>NC_088301.1:30012305-30612305 GCF_032854445.1 Liolophura sinensis | reverse complement strand
GAGTATGACTTGTGAATATCACACTGAGAACATTATATGGGCATAATAGGGTCCAATTAGGGGAATTTGTCCCATGGGGGGTATGGGTAATTGGCCACACGGAAAAATTTCCATTAGAGGTGAAATGTCCATTGGGGGGTGGGGGCGGGGGGAATGAAAATGGAGGAACTGTCTACTGGGAAATGACCCTGAGGGGAAATTGTCTAATGTGGGAAAAGTCCATTGGCGGGGGAGGGGGTGGGGGCAGGGGGGTTGGGGCGGAGAATTTACCTTGAGAAATTGTCCACTGGCAGAAATGTCCATTAGGGCGAATTGTCCAATTCATTGGGGGGAATGTCCATTAGAGGGAATGTCCATTAGAGGGAATTGTCCAATTCATTGGGGGGGGGAATGTCCATTAGAGGGAATGTCCATTAGAGGGAATTGTTCAATTCAACAGGTGAATTGTCCAATTCAATGAAGGCAATGTCTATAAGGGTGAATTGTCCACTGGTGAAAATTGTATATTAGGGGGAAATTATATATCAAGGGGAAATTGTATGTTAGGGGGGGAAATGTCCGTAGGAAGAAATGTCCTAAGTGGAAAAGTCTGTGCTCCTTCATGACACAGCTTGTCCATACAACATGGAATGAACTGTAGTGTAGGGTGCCTCCTCCATATCCTCACGAATCTGCTCAAAACATGCCATGGCCAGCTCTCTCTGCTTCTTGTCTTCAGAGATTACAAGCTCTCCAAATAGGTACACACCCATCGCCTTCAAGGACAGCAAAGGCAGTAAGACAACACAGAATTCTACAATTGGCTCTTCAAGGATACCTTATGTGAAACTTAGCTTTGAGGTCAAGTAAATATTTATGATTTCAAAGGTTACACTGTACAGCACATGACATGTTTTTCAAAAAAGTATATTTACAGTTAATATTTCGGGGGATTAAGTAACACGTTTTCCTGAAAATTTATTTATTCATTTGATTGGAGTTTCAAGAATATTTCACTTTATATATGAGGGTGGCCGGCATTATGGCAGAGCCTGAGGGAAACCCATGACCATATGGAGGTTGTTGGCAGACCTGTTTTCCTCTCTAAAGTCAGTTACATTATTTTCATGTCCCTGAATTTGAAGTAATACTCGGAAACACCAAAACACATTTGAAGGATGGACTCAAATCACCATACATTTAGTCACTGCTGTAGGCCAAAATTTTGAAAGAACATGGAGTGTATATCCATCAATACTACCATTCACTTTTACATCTATTCAAGGCTTCAGAGGGATTCTGGTTCATAATGCTCTAAACTAATCAAAGAATATTTGTTCAAATTACCTGAACATTTGTAAACATCTGACGGTATGAAAATGACAAGAACATGTAAAAAAGAACAAGAACCTGCTAAAAATGTGTGTCTCACCTGGTGATTGATTAGGAAGTCCTTTACCTCTTGGTAATACTTGACACATTTGTGCTTAATAACGAGTTCACACCACCTGTGTCCTACCTGTCATTAAGACACACCAAATCTACAATTAGTACACACATGTGTCAAGACACACCAAATCTACATTTAGTACACACGTGTCAAGACACACTAACTCTACATTTAGTACACACATGTGTCAAGACACACTAAATCTACATTTAGTACACACGTGTCATGACACACTAACTCTACATTTAGTACACACATGCATGTTAAGACACACCAAATCTACATTTAGTACACACATGTGTGTCAAGACACACCAAATCTACATTTAGTACACACGTGTCAAGACACACTAACTCTACATTTAGTACACACATGTGTCAAGACACACCAAATCTACATTTAGTACACACGTGTCAAGACACACTAACTCTACGTTTAGTACACACATGTGTCAAGACACACCAAATCTACATTTAGTACGCACGTGTCAAGACACACTAACTCTACATTTAGTACACACATGTGTCAAGACACACCAAATCTACATTTAGTACACACGTGTCATGACACACTAACTCTACATTTAGTACACACATGCATGTTAAGACACACCAAATCTACATTTAGTACACACATGTGTGTCAAGACACACCAAATCTACATTTAGTACACACATGTGTCAAGACACACTAAATCTACATTTAGTACACACATGCATGTTAAGACACACCAAATCTACATTTATTACACACATGCACGTCAAGACACACCAAACCTACATTTAGTACACACATGTGTGTCAAGACACACCAAATCTACATTTAGTACACACATGCATGTTAAGACACACCAAACCTACATTTAGTACACACATGCATGTTAAGATACACCAAATCTACATTTAGTATACACATGCATGTTAAGACACCCCTTACAGACAGGAGGTATATACCTAAGTGTTAGGTAAAGATGAGGTGTTTATGGGGTGTACACCTCATGTACACTTTAGTGTGAGACATAGATGAGGTGTACCCCACATCTATATTAAGTGAGGTGTACTGCACCTTAAGTACACCGCAGCCATACCTATACCTCTGATGTGCCTCAGAAACAGTAACAATAACATTAAGAAAATGTACCTCAGGTACACCTTAGAAACTTTGAAAGTTGAAAAAAACGAATGATGTGCTTTGGTAATTGATTATAATTTAGTGGTCATGTACCTCAGGTACACCTCAACCACTTAATAAAAGTTTGAAAACAAGAGATCAGATTTACATTTTACTTCAGACAAAATGATGTGCACAAAATTACAAATATTTTTGTGCAAAAGAAAAATGTTTATTAAATAAATATAAGCCTTTGTCTTATCTTATGACTTGCCATTCAGTGTGTGAATACTGACCAATCACAGAGCATGGATATATTTGTCCCTGATTATTCCAAGATGGCTGCCCTGAACAAGTTGCATATATATTCCAGGCTGTGGGAAAACAACTCATTTATGCACTGACCGATGCTTCCTGGGACAGAATTTGTAATATGTTTGGGCACATGAACAGTTCTAAAAGGCACAGAGAAGAAGTGGCACTAAATTTTGATCAAGCAGGTGGAAATCCTCATGTAAATGTATATCATTGTTGTAAGTCAGCTGAGATTTACAGATACTGTAAACAAAGAACAGCATGCAATTACAAACTTACTTAAATTTATCTATAATTTATACAGCCAATATATAAGTGTTCCAGCTTGTTTTCTACCAAAATAAAAGTGAAAACAGTGTACAACCACCTTGTATCCCAGATATACCTCAAATACACCTCAGGCAACATATTTTTTACCTAACTGTTACAGTGTAGACCTCCACTGAGCTGTACTGTAGGTGTACTTGAGGTACTAATTTGCATAACTGGAAGTACCTAAGATACACCCTCAATCTTACCAGGGTAAGGGACACAAAATCTACATTTAGCACAGACATGTATGGTAAGACACACCAAATCTACATTAAGACACACCAAATCTACATTCAGCACACACATGTGTTAAGACACAAAAAATCTACATTTAGTACACACATGGGTGCAGAAGGGCAATATACATCTTTAATATTCACAAGTATTGCTTATAGCACCCATACATAGAAATAACTGTATTTAGTTTTATTATTGCAAATGACTTGTTGAGTTGATTGGTGTTTTTACCAAGAATGTTTCACTTATACAACGTGGCCAGCATTACCGTGGGAGAAAACTGGGCAGAGCCCATGGGGAAACCCACCACCATCTGCAGACTATTGACAGACGTTACCACGTACAGCCAGAGAGGAAGCCAGCATGAGCTGGACTTGAACTCACAACAATCACATTGGCGGGAGGCTCCAGGGTCATTGCCCCATGCGGGCATGCTAACCAACTCAGCCACGGAGGCCCCCATCATTACAGAAAACCAACACAGTTTACATATGATCATTGTTGAGCTACTTACATCTGCATTGGCTGAGGCGATGTTGTAATTCTTGTACAGAGCTGTAAGCACAGATACAGGGCAATGGTCTTCTTCCAACATCAACTCCAGCAGCAAAACAAGTTGATCAGCCAGGAACTGCAAAGTGCAAGTGATTAAAGGCTCACTGATTAAGGTCAATCATAAAATTCATACAGTAGAGGGACACCACCTCCCTCTTGAAGCAATCCACAGTTCTACCCTAGTCATGTGCTTATCTGACTCTTGTGTCCATCCACAGTACTACCCTAGTCATGTGCTTATCTGACTCTTGTGTCAATCCACAGTTCTACCCTAGTCATGTGCTTATCTGACTCTTGTGTCAATCCACAGTACTACCCTAGTCATGTGCTTATCTGACTCTTGTGTCAATCCACAGTAATACCCTAGTCATGCGCTTATCTGACTTGTGTCAATCCACAGTACTACCCTAGTCATGTGCTTATCTGACTCTTGTGTCAATCCACAGTACTACCCCAGTCATGTGCTTATCTGACTTGTGTCAATCCACAGTACTACCATAGTCATGTGCTTATCTGACTTTTGTGTCAATCCACAGTTCTATCCTAGTCATGTGCTTATCTGACTCTTGTGTCCATCCACAGTACTACCCTAGTCATGTGCTTATCTGACTCTTGTGTCCATCCACAGTACTACCCTAGTCATGTGCTTATCTGACTCTTGTGTCAATCCACAGTTCTACCCAAGTCATGTGCTTATCTGACTCTTGTGTCAATCCACAGTTCCATCCTAGTCATGCATTTATCTGTCCCTTGTGGCAATCCACAGTTCTACCCTAGTCATGCGCTTATCTGACTTGTGTCAATCCACAGTTCTATCCTAGTCATGTGCTTATCTGACTCTTGTGTCAATCCACAGTTCTACCCAAGTCATGTGCTTATCTGACTTGTGTCAATCTACAGTTCTACCCTAGTCATGTGCTTATCTGACTCTTGTGTCAATCCACAGTACTACCCTAGTCATGTGCTTATCTGACTCTTGTGTCAATCCACAGTTCTACCCAAGTCATGTGCTTATCTGACTCTTGTGTCAATCCACAGTTCCATCCTAGTCATGCATTTATCTGTCCCTTGTGGCAATCCACAGTTCTACCCTAGTCATGCGCTTATCTGACTTGTGTCAATCCACAGTTCTATCCTAGTCATGTGCTTATCTGACTCTTGTGTCAATCCACAGTTCTACCCAAGTCATGCGCTTATCTGACTTGTGTCAATCTACAGTTCTACCCTAGTCATGTGCTTATCTGACTCTTGTGTCAATCCACAGTACTACCCTAGTCATGTGCTTATCTGACTCTTGTGTCAATCCACAGTACTACCCTAGTCATGTGCTTATCTGACTCTTGTGTCAATCCACAGTACTACCCTAGTCATGTGCTTATCTGACTTGTGTCAATCCACAGTTCTATCCTAGTCATGTGCTTATCTGACTCTTGTGTCAATCCACAGTTCTACCCAAGTCATGCGCTTATCTGACTTGTGTCAATCCACAGTAATACCCTAGTCATGTGCTTATCCTACTTGTGTCAATCCACAGTTCTACCCTAGTCATGTGCTTATCTGACTCTTGTGTCAATCCACAGTTCTACCCTAGTCATGTGCTTATCTGACTCTTGTGTCAATCCACAGTTCTACCCTAGTCATGTGCTTATCTGACTCTTGTGTCAATCCACAGTACTACCCCAGTCATGTGCTTATCTGACTTGTGTCAATCCACAGTACTACCCTAGTCATGTGCTTATCTGACTTTTGTGTCAATCCACAGTTCTATCCTAGTCATGTGCTTATCTGACTCTTGTGTCCATCCACAGTACTACCCTAGTCATGTGCTTATCTGACTCTTGTGTCCATCCACAGTACTACCCTAGTCATGTGCTTATCTGACTCTTGTGTCAATCCACAGTTCTACCCAAGTCATGTGCTTATCTGACTCTTGTGTCAATCCACAGTTCCATCCTAGTCATGCATTTATCTGTCCCTTGTGGCAATCCACAGTTCTACCCTAGTCATGCGCTTATCTGACTTGTGTCAATCCACAGTTCTATCCTAGTCATGTGCTTATCTGACTCTTGTGTCAATCCACAGTTCTACCCAAGTCATGCGCTTATCTGACTTGTGTCAATCTACAGTTCTACCCTAGTCATGTGCTTATCTGACTCTTGTGTCAATCCACAGTACTACCCTAGTCATGTGCTTATCTGACTCTTGTGTCAGTCCACAGTTCTACCCAAGTCATGTGCTTATCTGACTCTTGTGTCAATCCACAGTTCCATCCTAGTCATGCATTTATCTGTCCCTTGTGGCAATCCACAGTTCTACCCTAGTCATGCGCTTATCTGACTTGTGTCAATCCACAGTTCTATCCTAGTCATGTGCTTATCTGACTCTTGTGTCAATCCACAGTTCTACCCAAGTCATGCGCTTATCTGACTTGTGTCAATCTACAGTTCTACCCTAGTCATGTGCTTATCTGACTCTTGTGTCAATCCACAGTACTACCCTAGTCATGTGCTTATCTGACTCTTGTGTCAATCCACAGTACTACCCTAGTCATGTGCTTATCTGACTCTTGTGTCAATCCACAGTTCTACCCTAGTCATGTGCTTATCTGACTCTTGTGTCAATCCACAGTACTACCCTAGTCATGTACTTATCTGACTTGTGTCAATCCACAGTAATACCCTAGTCATGTGCTTATCCTACTTGTGTCAATCCACAGTTCTACCCTAGTCATGTGCTTATCTGACTTGTGTCAATCCACAGTTCTACCCTAGACACGTGTTCATTGGACTCTTGTGTTAATCCACAGTTCTACCCTAGTCATGTGCTTATCTGACTCTTGTGTCAATCTACAGTTCTACCCTAGTCATGTGCTTATCTGACTCTTGTGTCAATCCGCAGCTCTACCCTAGTCATGTGCTTATCTGACATGTGTCAATCCACAGTACTACCCTAGTCATGTGCTTATCTGACTCTTGTGTCAATCCACAGTTCTACCCTAGTCATGTGCTTATCTGACTTTTGTGTCAATCCACAGTTCTACCCTAGACACATGTTCATTGGACTCTTGTGTTAATCCACAGTGCTTATCGCACTCTTGTGTCATTCCACATTTTTACCCTAGGCATGTGCTTATCTGACTTGTGTCATTCTAAGGCAGGCCTCATTCAGGCAAAGTTTGCATAGGTTTTGTCTCAAAGTCCTGTTCATTTTAAAGTACCACAAAATATACTTTTTCTTTTTTTAATAGTGATCTCAGTTTTTGTCTACGTACATTGTCTCTTTGGGACCAAAACATGTACGGATATGTAGATGGGACAATTAGTTACTGAGATACAAGATTCTGACCTTAGCTGCAGGAACAGCTGCGGCTGGATCCAGCTTTGGTATTTTCTTTCTTCTCTTAGAAGAGGATTTCTGTGGTTTGGGTTTTTTACACAATGGCTTCCACCTGGAGAACTACAAAAGACTCAAACATTACTCTCAATTGTGGTCTTCATTAAAAAGCATATCTACATGTACAGTAGTTCAGACAAAAATGGAACAGTATGGTACTCATATCAACTTAATTCTAGGAATTTTATAGCTGATCTGTTAATTAACAGATTAATTACAAAATCATTTAAAACCATTAAACTGGAACACATCTATTTATTTACTTACTTATATGATATCACAAAACCATACACAAAATAATATTTGGGTATTTAGGGCATTAAGATGTAGTTTTTCCAATGTTGAAGAAGGGTACAAAACTAAAACTTAAAAATCATTTAATTTGTAGGAAATGTGAACTTTACCAAAAATTCTTCAAAAAAAAAATTTTCCATTTTTGGATTTTTTAATGGCAGCTCATCTGTAAACCAAAATATACAATTTGTGCCGCCTTAGAATTACAAACAAAAAGAGAATGTAGATATTTCAACTCACTTCCTTCTGCACCTGAGTGAGGAGTTCATTGTTTTGTGACACATTCAGCTTGATGATGGGCTGTGGATGACAAATAACACAATTATACTTGAGACATCAGTTTTACTTTTTTGATCATGTAATACTCACACTCAACTTCATTTCTACACATACAGGTCCTCACACAATTTCCCCGTCTTTTTTGATCACGTAATACTCACACTAAACTTCATTCCTACATGTACAGGTCCTCACACAATTTCATGTCCTTTTTGATCATGTAATACTGACACACAACTTCATTCCTACACGTACAGGTCCTCACACAATTTCACGTCTTTTTTGATCACGTAATACTGACACACAACTTCATTCCTACACGTACAGGTCCTCACACAATTTCATGCCTTTTTTGATCATGTAATACTGACACTAAACTTCATTCCTACACGTGCAGGTCCTCATACAATTTCATGTCTTTTTTGATCACGTAATACTCACCCTAAACTTCATTCCTACACGTGCAGGTCCTCACATAATTTCACGTCTTTTTTGATCACGTAATACTCACACTAAACTTCATTCTACACATACAGGTCCTCACACAATTTCACGTCTTTTTTGATCACGTAATACTCACACTAAACTTCATTCCTACACATACAGGTCCTCAGAAAATTTCATGTCTTTTTTGATCACGTAATGCTGACACTAAACTTCATTCCTACACATACAGGTCCTCACACAATTTCACGTCTTTTTTGATCACGTAATACTCACACTAAACTTCATTCCTACACGTACAGGTCCTCAGAAAATTTCATGTCTTTTTTGATCACGTAATACTGACACACAACTTCATTCCTACACGTACAGGTCCTCACACAATTTCATGCCTTTTTTGATCATGTAATACTCACACTAAACTTCATTCCTACACGTACAGGTCCTCACACAATTTCATGTCTTTTTTGATCATGTAATACTGACACACAACTTCATTCCTACACGTACAGGTCCTCACACAATTTCATGTCTTTTTTGATCACGTAATACTGACACTAAACTTCATTCCTACAGGTACAGGTCCTCACACAATTTTACGTCTTTTTTGATCACGTAATACTGACACACAACTTCATTCCTACACGTACAGGTCCTCACACAATTTCATGCATTTTTTGATCACGTAATACTGACACACAACTTCATTCCTACACAAGCAGGTCCTAACACAATTTCATGTCTTTTTTTGATCACGTAATACTGACACTAAACTTCATTCCTACACGTACAGGTCCTCACACAATTTCATGTCTTTTTTGATCACGTAATACTGACACACAACTTCATTCCTACACGTACAGGTCCTCACACAATTTCATGTCTTTTTTGATCACGTAATACTGACACTAAACTTCATTCCTACACGTACAGGTCCTCACACAATTTCCCCATCTTTTTTGATCACGTAATACTGACACACAACTTCATTCCTACACGTACAGGTCCTCACACAATTTCATGCATTTTTTGATCACGTAATACTGACACTAAACTTCATTCCTACACGTACAGGTCCTCACACAATTTCATGTCTTTTTTGATCACGTAATACTCACACACAACTTCATTCCTACAGGTACAGGTCCTCACACAATTTCATGTCTTTTTTGATCACGTAATACTGACACACAACTTCATTCCTACACAAGCAGGTCCTCACACAATTTCATGCATTTTTTGATCACGTAATACTGACACTAAACTTCATTCCTACACGTACAGGTCCTCACACAATTTCCCCGTCTTTTTTGATCACGTAATACTCACACTAAACTTCATTCCTACATGTACAGGTCCTCACACAATTTCATGTCTTTTTTGATCACGTAATACTGACACACAACTTCATTCCTACACGTACAGGTCCACACACAATTTCACGTCTTTTTTGATCACGTAATACTGACACACAACTTCATTCCTACACGTACAGGTCCACACACAATTTCACGTCTTTTTTGATCACGTAATACTGACACACAACTTCATTCCTACACGTACAGGTCCTCACACAATTTCACGTCTTTTTTGATCACGTAATACTGACACACAACTCCATTCCTACACGTACAGGTCCTCACACAATTTCACGTCTTTTTTGATCACGTAATACTGACACACAACTCCATTCCTACACGTACAGGTCCTCACACAATTTCACGTCTTTTTTGATCAAGTAATACTGACACACAACTTCATTCCTACACGTACAGGTCCTCACACAATTTCACGTCTTTTTTGATCACATAATACTGACACACAACTCCATTCCTACACGTACAGGTCCTCACACAATTTCACGTCTTTTTTGATCACGTAATACTGACACACAACTTCATTCCTACACGTACAGGTCCTCACACAATTTCCCCGTCTTTTTTGATCACGTAATACTCACACTAAACTTCATTCCTACACGTACAGGTCCTCACACAATTTCATGTCTTTTTTGATCACGTAATACTGACACACAACTTCATTCCTACACGTACAGGTCCACACACAATTTCACGTCTTTTTTGATCACGTAATACTGACACACAACTTCATTCCTACACGTACAGGTCCTCACACAATTTCACGTCTTTTTTGATCACGTAATACTGACACACAACTTCATTCCTACACGTACAGGTCCTCACACAATTTCACGTCTTTTTTGATCACGTAATACTGACACACAACTCCATTCCTACACGTACAGGTCCTCACACAATTTTACGTCTTTTTTGATCATGTAATACTGACACACAACTTCATTCCTACACGTACAGGTCCTCACACAATTTCATGTCTTTTTTGATCACATAATACTGACACTAAACTTCATTCCTACACGTACAGGTCCTCACACAATTTCATGTCTTTTTTGATCACGTAATACTGACACACAACTTCATTCCTACACGTACAGGTCCTCACACAATTTTACGTCTTTTTTGATCACGTAATACTGACACACAACTTCATTCCTACACGTACAGGTCCTCACACAATTTCACGTCTTTTTTGATCACGTAATACTGACACACAACTCCATTCCTACACGTACAGGTCCTCACACAATTTCACGTCTTTTTTGATCACGTAATACTGACACACAACTTCATTCCTACACGTACAGGTCCTCACACAATTTCACGTCTTTTTTGATCACGTAATACTGACACACAACTTCATTCCTACACCTACAGGTCCTAACACAATTTCACGTCTTTTTTGATCACATAATACTGACACACAACTCCATTCCTACACGTACAGGTCCTCACACAATTTCACGTCTTTTTTGATCACGTAATACTGACACACAACTTCATTCCTACACGTACAGGTCCTCACACAATTTCCCCGTCTTTTTTGATCACGTAATACTCACACTAAACTTCATTCCTACACGTACAGGTCCTCACACAATTTCATGTCTTTTTTGATCACGTAATACTGACACACAACTTCATTCCTACACGTACAGGTCCACACACAATTTCACGTCTTTTTTGATCACGTAATACTGACACACAACTTCATTCCTACACGTACAGGTCCTCACACAATTTCACGTCTTTTTTGATCACGTAATACTGACACACAACTCCATTCCTACACGTACAGGTCCTCACACAATTTCACGTCTTTTTTGATCATGTAATACTGACACACAACTTCATTCCTACACGTACAGGTCCTCACACAATTTCATGTCTTTTTTGATCACATAATACTGACACTAAACTTCATTCCTACAGGTACAGGTCCTCACACAATTTTACGTCTTTTTTGATCACGTAATACTGACACACAACTCCATTCCTACACGTACAGTTCCTCACACAATTTCATGTCTTTTTTGATCACGTAATACTGACACACAACTTCATTCCTACACGTACAGGTCCTCACACAATTTTACGTCTTTTTTGATCACGTAATACTGACACACAACTCCATTCCTACACGTACAGGTCCTCACACAATTTCATGTCTTTTTTGATCACGTAATACTGACACACAACTCCATTCCTACACGTACAGGTCCTCACACAATTTCACATCTTTTTTGATCATGTAATACTGACACACAACTTCATTTCTACACGTACAGGTCCTCACACAATTTCATGTCTTTTTTGATCACATAATACTGACACTAAACTTCATTCCTACAGGTACAGGTCCTCACACAATTTTACGTCTTTTTTGATCACGTAATACTGACACACAACTCCATTCCTACACGTACAGGTCCACACACAATTTCATGTCTTTTTTGATCACATAATACTGACACTAAACTTCATTCCTACACGTACAGGTCCTCACACAATTTCATGCATTTTTTGATCACGTAATACTGACACTAAACTTCATTCCTACAGGTACAGGTCCTCACACAATTTTACGTCTTTTTTGATCACGTAATACTGACACACAACTCCATTCCTACACGTACAGGTCCTCACACAATTTCATGTCTTTTTTGATCACATAATACTGACACTAAACTTCATTCCTACACGTACAGGTCCTCATGCAATTTCATGTCTTTTTTGATCACGTAATACTCACACTAAACTTCATTCCTACACGTACAGGTCCTCACACAATTTCATGTCTTTTTTGATCATGTAATACTGACACACAACTTCATTCCTACACGTACAGGTCCTCACACAATTTCACGTCTTTTTTGATCACGTAATACTGACACACAACTTCATTCCTACAGGTACAGGTCCTCACACAATTTCATGTCTTTTTTGATCACATAATACTGACACACAACTTCATTCCTACACATACAGGTCCTCACACAATTTCATGTCTCACATAGAGGAATAATTTGTACATCATTATCAGGGCCATTCAGTCTTAGCCTTAACTTTAATCAAAGAAATTTCCTTTCTGTCCATGGGAAAAAAATGTGTGTGTCACGCAGGGGAGAGTTTGCCTGTGCCTTTAAATTAATTCTTTATTTATTTGTTTACTGAGGATATCCCACAACCCATGGGTCACTAGGGGGTTTCCTCAAACTTATATACATCATACATTTATATAATCAAAACTTGATAGTGAAGAATAAAATATTTACAATATTTACAATGCCTTTACAAAGGTTGGTGGTTTAGTCCAGGTTTCTCCTCCACTCACATAGCCATTGTAGAGATGAAACTTACACCAATTTATATATCTCCGGCCACAACATGGCTGGACTTATGAGCACTTAAGGACTGAAAAACAGTGTTGTTTTTGATAGAAATACCGCAAAAATCAACCAATGCCTTCAAGTTGCCAATGTTAGTGATCAACCTCATGAAGGGAAGTCCTAATTTGAAATGCAGAGGTTACCTGTGGCATTCCGGGGAAGTCCAGCCATTCCTTACAGAACAACTCTGAACTATAACCTTGCTCTCTGCAATTAGAAAAGAAAGGGTCAAATTCACTTGATAAAATATATACCTACAGAGATCTGTGGCTTTGGCGGTTTAGCTGCAGCTTTAATAAAGTCCTGCAGTTTGTCAGGTACTCAACAAAGGGTAGTCGTTTTATACTGGGGGCAATCCAATTTCTCCGCCCTATAAACCTGACTGAGGTGTAAAGGAAAGATTCTCGAATGCAGCATTAAAAGGCAATTATATAAGTAAAATAAAGCCATAGATTATAAATGAATGAATGATTATGGCTTAACGCCACATCGGCAATATTTCAGCCATATCGTGGCGACCATAGATTGTGAAGTACATAAACCTGTATGCCAACAATTTGTATATGGGTCATTCTGTTCAGGATTCAGCTTTATGGCACTCTTGTCTGATTGTTTTCAACTGTAACACATTAACTATAGAAAACAAACTATAGAAAATCTATTCCGCTTTGTGCAATAAACCAATATGGAAACTGCAGGCACTGTACTGTTGGGATGAATGGTGATAGTAATCAAATATCTAAATAATAATTAG
The DNA here is from genome assembly GCF_032854445.1 of Liolophura sinensis. Lineage (NCBI taxonomy): Eukaryota > Metazoa > Mollusca > Polyplacophora > Chitonida > Chitonidae > Liolophura > Liolophura sinensis. The sequence continues at coordinate 30,598,416 of NC_088301.1, read as the reverse complement.
TCTATGTGTACATATAAAAAATGAAACCAATGTTTTGTAAAACTGTGGAAATTAAATATATAACACTGCTGTTACCTTAACCATGGAAACGTCTCAAACAGCAGGTCAAATACGTTCTGAAAAAAGAAGACAAGAATAAGAATTATAATAATAATGAAGAACAAAGAAACAAAAGGATTTGTAAGAGTTCATTCTGGACCCATAAAAAAAATAGAATTTTGACCACCTAAAACAGGTTATATCTTCAGACAAATGTGTCTAAAATCACCATTCATTACCAAAAACGAATCATTGTGATGAGGATGAGCCATGCTTTGAGATAGCTTTGGAATTTACAGGTTTGTAACAATTGCCATCTGATCCTTTCATCAGTTCAATTCAATGGTAAAGATAAAGGTGTGATTTGGTGGGAAAACTTTAACGGCTAGACCCCTTATTGTGCGGATTAGCAGCCTAATCTACCATGCCCTATCCTGTCATCTTGCCTCCAACTTTAACTGTGCAAAAGTAGACGACATGCAAAACTTGAGGTCATTTAACCTAAGTCAGAATTGATTTTAAGAATCAGATCCTGGTGATTTAGGGGCGTGAGTTCTATCCCACGTACAGAACCAGCTCAAACACATCTAATAACTTATTCATTAGGATTATCAAACTGAATGGGTTCTGAGAACAAACCAGGAATTGACAAATCTCTTGACTCAGTGTGAGTTTTTCAAGCATGACTAAGTTTAGTCTTACCTGTGAGCAGACTAGTTCTCCATGGTAACGATGGGCAAAGAGCTTGATGAAGGTATTGAGCTCCGTAACTCCAATCAACTGTGACAGATGTCTCAGTAAGAAATAGCCCTGAAATATCAGAAATTAACAAACTCATCATCTTTAAAAACACCTAGTCATCCAAAATCACAAACAATCTTAAAAATAAAATTTAAATTAGAAAAAAATTCACAAGGTTAAATTTAAATTAAGGTGCATAGCCAAAAATCATAATTATTTCAGTGTGTTAAAAAACAAAATGGGTAGGGACTTACACAAACTTCACTGAGATTTTAAAATAAACCGTCCACATCAGATTTCTAATGTACATCCAACTAATATGCCAAGCACGCTCACATGTCAGTGGTCAAATTTATCATAGATTATACTCATAATCAATATGTACATAAATGGCAGCTAAATTTGGAAATTTATACAAAAAAGTACAAACCTTCAGATAGTGAACCTGTGTGAATGTCTTATCTGGGTTCATCCCATGCTTAATGTATGTGGTCTGCCCTTTGTCTGAAGCAATGGCATCTTTGGATGGCCTGAAAACAGAAGACTCATTTACCCAATGTCTCACAGATCTTCAGTATTAAAGTATACTATGACAGCTGTATTACTCTCACTCTGCAATCTAGATTCTATTTGATCTATTAACTGCACTGGTAAATTACAGCTCATATACATTCACCAATCAATCAATCAGTCACTCACCTGAGAATCTGTAGCTTCTCCTCAGTGGATAACATCTCCGCAGACAAATTCCGGTGACGAAGGACAGCCCTGAGGTCTGAGTGTTCTCGCTGGTAGTTCTCACCCCACTGTCAAACCAAAAACCAGGTCTTTCTTGTACTAGCCACAGTCAACTAACAAAAATTCTCAGACATATGCAGGTTCAAAGTTATAACAAATCGTCTGCTTTCCTTTCATTTCTTTAACTAAAGATCCATTCTAGAAATACTGTGTCCCATACTAACTGAAACCACCAAAACAATAATGTGCATGTCAGTGGAAGTTTACAACAAAACACAGACGGCCAGAATTTTATTGAACATGTACAAGTGAGTGAGCGAGTACTTGGGGTTTAACATAGTACTTAACAATTTTTCAGTCGTATGACGACAAAGGATTCCTAAGAGTGCATGTAATGTGCCTCCTTGTTGCAGGACGGATTTCCATCGCTCTTTAACCAATTGCTGCTTCACTGGGACGTCTTACCAAAGGCAAGTAAGCCACCCCGCCCGAGCCATTATACTGATATGCATCAACCAATCATTGCATCTTCCCCTTCACGATGAACGCCAAGTTACAACTTCATCTTTTAAGGTCTTAGGTGTGACTCGACCCAGGATTGGCCCTGGATCTACCACTCCCGAAGCGGACGCTCTACCAACTGTGCTATCAGGGCCAGTGAACATGTGTGAAATAGCTTGTAAGTTTTCTCCCTGAAGCCATGAAAAAGTTGTCAAATACAGGCTTTCATATTGACCAAACTTTTACACATCAGATAGAAAGTTTTATAATCTTTGTACACATACCTCCATAGCATCAGCATGGATACAGTCCTCCAAGTAAGTGGCAAACCCTTCAGTAAGCCACTCTTCAGTCCAGTCCAAAGCACCAATGAGAAGGCCAAACCATGAATGACTCAATTCATGAGCCAATCGAATGTTAACACTACGGTCGCCAGGCAACAGGGTTTGGGAAAGAAACATTAAACAAGGACTGTTGAAAAGAAAAGCAAAGGAACAAGCAAAAGATAAGTACATCGGTCTGAATCATAGTGTCAGATGCCAAATACTTCCAAAAACATTTTGAATTATCCGTGCCATATTGATATAACGGCATATGTCACTCACTATATTCAAAGCAAAACATACAATACACACCATCAAATGAATATGAATATCTTTGTCTGCATTCTATACTGTCAATCTGACTGGTTAAATTCAGTGTTTACAAGTATAAATTTACATTTGAAAATGTTTGAAAAAAAACAAACACTTTTTTGTTCAATATGTTGATTAAACAGTATTATGTTTACAATACAAAGCTCAAGATTCTAGTAGGAGGACTCCAAGCTGGTGCCATGGTTGTATCTCCTTAACAAGCTTTCATCACCCTATGCTGAGCAAGTATTGTCAGGGTTTGAACAGGAACAGTCACATTGGCTAACATTTCTTTGATTGGTGTTTTATGCCGTATTCAAGAATATTTCACTTATACAACGACAGCCAGCATTATGGCGGGAGGAAACCTGGCAGATGGTATAACTTTTTTTCAACCTAAACAGCTTCCATCAAGAATAGAATGGCATTTCTGTGAGCTAGACACTTCCCATCAAGCATGCAATGGAACTTGTGTAAGCTGTACAGTTTCCATCAAAAATGCAATGGCACTTTTGTAAAATGAATAGTTCCCATCAAGAATGCAATCGCACTTTTGACAGCTGACCAGTTCCCATCAATAATGCAATGGCACTTTTGACAGCTGACCAGTTCCCATCAAGAATGCAATGGCACTTGTGTAAGCTGAACAGTTCCTATCAAGAATGCAATGGCATCTGTGTAAGCTAGACAGTTTCCATCAAGAATGCAATGACACTTGTGTAAGCTGAGCAGTTCCTGTCAAGAATGCATTAGCACTTGTGACAGCTGAACAGTTCCCATCGGGTATGCAATGGCACTTGTGTAAGCTGAATCATTTCAACTTGTGGACAAACACAAGTCTGCCACAAAGCAATTACATTTATTTCAAGTTACTGCGGAACTGTCCCCCAAATGACATGAAGATATACACACCATACTGTCAGAAGACTAGTGATCTTCAGCAGAAATGGCCACACAAACAGCGTTGATTGTTTATTGCCAGGTCATACAAACAGTGAGAGCGATGGGATACACCACTGACATAATCTAACAGACATGTAAATCCCCTGATTACATACCATGCCAAAGCTAAGCTGGCAAAACATTTTGGCACAACTAAAATGTCCAGCCTACAAAATGGATGCTTTCCCAACAAGCCATGAGCTGCTGTCATACATCGAGGGAGGTAGTCTTGTATCTCCATCACTGCCCTCTTCATCATGGATTTTGGAGCAAATAATCGACATGGCAGAATGGGGCTGGAACAATAGTTCACATGACACGAACTATCCGCATGCTGCTGACAAGGGCTGCTAATACTGAAAAATGATGGTAAAAATTCATTATTCCACTAAATCATTTTACATGTATAATATAGGAAACAGGTGTATTTCTCAACTTATCTACACAAACTCTTTATTCATCATTACAGAAAATTATCTCAAATTTCACCTTGACTAAATTGCACACTGCCTGATACACCTAGTTCTATTGATCTTAGAAAGATGTTGTGAAGTTTGTTTGGAAGTTTGTTTGGAAGGTAAGATGAGGAGTTTCAGCACTACAAGTAATATTTTATGGTATTTATTTGCTTCTGAAACTCCACATTTTTGGAAGAACTTTTAGATCATTTACTATAAAATACCAGACCCTGTAAACACTTGTCAACAGAAGTTGATTCCCAAGGGAAAAAATCCAAATCTGAAAAGCACATTTTCACATCATTAAATAAAGAACCATGCAAAAGACAATCAGTCATGGATATATTTTGTTACGTTCTTTTTTCTTTGTTGTTGTTGTTTTTTTTGTTTCTTTTTTTTTTCAAAATTTTACTCACCTTTCACCTTCAGTTAAAAATGGTTCACACACAGTTGTGGAACTCCAAATTCCAATAGCTAGTGCCAAGGTGGATGCTGGCATTTTCATGTTTGTGCAATAATCAAAGCGAACGTACCCTGCAAAACAGAAATCTGCTGGAATGAGTACTGGTAAATTAATTACTACTCACAAACACATTTGTGTTTTTTGTGGGTTTTTTTTTTGGAGGGGGGAGGGCTTTTTTTCTCTCTGTTTTTTATGTGATTTATCATTTATATTTATACTATTTATGTCACATATGAAACACATCAAGATTTTAATAGCACCTACATGTATACTGTACACTGGTATAGCTTTCATATGATTTTGGAGAAATTATGAAATTATTTCCAAATCAAATCTTTCAACAAACACCACATTTTTTATAATAAAGTCATACATAAATTTTGATCACGAGTTAATACACTCCTTGATAATCTCCAAAATAAACATCCGAAGTTATTTCCCTTCATTCACATCAACTTGAGTTATCTCCCTTAATCCCCATAGGGTACAGCTAAGTACCAGAGCCAGATGTCACTTCTTTCACAATTGCCATACTTGCCATTACGTTCGGAAAAGAATGGGGCATTCTGGTCACCACTCATTAGAACAATGTAATTGTCAGGAACATGAATACTGGCCTGCCAAGTTGCCATGGCGACTGGTGAATCTTGGCCAGGGAACAAGGATCTGTTATTAATCCAGTGACCATGGGTGAACACAGACAAGCTGGAAAAGTAGTAAAGAATTTTAGGGTTTCTGAAAAGTACATTTTTGACACAAACTCAGTTTTGACACAAACTCAGTTTTCTCATATCTACAAACAAACTGACACCGATTATTAACCTGTGTATTTATTATTCACACAGTATTTCTATATATATTTTCATGAACTTATTTGGTTGTGGGTTTCCCCGAGGTCTTTCCAGTTTCCCACCACCGAAAACTTGGATGCTGTAGTATAAGTCAAATATTGCTGAGTATAGCATAAAACACCAAATAATAAATAAATATATCATAGCCATATTAACAAGTGTGAATAGCTTTCTCCATAGTAATACCATACATTTACTTCCCTTGCAAGGATTCCACTTAAGTGGAATGAAACTGTGAGTGCATTCAGGAATACTGCTTTGTAGTAATGTAAGAAATTTACACATCTAACAACTGTATCACTTTGACAGGCAATTAGGTCTGGAGCACTTAAGTAAATCAGCTGATAGATTAATATACATGTATATCACAGATTTATGAAAAAAAAAACAATATGAATCCTAATTCTTATCCACTATACACGTTACAGCTGCTAACAAAGAATTAAAGATAGAACAGGCATAAATTTCCACCACTTGTTACTGAAATCAACATGGATTAACAAATATTCAGTACGTGAGTACTTATCCATCTCTAGGTCAACACATAATACACACCTATGCTTGCATTTGCTTTATGCAAAATTAAGAACTTAAAATATCAAACACCATGGGTTCTATGTGATGAATGCAAAACTGATCCAGCAACATACTTTCCATCTTGATCCAAAGACCATTTCAGTGATCCACCTTTGGGTTTCGTCTTGTATTCCACTCGCAAACAGCGAGGGAAATCTTTAGCACTTTTCACACCAGGTTTTTCAATTTTCACACACCATTTCTCAACAGAAAACAGCAAGGGAGTTGTAGCATATGTGCACCTATTGTGAAGTTTGAAGGCTGATGGCCTTCCTTCCACTCTTTCAGCAGACTTGTCCTGTATTACTGTCTTCTCTGAGTATATTACTTCATCAACAGCTATAATGTCAATGTCACATGAGTCTAAGATAAACTGAAACACTTCAGATCCTTCTGCAGTTTTTGATTCTTCATAAACGAATGTGGACACATCCCTCCCTAACTGACCAAGGAATACATCTTCAACGTCAGTTGAGTGGTTAAAACTTTCACTTTCAATTTTGCCATCATCACATTCAATGCTACTTTCACATTCTGAGGCATATGTCTGACCCGCTTGGCTGTCCGCTATATTACCAGTAATTTGACATAGAGGATACATTTTCTCCTTAAAATTAAAATGAAGATTGTCTTCATTGCAATCACTAGAAATCCATGTCAAGCTGTCAGGTGGATTAACATTGTTCAAACGATCCTCAGATATCGGGGATCTATTCAGTTTTTCAGGTTCTGTTCTTCCACTGGGGAAGTTTTGACAACAGTCTTCTTCAATCAATTCTTCTGTACTAACAAAACCAACATGAGCATCATCTTCTAATATATTTACAACATAGTTCTCTGTCTTTTTCTGGCTTTTGTTCATATTCAACACCACATTATTTGTTCCGTCAATTAGTTCAATTTCTTCACTAAACGGACACAATCTTTGAGCACCATCATGATCCATCTTAACACTCTCAATCTTTTCTGATGCACATACGTTGTCAAAAGCACTTTCTGCTGTCTTACAAGTGTCTCTGTTCAACACCATGTTTTCCGTTATGCTACTGTTGTTTATCTCTTCACTACAGTCTAGCACACTGGAATCGCAGGTGTCTTTATCAATCTTCATAATACTCAGTTCTGAAGGAAACACATCACCTTCTCTGCATAAATCTGGCCCAATTTTCTCAGCTTTTTGCATCACTTCATCTTTACAGTACAATCTGTTATTCTCCCCACAGCAATTAGCCACCCTTATACAACTCTCAGCTTGTGTAGTCCTGCTACAGCATACACAGCAGCTGTCATCCTGCTCTGGAGTAGGAACAGCAGCAGGCTTACTGCTTTCCATCCTTCCATTTTCACTCTGTGGAAATGTTAAGGTAGCCTCAGATTTTAAACAGTTCACTGGGTGAATAAAGTAGGTAGCACTGCCAGAAAATGACTTTGACACAATATCACTTGAGAGATCAAGAATGAAATGTTTCACCAATATTTGGTTAATATTTGACATCACGGGCAAATCAAATTCATGACAGTCCTCATCTTCAGCCTTCCCTGTGTTTCCCATTTCATTTGCACTGTTATATTCCTGAAAAATACAAAATTAAAATTACTATACTGTTCTATGAAGTCCAAGCTCTTTATAATTCCTTCAGCTTGCCCACTGGCCTTCCTGAACAGTTTACTAAACTGATTTGAAATTTTAAAGGCTGGTGCAAATTTAATATTGTTTTAATAATTTGTTAATAATTGATTTATTTATTCATTTGATTGGTGTTTTACGCCACACTCAAGAATATTTAACTTATACGACGGCGGCCTGTATTATGGTGGGTGGAAACTGGACAGAGCCCGGGGGAAACCCACAACCATCTGCAGGTTGCAGGTAGACCTTCCCACGTATAGCCGGAGAAGAAGCCAGCATGAGCTGGACTTGAACTCACAGCGACCGCATTGATGAGAAACTCCTGGATCATTACGCTGAGCTAGCACGCTAGCCAACTCAGCCATGTAGGCCCCCTGTTAATAACTGAATTCCATCCTTCTGCCATGTTTGGCATACAATAACACTAGATGTAATTTGCACCACTCAACTAATTATTGTGTTAACCTCTAATCAGCGTACTACATGACACTCAGTTTTTTCCGAATTAAATTAAAAGTGGGTTGAAGGTGGGGGATAGGCTGTGCAATAGGACTACACAGAATTACCTCCCTTGAGGTCACTCAAGCTGTGGTGAGGTGGGAACCCTGAGAAGATTGTTTATAGCAAGTTTCCAAGTTAAAGCAACATAAGCTAGTTGAAGACCTATCTTTAACACAGATTTTAATTTTGTAAACTTATTCAGAGAGCCCTGGATAAACATATGTATGTTTAGATACATTTTGAAGTAATTTGAAAGTTCTCAAAATACAACAGTCAGCGTTGGCGATTTCATCAAATATCTCTTAACATTTCTAGAACTCTCACAGTCTGATATCATGTGTTTTTGTATTCTGTTGCCAACAAAATATTTGTTACTGAATACCCATATCCTACTAGCTTTGATAGGCAAGGTCCCACTTCTTGTAGTTTCATGCCTCAAAAACTAATTTCATGTTACCTAACAGGTGCTGTCATGTATCAAGGAAGGTAATTCAGAGCAGGTCTATTATCACAGCACCTGAACCCCGGACGCTCTGCGACTCTATATTGCCGTAGCGGCATGACAATCAGATCGCAACCATTTTGGGGAATCAGGAGAGGGGGTCAGAAAGATAGAGTAAAAGTCTAACATTCTGAAAATATAAGTTTTAAATGATTACAATGGCACATTACGCAAGGGCCCAGTGCCCACTGAGACTCCAGAGTCTCCGTGATTTTAGACTGCCATAGACGTACACTTGAACAGACATTCAAAGTTGGGGCAGCGAGACATGGTTAAGGTTCAAAGGCTTAAAAAGCGACATGGCGTAAAAAACAAATTTTAAAAGATAAAAAGTAGTTGTTCAAGAATCTACCCGAGCACAACAGACAAGGGTTCAGGGGTTGCCCCAGAAGCCCCGCGACCTTGTTGCGGATTGTTGTACAGACGAATTTTCAGCCATTCAAAGACGTACATGCACGGAGTCAAATAATGAACTACACTATATTTTGCTTTTCCTGCCGGATCAAATTCTAGCACAGAAAAATGTGTGAGTGAGGGGGTGGGGGGGGGGGGGAGGGGAGTGGATCATGCATATCTACGCCAGATTGGACTACGGGTAAACAAGAGCTCCAGTCCTGATGAACGGTCATGACGATTAAGCAAAATCTTCAGCAGAAGGTTAACTTATTTCCACTCGCAATGACATTCTCATGCTAATGTTTACCCAAATGCAGATATCAAATCAAACTAGCACAGTTAGAATAATTTTTACACCACAAATGAGTCTCAGTCACAAGCATTACCATCTTTTAAGCTGAAATCAACTCTCCACAACATGTCGCGCGGCGACTAGAGAGATGTTAGCCGCGAGTACAACTTCCGCTGGTGCGCGCCGATAACTTGACGACCATAAACAAAAGCTATGTTTCGTTCATTTGCCTTTCACCATAGCCAAGCTCAGTTGATAACTTTCACATTTAAGTCAAACTAAAACTAAATGAAAAATGGCGGGTGATGGCCACATGGAAGGCGACATCTCTGATTTTGCACGAGAGATGAAAAAGTTGGTGAACAGCAAAGACCACAGGTGAGCATCCTTGTGGTACATCCGTTCTATGCGGCTCATCATTGTCATTGCAGTGCAACTTTTGACTTTCATCTGACGGCAGCCAACTGCATGATTAAAATCTCCATGAATATATCTAAAGTGTTAAAATAATTATGTAAGGAATGATAATAATTCTAACTTGACCTGCACTCAACTTAAAGTATTTAAGACTGATTTAATTTAAGTTATTTGTCCGAGTGAGAAACTGGTATCTTAATAGTAAGTTTTCAGTGTTTCAAATATATATGGTAGTACAATTCTGTATAGGCCTATGTCTTTTTCCAGTGACATTCGATTTGTGATCGGGCCTAACCGGAAAAACATTTATGCTCACAAATGTATACTAGCTGCACGCTGCCCTGTCTTTGGGGCCATGTTTGCTGACCAGTCGCAGAAAAATGGATCTCCAGAGAAAGACGTTCCCTTTGTACTCTCTGATATGTCCCCGGATGTCTTCTTGTCTGTTCTTGAATTTATCTACACAAACTGTGTCACACTCAAAAAAGATTCTGTAAGTTGACCATAATTCAGTCTGCAAATTAAGAATGAGGTGGAGGAGGATTGTGGTACTGTTTTCCTGTTCTTCAAACATGATATTTTTTATCACATCTCTACTTACCAGTACTTATTTCTCATTAATTTACAGTGCATCAGTGTCACTAATTTATTAATTTATCCTATTCCAGTATTTATATATTTCTAATGCAAATGGGTGGTAGATATTTTTTCACCAATGGATCAAAAGAGTACAGTGTACAAAATATACAAAATGTTGTATACATGTATTTTATTTACTTTATTTCTTGATGTATTTTATCTAATTTTTTTTTTTAATTTCAATCAAATTTCAGGCAATAGATGTATTGGCCACAGCTTTAGAATATGGACTTGATGAACTTAGAAAGGTACAGTGGCAGTGCGGTCCATATAATGCCTATGTCAGAATTTTAATATGGGACTACTTTTACATGATATCTGTGTATAAATACAAATAAGAGTACATGCTCATTTAGATATATGATGCATTTTCTGTGGTTTACAGTGTATTAGGGGACAGTACTGAGTTTTCTTTCCATAAGGAAAAGTTTTGTAAATTTCTTTTAGTTTTTATGAATGATTTCTCTGATTTCAGTGCCAGTAGTAAAGAGAATACATATGTTTTTGTTCAGATGTTACCATAAGGCTTAGCTTTCAGGGTGCAAATACAGGGAAGCAGTAATTTAAAGAAATTTATTCTGGTATTTTCCTGTAAAACAAATGTAAAACAGAAGGGAGTAAATTTGTAACATTTGCATTTAATATGGTTATAATCTTGTGTGATATTTTTGTTTGTTGTTTTGTTTCCTGCAGGTGTGTGTGGACTACCTGGTGAAGCAGCTGACTTGTGATAATGTGTGTGAGGTCCTACAGGCAGCTGTGACATATAGCCAAGACAACCTGAGGGAGCAAGCACTGGTTTACATTGAACGCAACACAGCAGTAAGTACATATACATATGCTTGGTATTGTATTTCTTCAGCTTTTTCTTCTGTGTATATGATGTCTTTTGATAATGTTGACACCATCATTCAGTTTCCCCCACAGTACGTCCCAGATCATAGAAGTTTTCTTGAAATCTTCCATTTTGTCAACCAGTGAGTGGAGCTTCATTTCCCAAATTACCATGACTGTCTAACGTACCTATACATGCATACAGGGATTACTGAAATGAGTTCTTTGTCAGTGTGCATGTTTCAGACTCACAGAATACTTCAGGAATGTGTGCATTTCAGTGGGTAATATGTGATGAAATTTTTTTTCTGATTTTGTCAAGAAACATTAGTTATCAAACATGTGTCTTATTGCCTCTTTATGTTTTCTTGCCTTTTAGTTATCTTGAAATTAAATATTTTCATTGAGCTCCATCGGAATCAGGGGCAGTGAAGATGCTGGTAGGCAAATATTGTCAGTGGCACAAATGAACATATAATAGTGCTACAATGTCAATGGCCAGACAGCTATATTTTGCCTATCTTGGATAAGTAAACAAGTCAATTTTGAATTCTCAATGTCTTGTGGTCTGTCTTTCCTGGTTATTTAATACTGTACTTCTTTACCTCACATCAAGAAAAGGACTTATTGAAATGCAGTGCTGGCTTTTTTTGGTCACATAATTAATTTATTTCTCCTGGAAAAAGTCCATTACACCCTATTCTTGATGTTAAGTTTAGGGCTGTTTTAATACCTTGCACATTATTTACAGAATGATGTGTCTGTTATGTGCTGGTCTAGGCATTTTACCCGTAATTTGCAGCCAAATGACATGTTGTGTGGTTGTTTTGTCAGAAAGCAACCTCAGAACATCTCTTATTCCAACAAGAACATCTTGTATCATATTTTATAATCTCAGGCACATCGGGTCGAATATGCGAATTTTGTGAATTTATGACAGATCTGTTACAGAGTGAAATGCATGAAGGATAGATTCTGTTACTTTCTAAAAAAAATGATTCACAAAGAGAAATTTGGTCTTATTCTCTTATGTCCGTGCAGGTGAGTGTGGCTTCATTCAATGTTGGGGATTTTAGGCTTATTCTGTGCTGTTGGAGATGTTCTCATTCTGTGCTGTTGGAGATGGCCTGATTCTGTGCTGATGGAGATGGCCTGATTCTGTGCTGATGAAGATGTTCTCATTCTGTGCTGATGGAGATGGCCTGATTCTGTGCTGATGAAGATGGCCTGATTCTGTGCTGATGGAGATGGCCTGATTCTGTGCTGATGGAGATGTTCTGATTTTGTTTGATTCTGTGCTGATGAAGATGGTTTGATTCTGTGCTGAAGAAGATGGCTTGATTCTGTGCTGATGAAGATGGTTTGATTCTGTGTTGAACAAGGATGTTCTGATTCTGTGCTGATGAAGATGGTTTGCTTTTGTGCTGATGCAGATGGTTTGATTCTGTGCTGATGGAGATGGCCTGATTCTGTGCTGATGGAGATGGCCTGATTCTGTGCTGATAAGAATGGCCTGATTCTGTGCTGATGATGATGGCCTGATTCTGTGCTGATGAAGATGCCCTGATTCTGTGCTGATGGAGATGGCCTGATTCTGTGCTGATGGAGATGTTCTGATTCTGTGCTGATGGAGATGGCCTGACTCTGTGCTGATGAAGATGGTTTGATTCTGTGCTGATGGAGATGGCCTGATGCTGTGCTGATGGAGATGGCCTGATTCTGTGCTGATGAAGATGACCTGATTTTGTTTGATTCTGTGCTGATGAAGATGGTTTGATTCTGTGCTGAAGAAGATGGTTTGATTCTGTGCTGATGAAGATGGTTTGATTCTGTGTTGAACACGGATGTTCTGATTCTGTGCTGATGAAGATGGTTTGCTTTTGTGCTGATGCAGATGGTTTGATTCTGTGCTGATGAAGATGGCCTGGTACTGTGCTGATGAAGATGGTCTTAGTCTGTGCTGATGAAGATGGTCTGATTCTGTGGTGATAAAGATGGTCTGATTCTGTGCTGATGAAGATGGTCTGATTCTGTGTTGAACAAAGATGGTCTGATTCTGTGCTGATGAAGATGGTTTGACTCTGTGCTGATGAAGATGGTCTGATTCCGTGCTAATGAAGATGACCTGATTCTGTGCTGATGAATCAGTTCTTCACTGATGAAGATCATATGATACTGTGCTGATGAAAATTGTCTGATTCTATGCTGATAAGAATGGTCTGATTCTGTGCTGATAAGAATGGTCTGATTCTGTGCTGATAAGAATGGTCTGATTCTGTGCCGACAAGAATGGTCTGATTCTGTGCTGATAAGAATGGTCTGATTCTGTGCTGATGGAGATGATCTGATTCTGTGCTGATGGAGATGGTCTGATTCTGTGCTGATAAGAATGGTCTGATTCTGTGCCGACAAGAATGGTCTGATTCAGTGCTGATAAGAATGGTCTGATTCTGTGCTGATGGAGATGGTCTGAGTCTGTGCTGATGAAGATGGTTTGATTCTGTGTTGAACAAGGATGGTCTGATTCTGTGCTGATAAGAATGGTCTGATTCTGTGCTGATGGAGATGGTCTGATTCTGTGCTGATGGAGATGGGCTGATTCTTTGCTGGTAAGAATGGTCTGATTCTATGCTGATAATGATGGCCTGGTTCTGTGCTGCTGATGATGGCCTGTTTGTGCTGATGATGGTGGCCTGATTCTGTGCTGATGAAGATGGTTTGCTTCTGTGCTGATGAAGATGGTTTGATTCTGTATTGAACAAGGATGGTCTGATTCTGTGCTGATGAAGATGTTTTGACTCTGTGCTGATGAAGATGGCCTGATTCTGTGCCTGATGAAGATGGTCTGATTTTGTGCTGATGAAGATGATCTGATTCTGTGGTGATGGAGATGGCCTGACTCTGTGCTGATGGAGATGGGCTGATTCTTTGCTGGTAAGAATGGTCTGATTCTATGCTGATAATGATGGCCTGGTTCTGTTGCTGCTGATGATGGCCTGTTTGTGCTGATGATGGTGGCCTGATTCAGTGCTGATGAAGATGGTTTGCTTCTGTGCTGATGAAGATGGTTTGATTCTGTGTTGAACAAGGATGGTCTGATTCTGTGCTGATGAAGATGTTTTGACTCTGTGCTGATGAAGATGGTCTGATTCTGTGCTGATGAAGATGGTCCGATTTTGTGCTGATGAAGATGATCTGATTCTGTGGTGATAAGGATAGTCTGATTTTGTGCTGATGAAGAAGGTCTGATTCTGTGTCCGATGAATCAGTTCTCCACTGATGATGATGGCCTGATTCTGTGCTGATGAAGATGGTTTGATTCTGTACTGATGAGAATGGTTTGATTCTGTTTTGTGAAGCTGTTTTGATTCTGTGGTACTGAATATGGTGATAAGTAAACGGTTCTGTCTAAAAGTTTAATGCTACAGCTCAGTTTCACATATTTTCTATCAAAGCAGTGAAACATGATTGATATCATGCTGAAGAAGTTATTAAATATTTCATGGCTGATGTATAAAACAACTGATGGCAGTCATTTTAAAAAAAATCATAATTACATGTGTATTACATTGCCACATGAAATAGTTTTAAACAGGACTACAGAGCATTTATCTGAGCTGAAATCAGTGTTTGCTTCATCATCTTCCATTGGAGGTTTCCTAATCCACTTTGTTTCTCTTGCTCGCATGGCAGCACGGTTTATTGACTATAATCGCCTCAAGCAAGATCACTTTATTATTTTTATGTCAATGAAAAGTGAATTGCCTGACTTTAAAACACAAGCTTCTATCACATTTATAGTCATTGTGAAATATATCCATTTTCTTTTTTTGAAATTAAGACAGTTTTGTGTGGTGAGTGCATGTTTGTGTCTGTATTTGAAGTAAGGTTTTTTGTGCTTATAAAACTAAGGCTCTGCGGCAAGGTTTAGTCTGGTATAAAAATGATGACTTCAGTGTGACAGTGAAATATAATCGTGCCTGAGGCAAAGCAGTTTAATAGCTGCTGCACATGAATTTGATGGAGTATGACTTCACATGAACTCTTTGCTAATGGAGGTGAAATAATAGGATACAGTTGATATCTTGTGCAGACTTTCATGTACTTTCCAGAAGCAGTCTTCTCACAGATATTTTGGCATCTGTTATGAACGTAGCTAACATTAAATACAGTTGCAAAATATGTTATACATGGTTATATAATATTTTGATTTTTGGTTTACGAACATGGGACAAAAACAGTCGCTAACAAGATGTAACCTACAGCTTCACTCTTGCACATTTACTTGTATATCTACATGTGTAACATACACATGCATGTATATGGTAGAGCACAACACCCACTGTGAGACACCAGAAAGGACAGAAACAAGACAAAAATAAATAGTTCGGGTGGAAATAACTTTGCACCAGTTGTACTAATGCCAAATAGACCTTTCATAAAATCAAAAACAAAAAAAAAAAAGGACCTACTTGTCAGATCCATGGAAGCAACTCTGTATCAATATCTTTCTGCATGTTAAGATTTTGTTTAACTTATCAAAAGTCTCTTTTTACAAGAAGTACACAGTTTCTGACCAAAAAAGAGCCCTGTTGCATTGTTTTATGCATGTGGAAGAAGTCACAGAAAAATCACTGAATGGGGGTAAACGTTGTTATGAAAGCAGGACTAACAAAACTATCAACAGCCATTTAACCAAACATGAAGTCATTTCATTCAACCAGTTTGTCATAATACATGATTGCCAGTCTTTTCAACCAGTTTGTCATAATATGCCAATCTTTTAGGGAAATATTCATTCAACCAGTTGTCATTATATGCTCATCTTTAAGGCAGATTCATTCAACAAAGTTGCTTTATAATTTACTACATCTTAATTCCTATGAGTCTTTACAAATCAAGACCTTTTTGTTGGCTGTATGATTAAAGATTCAAGTGTATTATGACTGTACATTTGTAAATGCTGAAATATCATATACTTCCAGAAAATGTTGTCATTGAAATCCATTGTCTGGATCAGATCTTCTGTATTAAGATTTAAAAGCATTTTCGTCATTCCAGTAGGATAGGCCTGTGTTCTTAAGGAATTGCACTATGTTCTACTGTACCCCTTACTAAAGTTGACTTTCTCTTCTTTGTATTTCAGACAGTGCTAAAGTCAAAGTCATTCAGTGAGTTAGGCGAGGAAGCCTTGTCAGCCATTTTGATGCGTGACAATCTGGATATAGATGAAATGGATATCTTCCTGGCTGTGAAGGAATGGGCAAATGTCAATTCAGTAAGTCTCTACAATGATACCAATGTAATGTGCATCAATGACCTAATATTTGTAGAATTAATACATGTGCTATTGCTGAGAGGCATATAGATGTTGACAGCATTTCCACAGGTAAGACATGTCTTATGGATTGCAACACAGGCCTTGTTTCATTGTTTCACAATATTGATCTGTAGTTTCTAAGACCAGCAGACCAATAATACAGCACACAACTATTGGGGAGTGTCTAGCAGGTTTGGGGTGGGGATGGAAAGGGAGGAAATTAGGGGGTATAATTCAGGTAAAAAAACTTACAATGTCAAATTAAGTGATGAAAGAATTAGTGGGTCCTTTGAAGCATAGTTGGATACAGTTTATGTTCAAGACATGTTGGTCATGGTTATTGCATGTTTTTAATCTCATTATCTCAGAGGTCTCTCAGAGTTTTCTGTGTATTCAGTCATTCTGTGAGTGCTCATTGGTTATATCAGATGTTGTCATCCAAATCCAGTTTCTCACTCAGATTTCAGACCAGGAAGCCTGTGTAGTATGAGCGTGGAGTGTAGAGTGAAATCTTGGCACTCTATGAACCATGGGCTATAATTTCTTCAGAAGTGTTTTAGATTAGGCCATCCCATGCATACCAGAATAATTATCACATTACACTGTACTTTGGAAGAAAAATGGTGAATTCTTGTTCGTGTGAAGTGATTTTTCAAAATAACTTATTACATGCACGTGCGAGTTCTGAAATCAAAAGGCACCGTGTTTTGCTCTTTGTTGCAGTTGATTTGTGGTTTTCATCCAACATCGCATGATAGTTCACACTTCTGATCAATCTCACAAGTTAGCATAACAAGTCACATTGTATGAATGCATGGAGTTTTAACAGATTGTTTCGGTTTTTCAAGTTTAGCATATACACCTTCAATGATTAAGGCACGTGATACTTTGAAATCACTTTAATGTTTAATTGTGTAATTGCTATTTATATTATTATTATTATTTGTAAGATCTGTCAGTTTTTTTTTAATTGCACATGTTCATGAAAACTATGCTTGTAGGTGGTTTTGTCCAAGCCTCTGTGTGAAGTTACAAAGTCAGTGGTGAAACATGTCAGATTTCCACTTCTTTCCCCGGAAGAACTGGCAAAACTGGAGGAAGAAAACAAGCGGGACAAAATCATTCCTGTAAGTGATTGTCACAAGATGTAATTGTAAGACTGACAGCTCTAAAGTAATAACTAGAAAAAAAACAGCTTAGACTATAGAGCTGTGAATAGTAAGAAACCTTCTCCAAATAAATCATACAGCTGTAAATACCAGTATACGAAGCATATCATACAGCTGCAAATATCAGAATATGATGTAGATCATACAGCTGCAAATACCAGTATACGAAGCATATCATACAGCTGCAAATATCAGAATATGATGTAGATCATACAGCTGCAAATACCAGTATACAATGCAGATCATACAGCTTTAAATACCAGAAAATGATGTAGATCATGCAGCTGTAAATATCAGAAAACGATGTAGATCATACAGCTGTAAATACCAGAATATGATGTAGATCATACAGCTGTAAATACCAGAATGCGATGTAGACCATACAGCTGTAAATACCCGAATATGATGTAGATCATACAGCTGCAAATACCAGAATACGATGTAGATCATACAGCTGTAAATACTAGAACATGATATACATCATACAGCTGCAAATACCTGACTATGATGTAGATCATACAGCTGCAAATACCTGACTATGATGTAGATCATACAGCTGCAAATACCAGAATATGATGTAGATCATACAGCTGCAAATACTAGAATATGATATACATCATACAGCTGCAAATACCTGACTATGATGTAGATCATACAGCTGCAAATACCTGACTATGATGTATATCATACAGCTTTAAATACCAGAAAATGATGTATGTCATACAGCTGTAAATACCCGAATATGATGTAGATCATACAGCTGTAAATACCAGAATATGATGTAGATCGTACAGGCGCAAATACCAGAATATGATGTACATCGTACAGCTGCAAATACTAGAATATGATATACATCATACAGCTGTAAATACCTGACTATGATGTAGATCATACAGCCGCAAATACCAGAATATGATGTAGATTATACAGCTGCAAATACCTGACTATGATGTAGATCATACAGTTGTAAACGCCACAATACGATGTAGATCATACAGCTGTAAATACCAAAATATGCTGTAGATCAGTTAGCTGTAAATACCAACATGTGATGTAGATCAATCTGTTGTAAATACCAAAAAATATGCTGTAGATCAATTGGGTGTAAATACCAAAATTTGCTGTAGGTTAATGAGTTGTAGATACCAAAATATGGTGAGGATTAATCAGCTGTAAATACCAAAATTTGTCCTAGAGAAGTCAGCTGTAAATACCAAAATTTGTCCTAGAGCAGTCAGCTGTAAATACCAAAATTTGTCTTGGACCAGTCAGCTGTATATACCAAAATTTGCCATAGACCAGTCAGCGGTAAATTAAAATATCAAAATTTGCCCTAAATTTGCCCTAGATCAATCAGCTGTAAACACCAGAATTTGACTTCATGACTATTAAGATTCATAAAGCCTATAGGCCTATAATAATAATTATCAGAAGGAGAGCTGTAAATGCGAATGGTAGATAAGTGTTATTACTTGAATAAGAATTAAGAGCTATATGTAATTATCTGATTGCAGTTTACATGGGTTTTGATGTTTGTCATTGTCAGAATGTGGATAAGGTTATGGTTTTATGATCTAAATGCACAGGTTTTTGATGAGACAGTATTTAAAATATCTGAAAATTGCACATGTGTTTATTTGATTGGGTATTAAAGGACTTCTTAAGAAGTTGTCACGTACATGACGAGATTAATTAGTGTAGGGAAGCAAGACACACCTCTTGACTTAAAGCTGAATGAATTGATTTAAAATGTGTGTACATAGTAGCTGTATTGTGCAAGTAATAGTGATCATGTGAAAGTTTTGAACAAACTGCTCAGGTTTCTGTTAACCAAATATTACACATTTTCTGTCTGTTTCATTTTCTTCAGATGGAATGTTTCTCATACGCCTGGAAATTTCATGCTCTCAAAAAAGTTGAAAAGGGATGTCCACTAACAACTAGACGGAGAGGAACACTGAAGAGAGAGTCACACAGTAGCTTGGACAAGTCCTGAATGGCAGAACCTGTATCCTGTGAATACATTAAATTTCTGTTTTTGCTTTCAACCATTTACAACTTCTGTGCAGATGGTTTGAAACTATGACACTCTGCCCCAGTACTCTACACTTTGGGGGTAGAGGCATCTTCAGGATTCTCATTGTTTGAACCATATGATGGGTTCTTCTGGGAAACAAACTAACTCTTCATAAATCTTATGCCATGAAGTTTTTATTATGGTCTCAAAATGTCTGCAGAGCCTTGGAGTAATTTCTTGCCCACTGTTGAACCAAACTGTCTTTAGAATGTGGTTTGGGGTATGTTCTTACCCATTATAAAACCAAAACCTTGTCAGGATGTGGATTCGATCTATGCGTCAAAATAGAAATTCATATACAAGCCATCAACCAAAATGGGTGTTCTGGGTCAATAATCAGATACCAATTCCCAAATACTAGTAGACCAAAACCTCTTTAGAATGTGGCTCGGAGCAAAGTTTTTACCTACTATTGCTCTGAAACTTCTTAAGGATGTGCTTAGAAGCAAAGTTGTTACCTACTAGTGGACCAAAACCTCTTCTTGTATGTGTCTTGTAACTCAGCTCTTACCCACTATTGGACCTGATCAGTATTAACATATAATACCTCTGAAGACTGACTAATGAACGGAAGTCTCTGCATGATATGGATAGGAGTGACAATCTTACCTTGAGACAAACACCTGCTCAGGATATCGGTTTGGGTGAGATCTCACAAACTACATGTACATGTAAATGAGACCAAAACTCTTTCGGTATACATGGTTGAGCATGGGTCTTGACCACTAAGCAAATAGAACCTAAAAATAACAATCTTAGAGTCAGAGTGACTTCTGACACATATCTGTTTGTATATTTGTGGCTGTGGTTGTGCATTCGAAACCTCCTTAGATTTTTGACTAAAAGACATTGACACCCGTTTTCTCAAGTAATATGGGCACAGAGAGTTCTAACCCACCTTGGTCATTCCAGCATTTTATAGTTGAGATCAAGTACTAATAATTATTGTCATACTGTCCAATTCATTTGGCTAATTCAGCTATTTGGGTCACAGACTAGGATGCAGGTATGGATAATTAGAGAATCGCATTAAATCAAGAGGTTTGTCAAGTACCTGGCGAAAGGTGGTGATTTAGGTTGAGTATTCCGATTTGTTCCACCCATTAAACCTGGCCACAATCATACGTTAAATTAAGAATTAAGTGATAAGTTGTAAAAAAAAATAATTAATCCCAGAAAATAGACATAAAGTTATGAGTTAAGTCTCCACCAAAATGAAAGCACATTTGTGATATCTGGGAATTACCGACACCCAGACAGTATGTATTTTTATGATAAAGATTACCGAAGGATATGTAATATAACATTTGCTTATTTATGTCAGACTTGATAGTTTTGTGTTTTGAGTCATTTTACAGTTATTCCTTACATTATACGGGAAACAGTAGCAGAAATCTGACTGAATCGGCACGTACCCAGTGGGTCTTATGATGTAGCAACCTTTCGTTGTGACTCGGTGTATATAACATCTTGTGACGAAGACAAAGAGCACTATGGTTTCAAAGACTTTCATATTCCATGTTACTTCATCTGTTACGATCTAAGTCGGTAGCGAACCTCAATCTGCCGAGATCCATTGTTAGCTGCCTTCAAGGTTGTCCGAACGGAATGGTGTTTTTTGTTTTTGTTTTGCTCTCTTGATATTTCTTTATAGACGTAAACATTCTAGGTTAGGATATTTCATTGCAGCTGGCATAAATCCACCTGATCGTCAAGTATGGATTACTTGAAAATTATCACTGTAACGCGTAACTAAAACTGTACACATATATAAGGAAATACCTTGATAATTTGATTATTGTTGTATTTTTATACTTAAGATTTGATCCCTTCGCGTTAGTGCAGTTGCAAATTAAAAAATATAAATTAGGCAGGACCATGCAAATGGTTACTGTATTGACTTAATGTAGAGTCGATAATTGTGACCCAGAAAAAAGAGAAACCTACTAGACTCAATTACAAAGGT
Source organism: Liolophura sinensis (assembly GCF_032854445.1). Classification (NCBI taxonomy): domain Eukaryota; kingdom Metazoa; phylum Mollusca; class Polyplacophora; order Chitonida; family Chitonidae; genus Liolophura; species Liolophura sinensis. Next base: position 30,576,729 of record NC_088301.1, on the reverse strand, counting down.
TGTTGTCCGTTCAGGATGCCGTAGTCCTATTAGGCTCTAAACCGCTTATTCCAAAGGAGCGTGTGACGTAGAATATGCCTGTTTTTCTCGCTTTATTCAACGTGACCCACGCTCAGACTATTGTTGACCGTTACACCTTTGACAGCTTATTTCAACCATAAAACACAACTTTCCAAGGTGTCAGTTATACGTGGCGATATCAGCGTTAATACCACAGCATTGTTAAAAACTCCACATGACCCCATTGATCCGAAATCGATGAATCACCAGAAGATGGGCTCCAAAGTCCCCCATCCTAGGGTGCAGTGTTTTCATGGGGCATGTTTCCTGGACAAAGATGGATCAGCGGCCTATCGGCTACTATATGTTGTCGGCGCCAACACAGCCCAAGTCTTCCTTGTAACCCATAGTAATAAACTCTCATGTACAAAGCCAACGTGTAGAGAGAAAAAACACACACGACACTCTAGCGATGCTTGCCGGAAAAATCCATATAGATTTTCCAGCTGGTTTAGCATTGATTCAAGATGGTTCAGATTCGAGAATTTTATTAACAGCTAGGGTGTTCCTTTAACTTGCTGTATTCGCTTATCTTTTTGGGGACAATTTCGGAGGCTTGATCCCAGATAATAAATTATTGCTAAAGCCATCAGCCTGACTTCTTCGATATTCAGATACAGGACAATGAAGCTAAGCAGTGCTGACTTCTTTCTGTAATCAGACATACGCTATCGCCTGTCGACACGGCTCGCTGGCCAGCTAGCCACCATCGTCGTTGCATGGCCAGAATTCGCGCCAACCTTACCAGCAGCCATTCATACGTAGTCATCAGGTGATGGAATAGAGTAATTCCTCTGATAGCTTTTTTATGACCAGGCCCATCTGCCCTGGGCCCATACGTGTGTAGAGCAGAGGGATATACCCGATTGGATCTCGCCGGTCTGAGCTGTTGGCGATCCGCTCTAGTGGTGAATGACTCACGCTGCTGGTCTAAGAGCGGAACATCTACAAGCCGATACTTATGACAGCTTACAGTATGCTGTAACTTCATGGCTTCTCTCCAGTCTTTAGTGTAAGCGGTATCTTTGCTGCACTGTTCACTGATATACATGAACACTGGTTAGAAATGGACCGTGCTGGTACTGTAATGAAGGGGTAAGTTGATTTATTTCATTGTATATTTAGCACGATGATTATTAGAAGTATGTACAATGGTGAAGTTGGCAATTGATAACCTGTATAAGTCCATGTTAAACTGATGCAAGGTTGCGTTGAATCCAGTACAAGTTAACGTTTAACACAAGTCTAGGTTTAGCCGAATGTACAGTGCTATTCAATCCTGTAATCTGTGTGGATAATATGAACACAATTTTTTGGCTTTCGCGAATTGAAGGATGAAAGGGTTATTTTGCCTTTTATTGTTGCCATAATTGGCATATGTGAGAAACTCCTAGGAACCGGAGGACTCATTTTACGATGAGGTCCTCATTGATTAGATTCATCTCACTTTAATAATGGCAATCTTTTTATCTCTGCAACCATATCGTTGTCAGTATCCCCGCTTAGATGTGATATTTTACACCTCCCACCCCCAACCCCCACCCCGAACGCAAATCCCAGCGTCATAGACCTACACATTTATCACTTCTGCATTAGGATACTATGGGTCCGTTCAGTAATGCAAATCCACCTTCTGTATTCCATATAGTTCAGGCTACTCGGTTACCTATAATCAGCCTTATGCTCTAGTGATGACGTGTTCTTCGTCATAATCCAGTCATCGGTTGGTGAATCTTGAACAGATGCTTTGAGATAATGCGGTTTAGGTTAGGTATAATTCCTGTTTTGGTTAAAAAGCAGCTATAGGTGTAGCTTTGGGTGGTTTACAACCCAGCTACATACAGGCTTGCGTCAGGTTTGAGCAACATAAATAAGAACATACGCTCATTTTCACAGGTAGGAACTCACAGTCGGCACCACCTTAATACCTTATGTGTATGCTCGAAAGGGTCTGTTTGACAAATAGCCTGGGATATTATAATGACGTACCTAACAATATGTCAAGTAGCGGTTGATTATTTTATTTTGATAATTTAATTACCCGACATGTTTCATTTCCAAAGTTTACATATAGGTCCTAAAGTCCATTCATGAAGTACCAACAGGCCCATATACACTACAGCAATGAGCTGCGGAAATGTCCATCAGGGCATTATGTTGTTTAAATCATTAATTTCTGCATTAAAAACGCAGGTACAACTGCAGTAATGAACTGCCCTTGAAAGTGTAAGTGCTCAGAGTGTGATACGGAAGCGATACACAAAGGATGTAATGTGTACTTATTGGAAATAACCAAAGCTGAGCTCTTCCTACTTGAAGCTCCGACTAGTGGTTATCTGTCAAGAGTTACAGAGCGAGTGCTTGTTAGCTGCTATTGTGCCGGGCCCACTTCAGCTTTCCTTTAAACCTACGTAATAAGACCAGACGCTTTTCAGTCGATATTGAACAGCCATGTACACAATTGTCTTCGGCAAACAATGAGTATTGAGCCTACGTCTGATTCAGAATTTACCCGCGGAGATATAAGGAAGGGTACCCAATTACAAGCCATGTATCACCTGCGTGTTAACGGGTTGCTTTGTTCTCTCTCTATCTACTCTGTGTACAGTTGTATCAGAAATTCAATTGGCCTATGTTAGAGACTGCTTACACTTATATTCTAGGCCTACATGTAGTTCGGGACCATTTAGTATGTGCGTGCGTAAGGTGAAAGCCGGTTTTATGTACAGCTTTAATTTAATGAGAGGTAAAAATATAGTTGTATGAAAAGAGCAATATATTTATTATTTATATAACGCTAAACATGCTGGTCATCATTTCCGCTGGGCTTTTGAACAAGTGGCATGTTTTATTGGTTATGTTATATATGATGACTCCTGCACGGTGCTGATCCGTATATACTGGTTAAAACACATTATCGCATTAATAAGGCCCCACCTTATTCCCTCGTCACTAGAACAGAGGTTACCTTCTTATACCTACGTCACCTACGTAACCTAACGTATACCTACGTAAAAAGCGGCCCTAAGATTTTTATGACAGTTATGAACCCTTTGCTTTCTCATCTTGTTGCATTCATAAGTACTGACAGCATGTTCATTTTTTGCGACATTTCTATTTTTTCATTAGATATTAAGATATATTTGGTGGCTGTGGCATGTTTTATTGGTCATGTTATATATGATGACTCCTGCACGGTGCTGACCCGTATATACTGGTTAAAACACACTATCACATTAAGGTCTGAAATAGGCCCCACCCTATTCTGTCATCACCCGAACATATATTCCACCTAATTCCGTCATCACCCGCAAATAGGCCTCACCTTATTTCGTTATCACCCGAACATAGGCAACTCGGTAATAGGTCACACCTAATCTCGTCAGCCGACCCGAGAAATCGGTCCCACCTTATTTCGTCATCACCCGGAAAAAGGTCTCGCCTTATTCCGTCATCACCCGGAAATAGGTCCCACGTTGTTCCGTCATCACACGGAAATAGATCCGACTTCATTCCGTCATCATCCGAACACAGGCTCCACCTTGTTCTATCATCACTCGGAAACAGGTGCCACGTTGTTCCGTCATCACACGGAAGTAGGTCCGACCTTATTCCGTCATCATCCGAACATAGGCTCCACCTTGTTCCGTCGTCACCCGGTAACTGGTTCCACCTTATTCCGTCATCACCCGGAAATACCATGTTGTTCCGTCATCACACGGAAGTAGGTCCGACCTTATTCCGTCATCATCCGAACATAGGTTCCACCTTGTTCTGTCATCACTCGGAAATAGGTCCCACGCTGTTCCGTCATCACACGAAAATAGATCCGACCTTATTCCGCCATCATTCGAATTTAAATTCCATGTTGTTCCGTCTTCCCCCGGAAAAAGGTCTCACTTTATTCCGATGTCATCTGGTCCCACCTTATTCCGTCATCACCCGCAAACAGATCCCACCTTCTTCCGTTCAGACTCCACCTTGTTCCGTCGTCACCCGGTAACTGGTTCCACCTTATTCCGTCATCACCCGGAAATAGGTTCCATGTTGTTCCGTCATCACACGGAAGTAGGTCCAACCTTCTTTCGTCATCATCCGAACATAGGCTCCACCTTTTTCCGTCGTCACCCAATGATTGGTTCCACCTTATTCCGTCATCACCCGGAAATACGTTCCACGTTGTTCCGTCATCCCCCGGAAACAGGTCCCACTTTATCCTGTCATCACCCAGAAATAGGTTCAACCTTATTCCGTCATCAACAAAACATACGTTCCACCTTATTCCGTCATCACCCGGGAATAGCTCCCACGTTGTTCCGTCTTCACACGAAAATAGATCCGACTTCATTCCGTCATCATCCGAACACAGGCTCCATGTTGTTCCGTCATCATCCGAACATAGGCTCCACCTTTTTCCGTCGTCACCCAATGATTGGTTCCACCTTATTCCGTCATCACCCGCAAACAGGTCCCACCTTCTTCCGTTCAGAACAGAGGTTAGCACCTTCTTATACTTACATCACCCGGAAACAGGTCCCGCCTTGTTCCCTCATCACCAGAACAGAGGTTAACACTTTCTTACACCTACGTCACCGGAACACAGGCCCCACCTTGTTCCCTCATCACCAGAACAGAGGTTAACACCTTCTTATACCTACAGCACCCGAACACAGGCCCCACCTTATTCCCTCTTCACTAGAACAGAGGTTACCTTCTTATACATACGTCACCTACGTAACCTAACGTATACCTACGTAAAAAGCGGCCCTAAGATTTTTATGACAGTTATGAACTCTTTGCTTTCTCATCTTGTTGCATTCATAAGTACTGACAGCATGCTCATTTTTGCGACATTTCTATTTTTTCATTAGATATTAAGATATATTTATTAAGAATAAACTTCCTACATGTACTACTATTGAATATTGTTCCGTATAATCAGTCATGGGGTGGGGGTGGGGGCCTCCGTGGCTCAGTTGGTTAGCGCAGCGTAATGACCCAGGAGCCAATGCGGTCGTTGTGAGTTCAAGTCCAGCTCATGCTGGTTTTCTCTCCGGCCTTAAGTGGGAAGGTCTTCCAGCAACCTGCGGATGGTCATGGGTTTGCCTGGGTTTGCCGGTCTCTGCCTGGTTTCTTCTTCCGTGTAAGTGAAATATTCTTGAGTATGGCGTAAAACACCAATCTAATAAATAAAAAAATAAATATAATCAGTCGTCAAACTAACCCTGCATCTAACACCACAGTTCTGTTCAATCAGGCATAAATATGTTTACAAATACCTGGAAATTCAGTGTATCTTGGTGACAACCATCTCCAGCTCTTGGTGTTTTCAGAGCCTCAGAGTTTATGATCCACTGGTGGCGAAACAGAGTTTATTTCCAAATAGGGTGTACAATGACAGGTTAGGTCAATGAATGCGGAGAGGGCCCGATCCTGAAAAACAAATGGAACTAAAACTGACAAGTTTGTGATCGATTTTTTCTGCTGGGCGACAAGATGTAATTCCTGAAGTCTCCCAGGTGGTTTGCTAAGCTGGCATTTTTCATAGTGTGCGTGCGAGTAAACCGTTGTGTGTAGACACCAGAGAGAGCTCAGGGGTGTTGGTGTCACGCAATCATCCGTGAAGTCCTACCCACAAGCTAAGGCAACTGCCTACCACCACCGACTTTCCACCCCCCCAACCCCACCCACCCCCCACCTCCAGCCTGTCTGCGTTCCTATATTTTTACAACCATCTCATGCATCTTGTCGTCAACTCACTATCACCTCGTTCATGTGGCACACAAACAAAAAAGTATCAGTGGCACGAAATATGCATCGCACCTAACGGACAACCTTCATTTTCGGTACATCATTCGGTACAGAATACAGACAGAGCAGTTAGAATTCCCCACGATTAATTCCGCAAGAGAATCTAAGAAAAGCTCTTTTGTGATAATACTTCTCTCATCCAATCCCTACAAATGGAATCAAAAACAGTTATCTCATGAATAGTAAAGATCTGCAACTGATTGTGAAATCAGCAAATGCCATTTGTGCCCATTTCCGACACAGTTATTTAATTATTTGACAGGGTTAACTACATATTCTCGGAGAAAATTCTGGGGATATGCGGAATTTATTTGGTGAGTTAAATTTAAGACTAAACTTCCAGAGATGGTCATGGTGCATTATCAGAATGCGAGAGTAATGCAAGGCTGTACTCCTAGAGATGGTCATCGTGGATTGGCAGAATGTGAGAGTAATGTAAGACTATATTCCAAGAGATGACCATGGTTGATTGGGAAAATGCGAGAGTAATGTAAGACTGCACTCTCAGAGATGGTCATGCTGGATTGGGAAATGCGAGAGTAATGTAAGACTGCACTCTTAGAGATGGTCATGCTGGATTGGGAAATGCGAGAGTAATGTAAGACTGTACTCCCAGAGATGGTCATGCTGGATTGGGAAATGCGAGAGTAATGTAAGACTGCACTCCCAGAGATGGTCATGGTGGATTGGTAGAATGCCAGAGTCATGTAAGACTGTACTCCCGGAGATGGTCACGGTGGATAGGCAGAATGCTAGAGTAATGTAAGACTGTACTCCCAGAGATGGTCACGGTGGATTGGCAAAATGCTAGAGTAATGTAACACTGCACTCCCAGAGATGGTCATGCTGGATTGCCAAAATGCGAGAGTAATGTAAGACTGTACTTCCGGAATGGTCATGGTGGATTGGGAAAATTCGAGAGTAATATAACACTGTACTCCCATAGATGACCACGGTGGATTGGGAAAATTCGAGAGTAATGTAACACTGTACTCCCAAAGATGACCATGGTGGATTGGCAAAATGCGAGAGTAATGTAACACTTCACTCCCAGAGATGGCCATGGTGGATTGCCAAAATGCGAGAGTATCGTAAGACTGTACTTCCCGAATGGTCATGGTGGATTGGGAAAATTCGAGAGTAATGTAACACTGTACTCCCATAGATGACCATGGTGGATTGGGAAAATTCGAGAGTAATGTAAGACTGTACTCCCAAAGATGACCATGATGGATTGGAAAAATGCAAGAGTAATGTAAGACTGCACTCCCAGAGATGGTCATGATGGATCGGGAAAATTCGAGAGTAATGTAAGACTGTACTCCCAGATATGGTCATGGTGGACTGGCAGAAAGCTAGAGTACTGTAACACTGTACTCCGAGAAATGGTCATTGTGGATTGGAAAATGCGAGAGTAATGTAAGGATGTACTCCCGGAGATGATCATGGTGGATTGGGAAATGCGAGAGTAATGTAAGACTATACTCCCAAAGATGACCATGGTGGATTGGCAAAATGCGAGAGTAATGTAAGACTGTACACCCAGAGATGACCATGGTGGATTGGCAAAATGCGAGAGTAATGTAAGACTGTACTTCCGGAATGGTCATGCTGGGTTGGGAAAATGCGAGGGTAATGTAAGACTATACTCCCAGAGATGACCATGGTGGATTGGGAAAATTCGAGAGTAATGTAAGACTGTACTCCCAGAGATGACCATGGTGGATTGGTAGAATGCCAGAGTAATGTAAAACTGTACTCCGAGAAATGGTCATTGTGGATTGGAAAATGCGAGAGTAATGTAAGGATGTACTCCCAGAGATGGTCATGGTGTATCGGGAAAATGCGAGAGTATTGTAAGACTATACTCCCAAAGATGACCATGGTGGATTGGCAAAATGCGAGAGTAATGTAAGACTGTACACCCAGAGATGACCATGGTGGATTGGCAAAATGCGAGAGTAATGTAAGACTGTACTTCCGGAATGGTCATGCTGGGTTGGGAAAATGCGAGGGTAATGTAAGACTATACTCCCAGAGATGACCATGGTGGATTGGGAAAATTCGAGAGTAATGTAAGACTGTACTCCCAGAGATGACCATGGTGGATTGGTAGAATGCCAGAGTAATGTAAAACTGTACTCCCAGAGATGGTCATGGTGGATCGGGAAAATGTGAGAGTAATGTAACACTGTACTCCCAGAGATGGTCATGGTGTATCGGGAAAATGCGAGAGTATTGTAAGGCTGTACTCCCGGAGATGGTCATGGTAGATTGGGAAAATGCGAGAGCATTGTAATACTGTACTCCCAGATATGGTTGTGGTGGATCGGGAAAATGCGAGAGTAATGTAACACTGTACTCCCAGATACGGTCATGATGGATTGGCAGAATGCGAGAGTAATGTAAGACTGTACTTTTGGAATGGTCATGCTGGTTTGGGAAAATGCGAGAGTAATGTAAGACTGTACTCCCAGAGATGGTCATGGTGGAATGGGAAAATGCGAGAGTAATGTAAGGCTGTACTCCTAGAGGTGGTCATCTTGGATTTGGAAAATGCGAGAGTAATGTAAGACTGTACTTTTGGAATGGTCATGCTGGGTTGGGAAAATGCGAGAGTAATGTAAGACTGTACTCCCAGGTATGGTCATGGTGGATTGGCAGAATGCTAGAGTAATGTAACGCTGTACTCCGAGAGATGGTCATGGTGTATCGGGAAAATGCGAGAGTAATGTAAGGCTGTTCTCCCAGAGATGGTCATGGTGGGTTGGGAAAATGCGAGAGTAATGTAAGGCTGTACTCATAGAGGTGGTCAGGGTGGATTTGGAAAATGCGAGAGTAATATAAGACTGTACTCCCAGAGATGACCATGGTGGATTGGGAAAATGCGAGAGTAATGTAAGACTGTAATCCCAGAGACGGTCATGGTGGATTGGCAGAATGCAAGAGTAATGTAAGACTGCACTCTCAGAGATGGTCATGGTGGATTGGCAGAATGCGAGAGCAATGTAAGACTATACTCCTAGAGATGGTCATGGTGGATGCGGAAAATGCGAGAGCACTGTAAGACTATATTCCTGGGGAAGGCCATGGTGAAGTCCATGTTTTTTTGCAATGCGAGGGTAATGTCAGACTTTTGTCCCATAGAAATCCAAGGTGGAGTATTGGAGTATTGAGAAATGAAGATTATTGGGAAATGCGATAGCAATGTAAGACTATACTCCTAGAAAAGACTATGGTGGAATACTGGAAAATGTGAGGGTGACGTAAGACTATAGAAAACCATGGTGAGATCTTGGGAAATGTGAAAGTAATGTAAGACTTTAATCCTAGAGAAGACATGATTTATTTATTTATTTGATTTGTGTTTTACGCAGCACTCAAAAATATTTCACTTATACCACGGCGGCCAGCAATATGGTGGGAGGAAACCGGGCAGAGCCCGGGAAAACTCACGACCATCCACAGGCTGCTGGCAGACCTTCCCACGCACGGCCGGAAAGGAAGACAGTATGAGCCGAACTCCCAACGACCGGTGAGAGACTCCTAGGTAAGTGCGCCGTTCTGGCGTACTAACTTCCAAGGCATGAGGAAATGCGTGAGTACATGTAATGTACATTATTTATTTGAATGCCCAGCTTATCACACATGTTCAAAGTTCCTTTCCCTGTCATTCTTTCCCTTACTTTACATTACTTTTAAAATTATAAATTGCTCACAGAGAGTAACACATCTGACATCTGGTGAAGAATGGTTCACAAATTGGTAGATCGTGTCTTGATTCTGACCACCACAACAATGAAAGGTTTGCTGTTTGTGGCAAGGTGTATACTTGTTCACAAATTTTCATCAACTATCATCCAGCTGACAGTGGTGAAGGATCGTTTAGAAAATTTCTAGATCCGGATTCAGATCCACACAAATGAGATTGTGCCAGGGCTAAAATCACCCCACCAACTTTCATCAAAATCCATGATTATTTTTTTCTCAAGTTGCTGACAAACATTTGACAGGTGCAGAATTCCTTTAAAGTTTCTTGGATACGGATGCAGATCCAGATCACCAAAATTTGACAGGTTGATACTTGAACCAAGGCCAAGCTGTGCACCAAATTTTATACAAATCCATCCGTAACTTTTTCCGTACAGTTGCTGACAGGAAGGCAGAGAGAGACAGGTCTTTGCAGGAGGTAATAAAAGATTGTACTTAGATTGTAAAACTAGCGATTTTCCTGTTAGGACAAGATTTAATCCTTATCATAAAATATTGGAAACTTAAATATGACATTAAAGAGAAGTTCAAGAGGGCATGGTATATTTAAATTATGGCGTGTTCATGCTAATATCACGACAGTAAGATATGCGGTAAGATATGCAGTTAATTCCATGCACTAGAACACATGATTCACGTGACTTCTCTGCGAATTGAGAAAAAACACAAAAAGACGTCAAGTAAAATGAAGTAAATTTAGAGCTGTCTTTCCTCAAGGAATTATGGAATCAAGAATTCGATAGGAAAGTCAGTCCACTGGTTTGGGATAGGTGATACTTCAGATCTGAAAAAAGGGAGCGGCAACTAACGTGACCTCTGGTAATAATGGACCCGGAGTGCCTTAAAGCCCTAAACTGCCGTTCACGTAAATAAAGACTATACAAGACAAAGCGAGTGAAAACATGAATATTCTGATGTGGAGAACAAGTTCAAAAAAAAAAAAGGAAACACAGGACAAAATGTTTTGACACGCTTCCTCTTCAAATCCAAGGCATTCCTTTATACGTTGAGATATTTGAAATGTAGAAGTAATTTTGCAAGACTCTGTGACATACAAGTCCATATTTTCCCTTAACAGCGAGTTAGACTGTAACGTTTAGGGTTCTCTTTATATCTGTTTACTTGTCCAATCCTTGCGTGCGAGGCGCTCATCCCAGGGTAAACTGATGTAGGTAACCTTAGCCTGCCCTGGACAACTTCAGACAAAAGAAGTGGAGAAAAACTAACAGTTTGGATCGCTGCCAAAATAGCCGTTTTTTCTGCGCGAGAAAAGATTCCAAACAAGAGGCTTAGAACTGTTTCCTCGCCACAGCTGAATCAGGGAGACTATGATTAATTTATATTAACAGTTGATTGGGTTTTCTTTCAGGCTGACTTAATTTACCAAACAGTTTGCGTTCAAAGTTTCAGTTGTTAAGAGGTCGACCATTTATCACCTTATCCCATCCCTTACAGGCCTACAAATGCACAGTGACTAATGTTTCTATGTATTAACTGTTTCCAGCCAAATTTAGAATTGTTTGTCATTGTTTTTTCCGATAGCTCAGGCATAAAGTGAGCGATTTGCATACGTCATCAGGGTTTGATTAGTCATTACCTGGCAGTCATTGATCACTTAATTCTGTCTGTTTTGAGTGGCACTTTATCTTTAATCACTCAATACTGTCTAAACATTTGGCCATTTCGAGTACATACGGCATTTTTTGAAGAACATTTCCGTAAAACAAAATGGATTTTTTAATGGTATTTGATAACCCTCAGTAAAGTTACAGTTGTTGAATCAGGAGATTTGGGGCCTCTGTGGTCGAGGGGATTAGCGAGCCAGCGCATGAACCCTATGATCATGGGTTTTCCCTGGGCTCTGTCAGGTTTCCTCCCAGCATAATACATAAGTATGGCGTTAACATCGATCAAATAAATAAAACACCAATCAAATAAATAAATAAATCAGGCGATTTGTAAGGTACTCTGTAAAGGTCGTTGCTTTATTCCGGACACCCCATTTTCCTCTATCCAATACTCTGACCGCTGCTGTATAAGGGAAGAATTCTTGGGTACAAATTTGTATTATCAGTAGCGGGAGTTTCTCTGGGTTTATTCTATCCAGCAATCTGTTTTGATAAATACATACTTGACGTTACAAAATCCTGTCGCTTTATTTGGGCCTACCTTTAACTAAAAGTTAGTTGCATATTAGTGGTTCTTCATTCATTACACTGGAAGGGCGGTTATTTGTGAAATAGTTGTGAAGCCATCTTGGCTATCCAGAGAAGAGAGCATCAGTATCATTAAACACCAAGGGCGTCATATCCTACTTGAGTTTATGAAATGCTGCGGACAGTTGCACAATTAATACATCAAACATCTAGTATGAACTTCAATCGCTCCGTGTTATCTCCCTTTGTTCGTGGGGCTTCCGGGAACCGATCAATCTCTGATGACACTGACATCCATTTGTGACCACTATGTCTAGTCTCTTTGTCATATCGAGATATCGGTTTAAAGCTTGTGCTGCTTTCGTGGTCATCTCGTCCAGTACTCTTGTTACCTCCCCTGCTCCAACGAACATATGATGTCCAGTACTGTTCATTGATATTCTGCTCTTCTGCTTCTGTTCCATAGTTGAGACAATCTCCATTCAGGTGTCAAAAATACCGTGCTGTGAACTGTTACGAAGAGCGCAATCGCCAAAAATTCTTTTTTCAGGAATATCAGTTTCAATGCTAGGAGAGTGCCTAATGCATTTACGTAAGAGGGAATCCCTTTTATTTGGTTCATAAGCGTTCTTTGTTGACACACGACAGATTTAAAATTCGTATGAATGACAAAGGCCAGACATTGATAATTTTGGACGACCGTCAATCTGCGAGGGAGTTCCCAATATATAGCCTTCATCAATATGAAGATCCATTTGCGAAAACAAAAGGCTCATGATTCAAAGATATGTTTACTAACAGCCAATGAGAGAACGACTTGAGGCAAAATGATTGTAATGGGGGCTTGATCCTGAAAGCGCCATTGGGGTAAGCTGTTGCACCCGGACGTAATCAGGTATTTTTCGCCACGGGTTTCCTTTATGTGTGCATCTGCCCAAGTTTTCAACTAATACCCACTAAAACACACATGACCGTAAACTCCCAAGCCTGCCAAGCAAAACTCATCAAAGAGCCAAAAAATTGCACCCTCTCCCATCTTCCCCAACACAAAAAAGAACAATAAAAATAGAGGTGAAATAGCTTAAACTAACAGCCGAGAACCACCAGGGAATGCTACTATAAAAGACGCACAGCACAGAAAGTATATCCAGAGGAGCGACGACAGTGTGATAGTTGGCAAATCGTAGGTGAAATACGGCTTCTTGCCAATTTACCTCAGTTAGGGTTTTATTCAAACTGTTCATGTAAATGCATAAATAGTAGCAAATTACACCCTCTCTACCCCCCCCCCCCCTCCCCCTCCCAGAACCATGATTTAACCAGAATTAGGTAAAAGAAAAGAATGCAGTGATGGTAATTGCAATATATTAGACGTCATTGGTCTAGAATTCCTCAGAATTGTCCCCTTCTCAAGGAAGAGAATAGGGCCAGTTCTATTTTAGGATGGCCTACATCCTATAAGCGTTCATGCAATGCCCGCTGCTAGAGTTCTCCGGGGTCTTTACAACTGCAGAGGTCAATGGATGAAATTCATCCATAAATATTTCAGTAAGAGTATGCTTGATAGTCGAAGCGTGGAAGGTCTCTTTCCTAGCCGGTTGACAGTCCCAGCGGCTATTTTGCGGAGACCTGCCACATGTGCAAGGCTTGTCACAGCGGCAACTGACCTAGCACGATCCGGCTACGCCAATGAGCCTTCACATTACGACGCGACTCAGTATTGATCATATGAAATGCATGAACGGTATCACACACCCGGGAAAATGGCCACAGCCAGCAACGACGATGAGCTAATCACCTGGGCATTATTTCACTGTCATTCGGCTGAGTCATTGCAGGTGTAAATCCTCTATGTTACAACCCAGCGTGCTGTAAATATCGTAAACGTTCAATGTCACCGTGACCTTCATAAAATACAATATGGAAGCACATTTCTGCCGCGACATTCGCCGTCACCTTTGCAAATAACAAGGTTGATAGAATTGAGTGGAATAATGAATGTCCAAATGACGCAGATTTCTACTGGGGTCAGGGAGGCTGAGATTAAAATAGGCAAATTCAGGAAACAGACAAAAAAAATTGAATGGATCACCATTTATTTATTTGTGGTATTATATATACGGGAAAAAATGTTGTGTTTGTTTCTATGCAGCCTTCAGCATTGTTGTCACTCCACGCCTTCTTATGAACACGCCTAAAAATGTTATTATTGACAGATTTAGAAAAAATACAAGTATGTTTGTATAACGTTAAGATGAATAGGTATTTTTTCGTCAGGGATTTTGGTACATTTTAATTTCCATCTAAGTCAAAGAAAAATATTTGTTTGTATATGTTATTGTGTTATGATGAACTTCAAAATGACATCAACATTTTATGAAAACATATCGTTCATTTTGTACCCATACAATTTGAACATTTGTGGTTTCTATCACCTTCCAAAAATAACATCTAATATCTTAATTGGCATCGAAGTCTTTTGGGGCTAAATGACCAATCGACACGCGTGTAACAAAGTCATTACATTTGACTCGTGGGAGTTACAGGCTGGATGCACCAGGAGTCTAATGCCGATAGTCATTGATTGTGAGCAAAACTCATTGTGCAGCATCCCTCAGTCGTTCGCCACCAAATTCCTAGCGATCCCTAATCGGTGCATGGCCAGTCATACAGGCTACATCATCCAGAACTGCTGACTGTTACTGGTAATCATCAGGGACACATTCGCCACCATATCGCTTGTTCAAGCAAACTGGGTTTTGACTCTCTTGTGATCAGGGTTGTGCACTGCTTGAAATACATGAGACGTAACAATTGACAGTCTTACTATTTGTCCTTCTTGGAGCTCAACATAATGGGTAGGCGGGTTGGCAAATCATTGACGTGACTACAAATATTTTGATATATTTTGCATAACTATTTCGTTCACTCTGTTGAATGTGTATGCTATACCAAAGATGAATTAGAAATGACCAACCAACTACGACCCTTGTTGGACACTTATGCCACCACGACGAAACCGTCACGGCTCAGATGTGACCTGAGACTGTCACGGATGATTAGTCAGGCATAAAGCGCTGTGATCTGTCACATTGTATCTCGATTGTAGTAACAAGTTTTGTTGTCAGAAATTGTAAATTATCGCAGACCTGGTACCATTAGGTATGCGCCACACACAAAGCTCATAATATAAAATGAAATATCAAAATGTTGATTCAAGGAGTAAACTGGTAAACAACAGTGCCCAAATCATGAACCATTTAATGAAAGGCATTAGTATAGTATTGTTTCTTAAAATCAACCATACATGCACGGTATGTAAAGTTATATTGTCATAACGTTAATGCGAATCAGAATATAAAGAATGAACGCCGGGGTCATGACCTTGTTAACCGGAAACTGATAGTCTGCTATCAGCTCGGGGATAGAACATCATTACACAGTCCGCATATGGCGCTCACCGACCAAAACCAAGCTGGACGCGGAAAACACATTTCTGCTAATGAAAACTAAACATGTTCAGACGAGAGGCGATCGATGAGGTGGCCAAACAGACCTAGTTAACAGCGCTGGTCAAGCGGTCAGCCCCGGAGAAAATTGAATGTCCGTAGCAGAGATGGTTTCACTTACGTTTCTCAGCTCTTTGTCCCAGTGAGTAGGCGGCGAAAACCCTGATTTGACGGTCTGTTGGAACTGCGGACTGGAGGGCTAACCCCAGACGGAGCAGGGCACTGACTGGGAATCTGTACAATCCTTTTCTCATCTAGCCTTCGTCGCTACAAATTCCTCACAAAACCCTTATGGTTAAAAGAGCTTGGGTACTTAATTAGGTTTTTCTTTCTATAGAGCTATATGCTGAGACCCTAAAAGTAGGATTCATGAATGTGAGTGAGTGAGTGAGTGCTTGGGTTTTAGCATCGTACATTCATGAATGTAGATGACAATATACATACATGACGACAGATCTGAGATGCATCACTGTCGGCACCAAAGGTTTATTAATATACTTGTATTCATGAATAACTGAATATTGAGGAAACCACAGATATAAACTTAGGATATTCACACCCTCTGTATCCCTTGTGATGAAATGAATCCCGAAACATTTACGTCTCGCTTGAATATATAGCTATAAACATAACATATTTATCCCATGTTTGTTTTCTCTTAGATATTTAGGCCTATGCAGTTTTACCTTTCGAAGCTGGGAAGAACCGGTTATTTATACAGTATCCATTTCAGGGTCTCACGTTAATATTTATACCGTATATTCACCCGCCTTGGGTTTCTTGTGAATAGATAGGCCACTATGTCGCAGATTCCTATTCAGCTTGGGTCTCATGAATATCAATACTCTTTATTAACAAACCCAAATAAGAACCGTTGCATGAGTAGTTTATACAACATGTAGTGTCAATATTGTTAATGTATGAATGCAAAGCTTCAGCATGACCCAGAGACGGACGCTATAACCACTTTCTCATCATGATGGTGTGACGCATGATGTTATGTACTGCTCTGTGTAGTTCAAAACGCAGTCTGACTGGAACTTCGAGCACAACAGCCATCTTGTTTTAGAGAGAGTGTAAAGCTGCGTTGTTCACTAAATAAAACATACGCCATGTGTCAGGCATCCCTGGGGATCAATATACCGTAAATCAGACGCTGACAGCTGACAGCATCAGGGAAGCTATATACAACAGACTGTGTGTATTCATGGATATTCATGAAGTCACGACCTTGCATGAAGTCAAAAAGTATCTCTTATTTCTCGACGCTGAAAAATAACATCTCAAGAAACGGGCTTAAGTAATATGCTAAGGTTGGGGGCGTGACCAATCCGCCTGCTGTGTTCTGACTGGTCCTAGCGGCCGCTGTCAGACCTCGTGACGTCCGCTTTCATGACAAGTACGCTTTCGTTGTCAGATCTGGACTGGATACAGGAATTACACCGCATCCGGTCCCGGACCAAAGGCTGGTAAATACTACCTCCACTTTGATGAGTAAAACAGGGAATGTACTGGTCTCTGTTCAGTGATTATTGATGTGTAATGGGCGACGTGTATCGTCATCATGGTCGTTTTCTCATAGCCATTTTCTGACTAGTTCACAAGGCTTAGTTTTTGGTACAGGAATTTGAATTGTCTTAAGATAACATCGATGAGGTGAGAAATTTTTTAATTTCTAAAGCCCAAAATTAAATTTTGAGATCGTATTTAAAATTTTGACTTAATTTAGAAATGGCTTTGTGCCATCGGTCCCTGGACCTAAGAACGGCCATTTGATGCTAGAAGACCAGTGTTACACAGTTGCAGTGAACATGAAGGATAATCCCCGAAATGGCAACATAAACTTAATTCGCTTTTCTCAAAGGCTATATCTAAAGATGTGTGTTTAATTTAACGGAACTGTTAGTGTCGTATTATATACCTTATAAGTCATTTTATTCCGCCAAAAATTCAATGAAATCATAACTCACCTTTGCAACATCACTTGATTGATTGGTAAGTCTACTTATACACTGATATAATTTCCGGTTGCATGTTGGTCACAAAGGATTGCACGAAAGCAAGCCCCAAACTACTATTATACTAGTAATACAAATCTGTGCGAGCATTTACTTATTTATTTATTTGATTGTTGCTATAGGCCATAAACATCCAAACGAACGTCGCAGACAGCGTATTTTCACCAAGCTCCCACCAAGTAGTGAGACTGAGGAAATCTACAGATTTCCGGGTTTGGGTTTGAACCCGTGCTCACTGTGTTATAACGACTGGCAGGCTCACCCATAATAGTAAGAATTAGTCATTCGTCGCGTACCTGACAAACTTCCTGATATAAAGCCATAACTGAACAAGCGAGATCAGGTTTCGAGCATGTGACATCAGTGATCAAGGGCAGAACGGCCTCGTAAAGGCTAAGGCCCACTTGCGCGAAACCCTTTTAACGTTAAGAGCACGTAACTAGCATGGCAACCAGCCACTGTAGGCATTACGTCGCCATGGTAGTTACGTGCTCTTAACGTTAAAAGGGCTTCGCGCAAGTGGGCCCAACGCTTTAGATGAATGGGTTAGTGGGGGACCATAACAACTTCGGCTTCCAAGAAATCTGTACGCCGCCCTCCCCACTAAACTGTGAGCTCCGTCGGCGGATTTCACTTACAAAGCTACCCTTCACATGATGCGCGGTGCGCTAAACTTACACGTCCAATCAAATCATTCGACTTGAGGCCTGATGTTCTTGTTGTTCAAAGTGACATTTCATCGCTGTGTTAACAACTTCCAGTTCACCGCAGTAGTTTTTTTTCTCTTTGTGTGGATTCGTTGCCATCGAATCAGCCAGTAGGCGGTTGATAATATGTGACACTTTTAACTGGTGTCTTCTAGCTGTGACATATGCGAGGAATACCACACACTGACGATGGTAAATAGATATATAAGTGTACATTGGTAATCTAAAACTTCACGATGTGAACGAACAATAATCCTTCAAATTCTCGATTGGTCGGTCCCCCCAACTCGCAGATTTTCGCTGGGGAAATTTCAGATAGCACCCAACGGGATATGAATAAGTTGGCCAGCCCTGAAGGTATCAAGAATCGCTTCTAATAAAACAAAAGCAACCGGGAAGGGGGGGGGGCTTCAGCCATGGTGGAGGGAGAGTCATGCCGACTTGGCCATAGGCCCAAATGCATTGTTTTAACGTTATTGCATATCAAGTGTGATGACAACACAGCATTTTGAGTAATTTTAGACCAGTGACGCCTAATATTGCAATTAACATCACTCCATTTTTTTAAAATCTAATTCTGTTTAAGCTATGGTGCTGGAGGGACATGTAATTTGTTACTATTTATGCATTTAAATGAACAGTTGGAATAAACCCTTAACCGAGGTAAAATGACAAGAGGCCGTATTTTACCAGTTACGTGTGACGATTTGCCAGCTATCACACTATCGTCGCCGCTCGAGCATTCATGAATTTCTATTATAACCTTCTGACCATATGACCAGTGACTCAAAATGTTCCGTAATGTTCACTCTAATTCAACTGAAACTGGATATTTGGCATTACATGCAGTTGGAGCACTATTGCCTTAGACTTTCATTGTTACGTTCATAGATATTAACTGAGACTTTCGAGAACTATAAGGCATGTGTCAACCTTGGCATACAAACGCTTTCAGTCATTATCAATATGTATTTAAAATGGTCAGTCCATTCAGTCCTCAACCAATGTATTCAGCAATTACCATAGTTTCAGGTTTGTGGAAACCACAGGCCTTGCCAAGAGAAGCAATTCCCATGTCATTTAAAAAGCTTGCTGTTGTGGCATGGTTATGACTACATTTTATTGTTTTAATGCACATTCACCTCGTGTCAAAATTGCTCCGGCGATAAAGGGTACAAATCATTCTGCCAAGTGATGATAAGGTCGCCACAGCAGCAATGTTTGCACTGTAGCGGGGTACAAGTCGTCCCTTGGGTTCTACCGGTTAGTATTATTGCCCATCGGGTAGGGCTTCCGAACAGAGAACCTGCTTATTCCAGAATTTCTCTCAATAGCAGGTGTTTGGCAACGCGACACGCCACCTCAAAGAGGGAATTAACACGTGGGCATTTCATAAGACCGCCATTGTCAATCTTTCGTGTTTTGTTTTACGTTCAACACTGACGGTCGACGGCTTCGATTTCTGTGCCTTACATTATCGCTGTCAGTTGAAAATTGATCCGACTGAGGGGTATGTTAGCGCTGGTAGCTCGCTGACACATGGCTAAGAAGGGTTTTCAATAAGCAGCGGGCCCTGGCAGCTCTCGAGCTAGACTCGTCCCCTCAACCAACCTTCCGTATGCTGACAGCGCGCGAACATGGCGTCCGCCTCGCCGTGATATGCTGGCTGTTCCCGGAGAAGGGGTGTGCAGGTCCGGTGTGTTGGTGGCAGCGGTGGGATTCGGGGTTCTGTACTGTGTACAAGCGGCTAGGTGTACAGGAGCGGCGTGAGAATTCAGCCAATACAGCCTGGCATGCTCACAGGATTCGCACACCTTATGGCAGGCGTGACGAGGTGACACTTACCACCATCAGGATGTCTGCTTACGGCATGGGCTGGTCGAGGGGAAACAGCTTCTGAAGGTAGAGCAATGGTTTGGAATCCGCTACTGGGCGTCTGGTAGGCTAGTTAGGGCAGGAGCCCGTCCCCACCCTGATTTCCCTTCACCCTGGGTCTGGTTGAGGGAGTGTACGGAACATTATTATCATCGATGTTTTATCTGTGGGGGATTTTGGTGGAGCTTACCACTGCCATGTTCTGTTGTGGCAGACTAGAGGTAAGATGTTCCATTTGTTAATCAGATATTTATTTAGCAATGTCCTCTCCATGTGTCTACCTTAACATATATTTATAAAAAGAAGATGACCATATAAAATGATCTCGCCATAAAAACACTGCTATACAGTCTACTATACAGTCTACCACCACGTGCATCGATAAGTCCTGTGCGCTGTTGAGACTTGAAGGTCGGGGACGCCAACCACTGTGGCAATACTCCTAGAGGGCGATGGCAGGCTAAAAGCAAGACACTTGATGTTAGGCTTGTTCATCCTGACTGACGTACTAAGCCCAAGATAATATATATTCCATATTATATAAATCTAGTACTCCCATAAAATATCTAAAGGAAGATCTTGTCACAGGAATGTCCGCATGAGTGTGATGATATAGAAATGAAATAACGCTACAGGTGTTCATCCACAATCAGTCTATGAAATGATCCATTCCGGGGGTAATAGGCGTATTTCTTGTTGAAAGCAATAAACCAAAGTTTCTAGTGCATCAACCCATTATTTACGAAGGGAAGGAATATCTTCTCCTGGAGAGAACGACCTACATGCAGCTTTACTGTTTATTAGGTGACCTATACATGACAATGCCGAGTTTCTATGCCCTGGTCTCAGACGGCTTTGATGAACCAAGTTAATATGGTCGTGGCTGCTAATGGTTCTGTCTGATGAAAGTGTTTCTGTAGTCACATAACTTTGGACGATGTGGCCACTCACGTGCTGTTTTAATACATATGGCCATTTATAGTCAGTACTTTTGCCTGCGCTAAAACTAGGCTTAATGAGAATGAACTCTGGGAATGAGGGAACCAAGAAGACACAAGGGAATATTTGTTCCAACGACTGATGTGATTCAACGACTGATGTGGTTCAACGACTGATGTGGCCCAAAAGCAACCACATACAATGTTGGCATTTATACTGTCTGATCTGAAATACATGAAGCCTATATCTGCTTGAGAAAGAAACTCAAGAGTTTTAAAAAGCTCCAGTTAGGTTTTAATTGCACTAAACTGATTCAGTGATATGATGGTATATACATTATTGTGCTTATTAATATCTGATCCAGTAATTTGGTTGTGTATACATTATTGTGCTCAACTGATTCAGTAATGTGGTTCTGTATGCATTATTGTGCTTAACTGATTCAGTTCGGTGGTTGTATTTGCATTATTGTGCTTCATTGATTTAGTAATGTGGCACTTTATCAATACAGTAACAACACATCGTATTGAACATGATGATTTCTGGGACATGAAAACTGAGAACGTCTACTATCTGGTCTACTATAGCAGTAACCTGAGGAATGACTGACTGCTTCAATTCTGGATCATTTTGACTCTGCTTCTCCCTTCAGTGATGATATAACTGTCTTTTCTGTCTGAAATTCTATCTTTGCTTTACTCCTCATACTGAATAAAAACCAGCTAACTATCCCCATTGCTTCAAAAAACAACCTTGATTGTTTAAGTTATAAATCAATATAGACATTATCGAAATATAAGGCCATAAAGTATAAGATTTTCTGAAAATGACCTCCCGTTGCAGGTAGCTATATGACATGCAGGTATGTAACCCACAGTCTACTGAGACTGGAGAAAATTCCACCGACAATTTTCAGAAATAAGGGATTTAGTAACTCTAAGTCTTCGAGTAAAGACAAATGTATTTAATGTTATATTTTGATGTTAGCCCTATGTCAATTTTACGCAATGCTAATTATGTAAAATAGTTCAGTTGATTATGCACATATCAGTCAAGGGCAACAACCAATCAAATAATTTTAAAAAGTATCAGTCTATTGAATTCTTCACGCCTGATTTGTAGATTCAAACCTGGAACTGTTTTAGGACGTCCGTAGCTGTTCAGGTATGAGAAACATAGGAACAGCCATGTAGACCAGTAATAGAACAAGTCGTATAAGATGGGAACACAATTCAGACATGCGGACGAGTGGAAACAGATTTTGGGAGGATTCAAAAGAATGTAATATTAATTCATTTACATAACATCTGGATGTGAACATGTGCTGATCATTACTTGAATGCGCATTTTTCCCCCAGTACGACAAGTTACACCAAGACCATGGAGCAAAGAATAGCGTCGTATTGTTAGAAGTGGAGAAACCTCAAGTCTAATGAAATAGCGCATTTCCTTAATAGTTTGACTTGATTTTCCAATCACAATCGGCTTTATCGTTCATTAATTAAATCGAAATGCTGAGAAATGCCTAGCTTCTTTCCGGTTTTGGATTATCCTGTTTACACTTCGGCAAAGACTGGCGTCAATGTGATTAAGCTAAACAACGATTATACATGCGCCAATATTTGGCCAATGCTGTATGCCGGTCATAGACAAGTAGCAAGTGTCAAAAGTGAGTTATAGACTAGTGATGTCTACTTTACTTTGGGGGTGGGGTAGGGCAGGAGGGTGTAGTTTATCGGACACAACATTATAAATATTCTTAGAAGTGAAACGCTAACCTCCGCCTACGCTTGGTTTTAACAAGGTTTGTAGTTTCCAAAGATGGACCTTGGCACCACGGGTTGAATAAAAATGCATTTACGATTGACTGTAAAACGTGCATTTGACTTTTCGTCAAATTACCGTTGACTTACCGAAGAGGCTCTAGTAAACATAACGATGGCTGGGGTACTAACACTGTTCTCAGTAAGTGCAACAGATGTCAATCAAACAGTTTCAGTGCATCCTAAATCAGCCTCGATGTGATTCTCTCCGGAATGTACCGAAGAGGTGTCGACCATGAAGTGATTTGATAGTCAGAAAAGTGTATCCGTTTTACTTGATGGAGACAAGAGTGCGTACTTTAGTTGCCTATGTCTTCTGAGAATAGGTGATTTCCTGTCTATCATGCACCTCGGAAACCAGTCCCTGATGTAGTCAAGGAGACACAAAGGTCTGCATGTATCCCCTTGACATTGTATATGCAGTGGAAGATTCCAGGCAACCTGCAAATATTTCTACTACCGGTGTTTTATTAAACGCTTGACACATGGGAAGCTTGTACTTACTAAACCTCACGCTACAACATGCCCTTCGCCGGCCCTGAATGGATGCTTCAATATTACCCAAGTCATCCTAATAAATCTCTGTCTGGTACAGAACGATAAAAAATGATTTAGTTGTGAGAAAAGCTGTATCAAATATCCCCCATGTGTACAAAATACCCTAAGTCTATGACATTTACATCTTCCAGTTTTTCCTCAAACCTTCTGAAAACTTTTTTGTCTATCATTTGCAGGCTTCCGTTGTCTTTGCATGGTTTGTGACTTACTGTCGAAACACAATATATGTTACTGCCTCCACGCTCCTGTCGAAGGATATATTTTCATGACTATAGCTGCATGAAGAATAATAGGTATATACATTATCTGCTGCTTTGAGTTTCTCGTGATGCAATGCACTTAAGTCCTGTTTTGCATTACTCGTTCGCCGATGGACTTGAATACACCTGATAGTGTTCAGCCCGTTAATGACTTTCTTTTGTGCCTTCTATTCTCTGTAGCCTAAAGAGAACAGAAAAGAGCATGTATAGACAGCACATTTCAAGTACTGGTCGATGGAGAGAAACTCAGAAGTATTATTTTTTGACAGTGAACTCGTTTATTGTCTTAGGACAGGAATCACTCTGGTTCTTTACGCTAAATATCATATATAAGTCTACCGAATCATCTGAAAAGATTTCTGGACTTTTCATCCTTTGGCTCTGGTATATTATCTGACGAACTCTATTAATAATTCCCCAACTGTTACAAAAAATATGCATTATTCAAGTTGTAGCCGCCATTGTCCCTATATATACTGACTCCTCGACCTACAATAGTCATTTCTATCGAAGACCATAGAGAGTATGACCCTCAGATATAATATGCTGCCTACAATAGAATCAATGGTGGCGGAACTAACCTAGTTTGCTGGAATATAGCTGAACGCGATAATAATGCAGTCCTGGGAGGGACTATATAGTCAATACATCATTTAGGATAGGCCACGAGCCGAGGGAAGACTAGACTTTACGCACTTGCGTCTCCCAGGAAGATGTCTTCGAAGATAATGAGTAGAAAATATAGTGCCCATGCCCACTGGCCGACGTCTTAAAGCACTCACAGTGGTAGGGCAAAATGTTGTTAGTCGTCACAGCATGGCTGATATCATCTTTTACTAATGGGATGATTTGTAGCTATACTGACTGCTACTACAAAAGCTTACTGGCAAAATAGTTGTTTCTTTTCCCAAATGTTACAGTTTGGCGGAATACTATACATAGTCTGTCATGACAAAACAATATATCATAAGAAACGACACTTGTATTTGTGAGATATGTTGATCTTTTCAACTGAAAAATAAACGAGTCAGAGTGGATTTCAGAGATATAAGTGAAACATAATTTATTAGGGATATATGAATTCTCAATTTCAAGAGTAAGGATTAAGACAGATTTAAATGTTTAGTTTCCGTCCAGAACATGGATTACTAAGCCGTTAATGTTTTCTTTAGTCTTTCTGTAGGCAGTGAATGGATATTTATGCTGTCCCACTAATTGTTTAATGTGTTCGATTTTTTTTTGTTGGATTAATCGAACGCGAAATCAGAGAAGGAAGTGAGAGATTTGCTGATAAGCCATGTACGTAACACAGTAAACAGTATTATGTCTTTTAGCAACAGCTGTGGACTGAAATGTTATGCCATGTACAATATCACGGATCTTTGTATCTTCTCCCCTAAAGGTTATTAGAGTCTGTAATAGCTTTCAAAGAGACATATGGGCAGGCTCGGGTACATTGATTTCAATGGACTTTACCGCCTACTAATGGCAATTCGCTCCGCAGGCGCATTTTGAACTTGTGGTCAATTGCTGTGTGACATAAAATGCAGTATTTTTCAATTCATGCTCTGGTTTCCTTGCTTCTTCCAGTTCGCACTGGATTGGCCGGAATACACTGTAAATGGCCGCACTAATCTGTTGGGATTAGCAAAGCCAGGCCGAGATTAGGCCCAATGTTTGTTCTGAAGCTTGTGTCAATAATAACTTAGCGATCCTCTCTCTTGCAATTTACCGATGAGGCAAAGTAAACACTAAACAGTCACGTGCTTGCCAGATAAAGTGCTTTATTGAGAAGATGAGGATATCATCCAGCGCAGTTCTGGATCACCACGAGTTGATCTCGCCGACTAGATTAGCTATGCTCAAATCGTGTGATTCTAACTTTGTGAACTCGGCACTATGTGCTCGTGACAATGGAGCGCTCTGAATAACGTCTCATTTCTAAGATTTCTTAACAATGACATAATCTGATAAAAAACAGAACTACATATTGTGAAATATTTGGCAGTTATTTAACCGAAACAATCTTAGGTGGAAAAATTATCTGGCTTTGCTGTTTGAAGAACATGGAATCCTTGGTATCTGGATCGGTATCTGGTATCTGGATACTCTCTCACTTCAGACCGTTCTAACCTCCCGGCGTTTGTACACTCTATCGAAACATCAATCATATTCTGATACAAGTAGACAGTGATGTAATCAATGTTAGCCAATGAACGTTCCGTACGAGAAAGAAGCCTTCGCAAAATTGGTTGAAGTGGGGGTGCGTCTTCATTAATATTCATCATTAACCCAGAATTGGCAGAAGTATGAATTGGACAAATTAGCAGGGAAGTTGGGGTCATTGTTTGTCACAAATTCGGGATAAAAGAGTTCCGCACATATCAGAGACAATGTCTACAAGCCATTCTACAGGGAAAAGATGTTTTTATGTGCCAAAAGACTGGGGTAGGGAAATCATGCTGTCAACGGTATCAGTAGAACAACAACGTCAACAAAACTCGCTGCCCCTATTGTTATCGTTGTCACCCCTGGTGAGCCTTGATTACAAAGTCTCAGGTGAAAGCTTTAAACAAGAGAGGCATACCTGTAGCGTATCTTAGGGATGACTACCAATTCCAGGATAATGTGACAATTATGGGAATACATTTCGCATTTGTAGTAGAGACGAAATGGACATAACTTTTGACTGAACCCATCTAGCAATCATTTATTTGCATCATGTCATCAGAAAGATTTTAAAGGTCTTTGAAATATGATTGATGGCATTTGTTCATATGGTTCTGGCTAGCCGGACTAAGACATTGACATTGATGAATTACGTGACTAAATCTTGCTCCTTGTGCTCAAATAGTTATTTCATTTTCAGCTCACTGATAGTTTTAAATGAAAAGTGTGTCATTTTGTAATATTTTTGAAATGAAACTCAAGATCTGACATCTTGGTATACATTTCATTTAACTACAGGCACACTTGAAGAAAATTATGTAGCAATCAGACTTAGGCCTTTAAATATATTAAGACAATGTATGGATATAAACAATGTTGTGAGGGTGAGAAGGCCTTTTTTCAGATAGAGTAATTCTCCAGATACAGTATGTCCATTTACATGTATGTTGTTTAGTCATTATCAAAATAGGTCAAGAACATACGGTAGTTCAAATTAACTTGCAAGCCACACAAATATTTAGAGACCCTGTGAACTGATCAGTGAGTGTTAAATTCTTTTCTTAATTGATTTTTTAACACCATAATACACAACCATTGTATAATTTTCACTTATACAACAGTTTGATTATGGCTGGAGAAAACCAGAGATAAACCACTGTCCTTGGGCAAGTTGCTAGCTTACTTTCAGACTTCCAAATTTGTGGGAGAGGTGGTCCTCCTTAAATGTGAAATGGATGAATAATCCTTGGGGTACCACTTATTGTCACAATGAGAGCAAGGGAATCTGTATATTCTTTACGACCATACGTGGGAAGGTCTGCCAGCAACCTGCGGATGGTCGTGGGTTTCCCCGGGCTCTGTCCACTCTCCTCCCATCATATAATGCTGGCCGCCGTCGTATAAGTGAAATATTCTTGAGTACAGCGTAAAACACCAATCAAATAAATAAATAAAATACAGCCTGAACTGAACCTGCGCACTGTGTGCCAGCAATTTAGAGTTCACCACCTGCACACAGAGCCATGCCCAGTAGCTTGCCATTAAAAATAAGATACATGTAGAAACCGTTGGTAACAGGATAGGGTAAGGGTGTGTTTGTCTTTCCTCGGTGAAAAAGTGTTTACTGCAAAGAGGGTTTCACATATTTATTTCCCATCAAAATTGTACTGGTTACTGTTTTAAGTGTTCTACCTGAGATATTTAGCTGAAATAAACCAGGTACTCCATAAAAACATGAAAGAGAAATGGCGTGGTCAAGCGGTATTATACGCCTTATATAGTTGATTTACACAGAGTGTACCAGGTTTATTTTCTTGATTGTTGTTGAACACCACACTCAAGAATTTTTTTATGGGTAGAGGAAACTGGAGTGGCTGATGTAAACCACCGCACTTTGGCAAGTTGCTGATGAGCTTTCCCACGTTTGACACACTGACATACACACCGAATACATTATGTATTATGACAAAGTTGTCTGTAATAGACCATGTAATCGGTCATATGAGCACTGCTGACCTCTATAAATTATCCTCCGGTCGTAAGTGGGAAGGTCTGCCAGCAACCTGCAGATGGTCGTGGGTTTCCCCCGGGCTCTGCCCGGTTTCCTCCCACCATAATGCTGGTCGCCGTCGTATAAGTAAATAAATATAAATTATCATCAAGGCCCCACATACGGTGAGCGAAAGGGAATGTACACCACGTTTTATGTCAACCCATATGTGCAGGGAGTAAGGGCTCTAATGAAAGGTGCAGACAGAAAATCTCCTCATGACGACTTTCCATAAGGTAATGTGAGTGAATATATATTTCCACACATGACCTTAAATCAAATATCTGCTTTATCAAGATGGGAATGTTAGATGAACAGTAAACACTGAAACATACATCTGATCTTGAAATGAAATGGTTTTACTTGTCTGGTAGCATATGGATTACCACATAAGAAAGGAAATCACATCTGTAAGTACATGTAGATGTATCAATGCATTGTTTTCACATTAAGGAATGAGTGAGTGAATGAGTGCTTGGGGTTTAACGTCGTACTTAACAATTTTTCAGTCATATGGCGACGAAGGAATCCTAAGAGTGCATGTAATGTGCCTCCTTGTCGCAGGACGGATTCCCACCGCTCTTTTATCTAGTGCTGCTTCACTGAGACGCCTTACTGAAGGCAAGTAAGCTGCCCCGCCCGAGCCATTATACTGATACGGGTCAACCAGTCGTTGCACTATTCCTTCATGCTGAACGCCAAGTGAGGAAGTTACAACTTCCTCTTTTAAAGTCTTAGGTGTGACTTGACCCAGCAATGACCCTGGATCTACCGCTCCCGAAGCGTTCACATTAAGAAGCTCTTCTGTTGTGTTTTGTTCAGAACAATTGTGTATATGTTAACCATGTCATATTCCATGACTCGGCAGATTAAAATAAATGGAGATCAACTTCTTACTGATATACATATACTGGTAGATACATATGTGGCATATTAACCCTTTCTGAAGCAATTCTGTCATCTACCGTGTGTAGTATGTGTAATTACATCAACAAACAATGAGGGGGATGGACTGCCGATCGACGGCCATTTCGAGCCACTCTCTGCTTGCTTGTTTCACATTGGTGTCCTTGAAAATATTCTTCATCTCTCGTATGCAGGTGTCCTCTTTCCACACAGCCTCTCCCAATTTATCCAATCGCACAGAATATGGTCTGCAAATATATACCCTCTCCTTTCACAACAACAACACCAGGGGAATACGAAATGGATATGCATAGCGCTGCACCTCTTTATGTCGATGATAACCGATCAGAATTATCATTTCTTCACAGTTCTTTCAAGCCAATCAGTTTAACGTATATACGCTCCGCTTATGATGAGAACCAATCTAGGAACCAAGAATGTCACTTTAGAAAATTATGAGTGTGGCGTAAATTATTGTTTAACTTGGGTCTAACACTTGGACCACTCGGCCCAATTGTAAAAACTGTTTGGTAAATTTAGACAAATCTTATTTCCGTTGTTCGTATTATTCTACAAGTCAGCACTTGTGTAATGACCCGAACATTAAATACCCATGTGTAAAACAAGCACTAACTTCAATTCCAGAAAACAATAGTTCAGCTATACCCATACGCTTGTGATATACCTTCGTCCAATATTTATACTTAAAATATTAAGATGGTCCCGCGTTCCCAGCATGTTCATCGATGACGTCATTTCCGATTATTTTTTGACTGAAAATATGCATAAAATAGAGGGTTACTAAAACATTTAAAACATACCTCAAAAATGATAAACAAGTTCTAATGTTTGGGTCATATCTCTTCATTTTCTTTAAAACCATATTCTTCGTTTTGTAGTTTTCATGTGTCCTTTAAATGCATTAGTTGCTACGTAACCATACTAAATGTCAGTGTCACCTCAGTTCTGCTTAATTACCCTATAGCCCCAGGATAATTTACTTTGTAAATATTCTGGCAATGATGTTCTTACATGATAATGCTAAAGTTTTCCTTCTTGACTTCAAACGGACCAACCAGTGTCTGCAGGAAGCTGAGAAGACGACATTTAGACGAGGAGTTGCTGGTTCGCTAAGCAAAGAAATCTTGACCCCGCATGTTTGAGTGAGAGAGGCTTCTGTTTAGCCCCTGGCGTTGTCTGAGATGTTCTCACGGTGAGGGTCACCAGCCTGTGAGGCGTATAAGGCAATCTTGAGACAGGTCATGCGAAAGTCGGAATCTGTGAAGATTAATAGGGCGTTTCCCTAACTGAATAGGCCTTTGCTCTAAGAACAACTAGGCAAATTGCCAAGGAAACGGACACCCTCAGTTATAATTCTTATCCGAGAAAAATAGGACTTTTACTCAAGGTACTCTGTCCTTTGGCAATCAAATTTAATGAAATAGGGGGTTTTCCTATGTTCTAGCTAATGTACTATTACCGGTAGGCGTTCATAAAATATGAAGCAGAAAAGTGATAACATACATTTCATTTTTTATGAAAAACTCGTCGCCCATGAGAGTGCAGTAACAATGTTCTTCACGTTTCGATGCGACATCTGTGACGTAACCAACATATGTACAATGGAAAGGACAGAGAAATCAGCAGGTATTAAATTAAGGTAAACAACAGTATTAACGATTATAATTTGTTCTTATTTGATGGAAAAGATCAGGGGTCGATCGAACGAAACTACGTCTGACTTAAGTCAAAATTAGAAATGCGATCGTAAGGCTTATTTTGAGGCGTTTGGAATTGAATTTGTGCCACCCCCAACCTCCACCTCACTCACCAATGTTATCTAAAGACGAACGTGTCTAAATTTCAACTTCCAGTACCAAAAACTTGGCATCGTAAAGAGTTTTTAAATTTTGACATTAGTCAAGAACAGCTTTGTGGAATCAGCCTCAGATTCCCAAGGCAAAACGTGGCGTTCTGAAAGGGATGTGGCTGATGTCAAGTTAATCAGTGGTGCTGTAAAAATATCAGTGAAGTTTACTTGTGTACTGTCATCCTGTACTTACCAATTACCGCTATGCTGCCTGCCCAAGGCGACTAACTCCATGTTTGAAACCCTTTCAAAGACAATTTGGTTCCATTTTCCATGATCAAAATTGCCATCAAGCGTTCAAGTGGAATATTTTATTGTTTGACCTTGTGGATTAAATCAGGGCATCAACTGATACGTTATTTTGCCAATGTCCATGCCAATGCATTTTCCAAGCTGTCCATGCATTTCGCTGTGTTACTTTTCAAAACCTTGTCACTGCCTTTTGTGGAGGTAATCATGAAAGACAACCATATAGAGAACAGGCCCCAGATGCTTAGAATAAAGCATGGTGAAACCCGCTGATTTCTGGCAATAAATGAAACCATAATAGTTTAGATGAATACTTACTTCTAACTGCAAACAGCCATTGATCCAGGTCGATTTTCATTCAACTGTTTATATAGCACTGATTTCCTCGCGACAGGCCAGCCCTTTCAAACCCAACGTCTTTTCATCGTCACAATGTAGCCTATCAACCCAGCAAACCCACATATTTCCAAGGTTTCGTTGAACCATAGGAACTCCCTGCTTGCTTACCGAGTCCTTGACACGGATTCTCTATTTAATTAAATGCCTGCAGTATGGAAGCCGAGAGAGGCCCTTTCGCTACCTCAAGCTTTGTAATACAGCGCAATGCAACGAGGTGAGTTATCTCGCTAACGCCTGTATGCCTCGCTACCTTGATATCTGGCTACCTTGGCTTCTGCAATACAAAGGTAGCGAGGCAACAAGGCTTGTAGCGAGACAGCGAGATGGCGTCTGGTTCTTATCGGCTTTCACACTCCACACTGGGAGTAGATCGGAAAACGACCTCTTGCAACTGGATGGGAAATCGTCTGCCTGTCGCTAAGGCCGATTGCCAGCCTGTTCACATTGACAGATCTTCTGCAAAATGACGCAAGGGCTTCTCCGTTATGCGATTTAAGTTGTTATGTAACAGGTGTAGCCGATAGAACAGGCCAACCTAAAATATTCGCTGCTAACCATCAGCCTATTGTATGCCGTTAAATGCATAGGATAATATTCATTTCCATCTAATGTTGATATTTGAAATAAGTTTTGTTATGAATTGTATCGTGAATAGATGACAGTGTCTTTAATATACATTTATTACGAGACTAAACAGATAGACAAGCTGTTAGCTGAAGTAAACAGCATTAGGCTTTCATTGGTAGAATACCGTATATCATATGTATAGATTAACTTTAATATATTTAAACTTATATAATAGATAGATTGACAAAATATAAAGAAATATAAAAAAAGAATTTCTTGTGTGGTTCTTCTCCCCATTAACTCATGTCAAGTACTAAAAAAATGCAGCGATGGGAATCGATATCGTGTTCCTATTCGACACAATGGTTTTAAGGCAAGCATGTTACCAATGGACCAACGTGGACGTTATGTTAGTGGCCGTGAAATATTACAGTGAAAGTAGAGTTCCAAATAATTTCTTTTTCTTTCTTTTTTTTTCGATTTATAAAAATCTGATGGCGTGAACCAACGCGATACCTCGTTATTGCTTACATCTCCCTGCTAGACATAAAATATGTGTAAATGATTTTGATTCACATAATCATTTAATCTAATCACGTAATTTTTTTTATAAAGGGAAACCCTCAGGAAAGTATTATCTCCTTTTCACCCCATTTTTGTCTCCTGATAAAATAAAAAGTATAAATCACATCACATCAGTTTTTCACACACACGTTCAAGTAAGTTTTCCTTTTTTTCGGCTTGAAAAAATTACACCTCACTTTGGCACCGAAGTGGGACGACTTCCAATATAGTTGCAAGGAGTCCTTTAAAAGTTTTGCAAACTATTTACATCGCCACTTCCCACCACCTCCCGATACATGGGTTTATATTGTTTTACTTATGTTTAAGGCTTTTGTAACAGAAATTGTAACTGATTTTGATTGGTTTGAATTTATTTTTATTCATCATTATGCCATATATTGTACCATACAGAAGTGTACCGATATAGAACAATATATGCGTGAGTAAAGCTCCACATAGCGTGCTCTATCATTCCGAGGTGGGGACCTTCGTGGCTCAGTTGGTTAGCGCGCTATCGCGTAATGACCCAGGAGGCTCAATAATGCGGTCGCTGTGACTCCAGCTCATATTGGCTTCCTCTCCGGTCGTACGTGGGAAGGTCTCCCATCAACCTGCGGCTGGTCGTGGGTTTACCCCCGGGCTCTGCCCGGTTTCCATCCACCATAATGCTGGCCGCCGTCGTACAAGTGAAATACTCTTGAGTACGGCGTAAAACACCAATCGAATAAATAATAAATAAATCATTCCGAGGTGTACCGATACAGTACAATATTCGCAGGAATAAAGCTCCACAGAGCGTGCTCTATGCAAACGTTATTATTAACTAAATATAAGCGTCATGTCCGACATTCATATACTATTGGTAATCCGTAAAGTGCGTTGCAAGTCGATAATCGCAAGATTCATTTCCAAAACAACGTTTAACACTAGCTCCCAAAGACAAAGGTATGTAAGAAATTATACAAATAGGAAATAAAGCCGGTAACACACAAGAGAGAAACGGTCATCAGTTTTCAATGATGCCGGGTAGACAGTTGATTTTCCAGGCATGAATTTCATATCAAAGTTCAAATTCGTAGTCCATGAATGAGTTCCAGATCAAATGACAATTAAACAAGGTATCTCAGTCGCGCTTTGATTGCAACTGTTCATACTGATGACGGTAATGGCGAATAATATAGGCTAGTGCAGATGACAGACGACTGTTTTCTACCTTTACAGAAATATGAAACAAAACGAAATCAGGGTCCTTCGTGGCCAAGGGGATAAGCATGCCAGCGCGGCGCAATGATCCAGGAGCCTCTCACCAATGCGGTCGCTGTGAGTTAAAGTTCAGATCATGCTGGCTTCCTCTCCGACCGTTCGTGGAAAGGTCTGCGGATGTTGTGGGTCTCCCCCGGGCTCTGCTAGGTTTCCTCCCATCATAATGCTGACCACCGTCGTATAAGTGAAATATTCCTGAGTACGGCATAAAACACCAGTCATATAAATAAATGAATACTAGACAAAATCATGTGCATGTCTGAATGCTTTTGTACATATAGAAGTCAGCCGAGAACAAGAACAGACGTTATTGTTACCTTTCGTTTGTGTGACGTTAATTAAGATTGTCATCTCTTTCTGACAAAACTCAAGGTGTATTGTGAAAGTCAGTTTGTTGTGTAGTGAAGAAGTAATATCTCAGTAATAAGCTTACACACCATCATGCTCCAAAATACATGAAATAAAGATCAAACTGGTCAAGAAGTAAAGCTGGTTCAGATGTTTAAAGCACTGGGGTCGGTTTCATGAAGCTTACTTGGCTAAGTAAGCCCTTAGCTACCTTGACAGCGTATGTTGTAGAGATATAAAGTGCACTTAGCTAAGGGCAACTTTACACAAATTAAACTTCATGAAACCGGCCACTGGCTCATTGCGACTCTCAACAATGATTTTAATTCCGAATACTTTGTTTCATTTTTGTAAAATGTTGCTAATTTGATTTATTTATTTATCTATTTGGTTGGTGTTTTACACCGTACTAAAATAGTTCACTTATACGATGGCGGCCAGCATTATGGTGGGAGGAAACCGGGCAGAGCCCAGGGGAAACCAACTAGTGCCAATTTACCGAGTAATTGCATGTAAAGGTGAAGAAATGTGTGCTATTAAAGGTAAATTTCTCTCAAACTTCCATATATTAGCAGATTTTCGAGCGGAATCATTCGACCTTTACACTAATCAAGGTATCTGTTGATTTGAATGAAATACGTATGCTTCTTGGTGGTGGGTAATTGATGGTCTTTGTTCATTCGTATGAAAACTTGAAGAAGTATGCAGCTTGATGAACGCAGCAATTAACCTATAAAAACACGTTTCCTTTTCATCAACATGATGAAGTTGCCTTACCGTCTCACAAGACTTAACGTGATCAATTCACCACTCAATTATAGCCACATGTCATCCATTCATTATGTCGAGGATCTCTCCTCCAGTAACACCCTGTAATATTGCAGTAAATAGGCTTAAAGCTGGCTTCTCTTCAATTCATCTGTATAATGAATTACTGGCGTTGTGCGCAAAAACTTCCATTCTTTAACTGATTTAGGTCAATGGCTAACAATGGCTAGTATGAAATGAGGAAAATTGGTAATAAGCTAAGCAACCTGGTTAATAAACCTATGTTGCGCTCCACTATATTTATTTATTTATTTATTTATTTATTTGATTGGTGTTTTTACGCCGTACTCAAGAATATTTCACTTATACGACGGCGGCCAGCATTATCGTGGGAGGAAACCGGAAAGAGCCCGGGGGAAACCCACGAACATCCGCAGGTTGCTGACAGACCTTCCCACGTACGGCCGGAGAGGAAGCCAGCATGAGCTGGGCTTGAACTCACAGCGATCGCTTTGTTGTGGTGAACTATTCTTCAGCTTGAGGGTGTGCGGTGCTTTTTGGAATGCACCTGCAGCTTGTAACGCGCACATGGGTACTTCTTTATGTAAACAAATACTTTCGTTCATTTCCGAGTAGAGCCATTAAAGAGTTACTTTTCCATTTTTCTTTCCACAACTTCATGTTTTTTTAATGTTTTGTTAACAACGTTTTCGAGATGAATCCGTGTGAAGATACTGTATTGCATGCCTATATGACAGACGCGGTTGACGTGGTGTGAGGGCAAAGAGAATGGTGCATACGGCAGCAAAATCTGGAGTTATAAGCTCGGAAATCTAACGTTGGATGTAAGTAGTCCAGTTATTGACATGTGACGGATGATTTTTTTTTACCCTGGATCACACCATATTCCTGTGAAGTAATAGCGAGCCTATATTCCGTAGCAGCGTAGATTAGCATACACCGCTATGCTTAAGTTCAATACATTTTATAGCCCGTCCAGAACAGAAATTTTGACACTCGTTGATGGCCGTTTGAAAATGATTTACTACACAATATTTAACTTTGGACTTAGTTGGAATTATACATGTTGGAATTATACATGTATATTAGCCACCATACAATCTTCGGCACTTTATGCTCCTTCTACAAGTGTTTTTACACCTATAATTTGTCATAGAGTTTCAGCCAGATAAATCAAGGCAAAAACGCTTTATTTCCTGGCAATGAGATATCACGGGAAAGTCAGCAAAGCTTTAGCGAAGCCCTGTGGGTAGCCGCATCAAAGGGAGCTTTCATCAGTGTTAATAAAACAAATAACCAGCAGGGATGTGAGGCTCGACTGAATACAAGCTAAAGTTTTTTTACAAGTGGCAATTTGCCGTGACTTTTGTATACCTGTACAACTGCAGGTCATCATCAGATTATTAACTGTACTGAATCAAAAAGGGTTTTCCATGCCCCAGACTTCAAGCGTGACAACTAACTTTGCCACTGCTATGACTGAAACAAACATTCGTATCATTCTTACCTAAATTTAGTCAGCGGGTGTTCACTACGGCTGTTCCCCCATCGGCACTTAACAGTTTAATTTTTCAGATGGTTTAGTCTTGTGTAATACTCAATAATTTAGTGGTTATTGAACCGTCTGTGTCTGTATTAGTGGGTCGTGACTGTTCTCCTGAAGCTGGGATCATTTCACTAAGCCCTCGATGTACTGCTCTACGTGTGTTATCACACCTCAGTGTTCACAGTATAGCTGATCACGAGGCCTTAGGCATTACTACAGGATCCCGGCATAAAGCAAATAAAAATAGTAAGATTCCGGTAAAGTTGTTCTTGGAAACATCACTGTAACATTGATGAATCTATTTCATGAAAAAGTGATCTTATTTGTCAGATCCTATCCTAAGCGGTCAACAGATGTATTTTTTCTCCGGATTTTTTTCTTGCAGTCTTCAGCAGTCGGTAGTCATTCTGTATAATGGAGTTTCGTAGAATACAAGGTTTACGGGAATCAACCAGCTGATGCTTGGCATGTTCCACATGTACATACTTATGTGATCAATGTAAGAAACTACATTATAGAAAATAAAACCAGAGCAGTGACGACACAGTGGTCGTTAGCAAACGGTCACACGCATTATCAATGGAATTCTACCACTTGTAAATTTACCTCAGTTACAGTTGTATTCCCCGGTGTCATGTATAACATGCTTAAAAGGTAGCAACGTACACAAGCCCCATGGCTTTAGCAAACTTAGGTCAAAGAATTCGGCGATGTTAGTTGCAACTTATTATATTGATTGGATTGAAATTTTTGGATCAAATTAAAACAATGCAAACCAGGCCTCCAGCATTCTCACAAGCAGAATTCTGGTTTGAATCAAGTCTCAAGTATTGTAGCTGTGCTGTCATATAAATCCAGTATTGTGTTGCATCTTAATATAGGATCGGCTCCGATTCTGATACGTCTAGCGTAACATTCTACGGCCATCTTTTTCCACCTATATGAATCCAGTCCTATACTTAATAATTCCTATCTTGATCTTCGGTGAGATCCGAAAGCCAGTCCATCCTGTGAAATCCTATTATCTCTGATTTTTCTCTTTCAACTGCGCACCGTGACATACAATTGATTAGAAGTGTACATACATCGGTTAATGAAATTGAAACAATCTGTCATAACATAGCGTGTGTTTTTCTTTTTCACATTCTTGGGCAGTGGCGAAAGGAAATCCCTGCAACTCGTACAAGAAACAATGTGGTCCAGGAAGCAGTGGTACAGTTACTTTTCGTTAACTGTGTCCGGCCGTACCACTCACCTGTCTTTGGAGCTTAATTTGACAGCTAAGTGAGCGTGCTGGACGTACCTTTCTTTTTCTAGTGGTTGCTATTTTTGTCATCCCAAAGAATATTTCCTTAAAACAGTGGTGATTAGGCTAAATGTCGGAGGAAAGAAAACAAAGCCTGGGGAGATGACAAATACCTTAAACGGTCATTGTCAAAGCCCCTGACATACAGAAAACTACTCTATCACAACCAGTATATATAAATTTGGTCCGGATTAGAATATCTAATATCTAGTGGTTTTATACCGATATACCGAATGTCTTCACTGTTATTCAGCATAGTAACTATATGTCTCCCAGTGACCTTGCATTGGTTTAACTCTACACATAGGCACAATTAGTACAATAGTTTAGGCATATCAATTAGAAAGGCTAAAATAAGATCTGTTAAAACGTTTATTATTTTCAAGTTGTAAATCCAAGAATGAAGTTGAAAGAACTTGCTTCTTCCTGAAGCCTGTGGTCGAGACCAGACATTAGTGAAGATTTCGGTACGTCTAGTCGCCTGTGACCTATGGGGGTGGGGCGTTCGTGTTATCAAAGGACCACCACCCACTAGAGGTACGTGCATGAACTGTAGCAGTATTTGCCCGATTGCGAAAGAAATACCGCTGGACATCTTAGCGCCACGCCCGCTGAATTGAAGCTTCCAGCTACCGAAACCTAAGAACCTAAGATCGTTTATGTCAACAGAGAACGAGCTATAGCCTCAGGATCTATCTGCGAAGACAAGCTAGCGTGGGTTTTATCATTTACTTATATAGTCCAGTGCTAATTTGTCCAGACCGACTCTTTATCCTTATTGATCTTCTGTATCTAGTATGTCGGCGTAGTTCCCAATTGCTCTGATGGATAGACATGGTAGCGCTGCATGGATGATTGCATATTTGCCAGTTGGGTAATTTTAACCGGCATTGATGGAAGAAGGGTTTGAGTAGTATTAACATAAAGTGACGTTATAATAGTTTATACAACCATGTGGACTGCTTTGGAACCGCTGGTGAAAAAGTGGGGCAGTTTTAGGTCAGTGAGGAGATGGCCGTATATTTGGTATAGTCGATGACATAAATTCATTAGCTTATGTGATCACTTTACATGAAGTCGTAGTCGAGACACCGATATAAAATGAGCTATATGTTTAATTGTGATAAACTGTTACTATAGTCTGGATCCACAGATGTGCAAAATCAGGAATTTATCGTAAAATCTCTCTTCGAATTTGACCCCAGCGTAATCATGAAATTTGGATTCCTTATCCCTTTAAACAAATGCCCTGAACTGCTTCAGTTTACGTATTATACTGCCTATACATCGTCGCATTCATGGTTTAATGTTCAATTTGTAGCCTATAGACCTATACGTGCCCAGTCATGAATGGAAGTATAAACCATGTGGAGAATCATTAATCGCCGTTGTTGTTACTCTCAAAAATATAATCTGTTAAATGTAATAGAAAATCTGTTATCTGAGTAATTCAAGAATGTATTCTGTTATTGTAGCAGATTATTCTGTTAAATGTAACACACATATTCTGTAAATTCAACAGAAGGATTCTGTTAGACTAACGGGATATTATTTTGAATATGACACCGTATTGTGTTATAACAACAGAATACATTTTAGCATCACTCAGGCAAAACAAATTTGTGTTAAAATTAACAGATTAGTTTTTTTGAGTGTAGACTTGTTTTGTCGAATTATATCCTTGAGAAAACGTGTGAAGAAGAAACGAAAAAAAAAAGAAATCCTATAGTATGTATCGCTCTTTTTTTTTTCGTATAAGAAAGTCTAGTTCCTGGACATTGAATCACGGAATTAGTCACGTGTCACTCGTTGGTGAAAGACCCCGTCTCATAACAATGACTGTGTACTCACTTATTCCTTGTGAGGAACATTTATTGCGGGTCGTAAAAACAACTATTATGTTAAACAATGGAAATTAATTCACAGAGCTGAATGTATACAAGTACGTGAACACACGGGTTATATGTCATTGCCCAGGTGCTGCGTTCTCATCTGTTTTTATTAACGTTTTAATGGGACTGTCGACATTTTCCAGAAGGAAACTGAAGATGGTCAGCTGTAAACAAACAGCAATTGTTGTGAACATAAAGAAGTTGAATAATTGTCAACTTGGAGGGAAGTGGTGTATTTTTTTAACCGAAGCAATTCCCAATAGAATGCCACGGAGCTTTATTGTAGACAACGCTATATTCCCAGATGTTCTCTCTCTGTCGATGAATATTTGCAGTCCCGCCCACCGATAGGGCCATATGGACGTTCCTGAACAACCACGCTCTTAAAATGAGTGCAAATAGTTTCAATCTTGTCTTATTTATATTTTATAATTATTGATTATTTTTATATTTTGTAATTTTGCATTTGTTCCTTAGTCTACTATGAACTTTCTCTGGGAAAACAGCAGTGACCTCGCAAATCTAAGCAGCATTGACGATATGACAAGAATCTCGCCTTCTCAACCCAATAAATGGCAGACATATTGGATGGATTTCAAAGAAATGCCCTTATTCATTTGACGAAGATAAATGTTTTGTTGACGGGGAATCTTGGAAAGTTCATAAAGTTTTCATCGAGATTAGATGATATATCATTTACCATGTTGACAAAGAGCAGAAAGATTTGATCATAAATCATTTTGTCAGTCACGCTTAAGAAGAATACCACCTCCAAACAGGGCATCTCAAGGGGAGTTAATCAGGCTCAGCCATCATCCCCTTGTAAAATCTAAAATAATAATGAATTACTCTGTAAAAGTCATATTTTATGGCCAGTACATGAATTAAGTCCAAAAAAAGACTTCTCTTTAATACAAATTCTACCAAAAATATCCTCCCACAATACTGACTGAGATTAATTTCGAATTTTTTGCTCCATGAATCGAAAAATTTTGGAAAGGAGAATTTGTTGCAATCCAGTGAGAAAAGGGAAAGAGAAAAGACTTGTATTTATGCACTTCCGGTTGACATCATAGTAAGTACCTCTAGCAACCCATTGCCTGAACGTCAGGGGTACAGAATTTGGTCCTGACAAATTGTAGAACTACCCTATAATATATACTCCGACAACGGTGATCACAAAGTATTTTGCGAATGTAAAATAGCAAAACTAACATCAAAGTTAAACATATGCAAAATGAATTTCTTTCTGTAGGTATTGCAACTTAGTTTATTAATCTTCACTTGTAGCGACCATTAAGTTTCAATTATCCCTCACAAACATGTGAACTGAAACTCTCTGTTTTATGAAAAACAGTTTGTGAGATTAGCAAGGTAAAACTCTTGCAGACTGCTTTAAGAGGCGAATTACCTCCGACAAGGAATACCTGCCCCTGACGCGTGTTATGTTCACCGTGTTATCTGTGTGAAGAGTGCTAAGGGTTCGGTGTTTGCACTTAATGTATCACGGCTTCACGTGGACAAGTTATAACATGCGTACACATGATTGCAAACAACTGATCCAATCTTACAGATTCTAATTAACTGGATTCTAGAGCTTTTCTTTGCTTATTTACGAATAAATCGCTGGTGCAATACACAACGGTCATACACTGATTTGTGTGAATCTTTTGCTCTGTACCTTTTTGACTGCGTCAGTGTCTATTGCGACTTAGCACTTTCTCTGGTTATCGTTGTTGAATGTTTATCAAAGTATATCATCTTATTATCAGGTGGGATATATCCTTTGAACGTTTTTTAATCAAGGAATGGTCAAATATCGGTGTAGTTAGTCATTCTACAATCATTCCGCCAATCAGTCATGTAATTTTCCTAAAGCCAGAACTAAGTGTTGCCGCTCCACCCGATTCGGTGATCTTCACGCTCACGACCTAGTTTCTAAGACGATATATCGATCTATTGGTTGCTCTCCACACACAGCCTCTTCCATAGACAAAGTAATTACTACTTATATCCTTCATCATGCTGTGTATGAGTCGCCGATTGTAGGAGAATAGCCCTAGTTCTCATCGGTAAGTTGGCCTAGTTGGAATCTTGCCAGCTGTAGCGCCACAAAGAATCCAGGGTTAATCCGGACGAGACGACGATGATGCGTTTTATTTAAGCCAAAACATTGCAATGAGATTAATTTGGCGTCTGTAAGACACCTTAGAGGACACACAAAAAAAGCGTCGGGAGCAAATTCTACAAAAACAAAGGTCGTGCATGGGTGAATGGTACTCTACGTTTAACCGTGAATGTTGAAATGATTTAAAATGCTGTTAGGAAGGTAATCTACACAGATAGCAATAATGTTAACTATAGTTTCTAATGACAACATGTATTTGCACTTAGTGCGAATTTTAGTTCAAAACTACGAGTTACCAGATGGATGTTGCATTTCATATAATTTCAAGTATGAAACCAGGCTGTATCAAGCACAAGTATAAAACCAGGCTGTATCAAGCACAAGTATAAAACCAGGCTGTATCAAGCACTACAAACACATATTCAGCTGTTTCATAGTTTTTGTGACACATGATCAGAAGTGCTGTTTTCAAATTGGACCTCGAGTTTGCCAACATTTTCCGCTGTCCTGCATCCAAATGTGTATAGACGGTTAGGGATTTCCTCTGTGTACCAAAGAACCCAGACACTATCCCTTGTAAGGCCTCTTTAAGACAGTTGTGGATGACAAGGCGAAGAGGGATTGATGCTTTACCCTCAGGCTTTTTAACACTGGCTGTACTCAGCACCCTGGCTCTGGCTGACAGCTATGGAAAACTCTCCCTCCACACTGCTACCTTCTCATCCTCTCCAATTATTTTCTCTCTGTTTACGAACACATCACCGTAATGATATTAAACTAATTCTCAACACCGCTAAGCTCATTTGTGCCTACTGTGCCAATGTTCCGAATGGCTTCGGATCAGATGGAGGTATCGCTAGGCATTTTGGTGTTCTGGAAGCAAAGCCGATGGAGTCCTATGAGGGCGTTTTTGAGGTGGTAAAAAATGTCACCGATTTACCGAAGTATCTCCAGTTTTAGAGTGTACTGTCGCGGCGTGTTTGAGCAAATTTGTAAGGTTTTCCCCTGACTGGGTATGTAAACCCGTCGACAGCATCGTTATTATGAAATACAATACTTAGTTCATAAAATTC
This sequence comes from Liolophura sinensis, assembly GCF_032854445.1. NCBI lineage: Eukaryota > Metazoa > Mollusca > Polyplacophora > Chitonida > Chitonidae > Liolophura > Liolophura sinensis. Next base: position 30,534,123 of record NC_088301.1, on the reverse strand, counting down.
CCGGTCAAGTTATGTCTTCTTACAATACAATTTTAGTGTTGTCTGTTCGCACTCTTGAGTTGCATGATATAAAATGGTCGCTTTTCCAGTGATTGGGCCAGGCCATGATAAAAAAATATGTTTGTTGCGGGTAACGTGACAGAGTCGCTAAATTCGGGCCGACTGAATTTTTCTGCGTGGAAATGTGAAAGTTTCTTTCTTCCGGAGACAAACAATGCCGAACACAAACCACTGCTCCGAATTACCGAAATTAGGTTCAATATTAGAGCTTTGCCCTCGCCGGAGCCAGAAGAAAATTCATATCATCCACTACCTGCACTAAAAATTTCACAATAGCATCGTTTAAAATATAAATAAATATATATATATATATATATATATATATATATATATATATATATATATATATATATATACATATATATATATATATATATATATATATATATATATATATATATATATATATATATATATATATATATATACATATATATATTTTAACATAGAAGGATAAATTTCTTGTTGTTAGTAAAGATTCGTTGTTTAGAAGCAGGATCATCCTGAAAAGGCTCTTCTTAAAATCTATTTTACCCAGTAAAATTCCAGCCGTTTTAGTTAAAGTATAAAAAAGCAGTCCCTGTGGACGTTAACCGACGTGTACCTTATTGTTTGTTGGCTCAAAGCGGTCGTTCAGGCTTTCGGGTGTTAGAATATTGGATGAGATTTCACACTATAACTGTCACACACTGAGATTCATATTCTCCGGATATAACAGTGCTGGTTGCGGATGTTTTATATCTGATTGCTAGCTTGTCGCATGCTTATCATTCAAGTTGTCAGATATTTGGACGCTTAATACATACTCGGATAAAAAGTTCTAACATATCAGATGCTCTGGGTGAATCAAAGCTTGTAATAGCGGTTATGTATCTGTTTACATCACGCGGAAGGATCATTGATAAAGAGGTAATTCGTCTTCCCTGAAGCTATTGTCGCATATACTCCGTTTATGTCATTACAGAAAATCTGAGGCTGGATGATAATGTCAGAATGGCATGTGCAGCAATGTTGTTTTGAGAAGACTTAATGATTGTTGAATAACATGCTGCAGTCATGGAACAGATGATTAACTATCGTAAACGTGGCCTATAGTGGTGAGATGCTAATGCAGCATTACAACACAGGAGCCTCACAGTAATGTGATCGCTATGAGTTCAAGTCCAGCTCAGTGTGGTTTCCTCTCCGGTCGTACGTGGGAAGGTCTGTCAACAACCTGCAGATGATCGTGGGTTTCCTCCCTCGGTTTCTCCCACCATAATGCTTGCCGTTGTATAAGTGAAATATTCTTGAGTACGGCATAAAACTCCAATCCAATAAATAAAAATAGAATAAATAGAAAAAATGCAACTTCATATCATGAAAACTTGTGCTTAATTTTAGCAAAGATATATTAAAGTTAAAAGTTCATTTAGGCTACTGCCAGAAATCCAGCACAACACTTTTCAGTGTTATCCCCCAAAACGTCAAAACATTTATAGAACATACTCCAGAGGAGGTTTCCAAGATGCAGAGCTTTACAGTTTTTTGTCCCTAAGCGATTTGAGCGCTATATTCATCTTGGCTGAAACCACAGTTTGTATGGATGGAGATAGCCGTGCGAGATAAAGGGCAAGGATTTGATAAACTTCCGAGGTGGGCTGAACATTAACAACTTGTTAATAAGAAGTGTGAAAATGTCTGTGTAAAGAAGCCATTACATGCTTAAAGTTAACTTTAAATGGCTCAGAATTCAATCTAAAATGCGATTCTTGTAAATATATGCATTTTCATGCATGAGAGAACTGCCAGGGCAAGAAATATGCCATGTGAACTAAAACCATTTTGGGGAGTTCCACACAAAATATGATGCTCTTGTTGACCAAGACCAAAAGTTCCCGTCATGTGAACATCGCAGCTGTGTTCACTACATAGGTCATCTTGGCTATTAGTGTTACGACAGGACACAAGCACATGACTTTCATGGTTTAATGGCTACCGAAAATGTTTATATTTGATAATTTTGTTGTAATTTTCTGCCGACCTGTTCTCACCAGATGGGAATTCATTTGCGCTACAATATTGCATTTCTTGAACTATTTTATATAATTAGTATATCTCCATTTGCCTTGAGGAAATAGATTAAGCTATCCTGTCGCTAAATGGATTGGAGGCCATGTAAACCAATGCATGGACAGCATGCTATCTTATTGTACAAGATTACAGTTCTTGATGGACAGATGGTACAAATCTACAGAAGCGTCTTTTTTTTGTCTGAAAATCGAATCGTATGATCGACTATACAACCATGAAATGGTATTGGATTGTTTCCCAGCATGTCGACCTTTGCAACAATTCAACCTTTGCGGCAAGTCAACCTTGGCGACTTGCGTGCAACAGGTCTGTGTGTTATGTTCGAGGATGATAGAGAATTACTGTGTATATGACAGGGCTTAAACTGTGTTCGGTGTACATAGTGACTGGACTAAAACAGTGTTCTGTGGACATAGTGACTGAATTAAAAAAGTGTCCGGTGTACATAGTGACTGGACTAAAACGGTGTCCGGTAGACATAGTGATTGGACTAAAACAGTGTCAGGTGGACTTAACGACTGGACTTAAACTGTGTCTGGTGGGCTTAGTGATAATACTTATGCAGTATTCGATAGACTTAGTTTGGTGCTTAAACAGTGTCCACTGATTTACCATACCGATCCTAAAGTAATCAAATAATTTATAGAGTGCAGTAATTCATACAGATCGATAATTTTTGCTTCATTATATTAAGATATGGACTCTTAAAGTTGGATTCTTTTTTGTTGGTGGGGTGGGGGTGGGGGTGGGGGGTGGTCTCTGTTTCTTCGTGGAGCTATGCAGCCTGATTTTCCACACTTATCTTGGAGTGGCCGTATGGATGTAGTTAATATGCATCAAGACGATGACTTCTGCGAAGTGAAGAAACAGCTGTGCGACTTTCTTGTTTCATATAAGCTACTTTCATGGGGACATCTTGATTTTGAGAGATCAGCTCTCACGCCAGTGGACATTTGTAACGAGGCGTCTTTATATTTGAGGTTTACATGAATCAAGGCCTCCGTGGCCGAGTAGTTAGCGTCTTACGAAGGTCCTTCAGACGAAGGTGAATCCGTAAGACAAGCCGAGTACCTTAATTGTTTGTTCCATAAAGGGGGACAACTTTCGGTATAGGTGAATAGGAATCTTCACGGTTTCAGCCCCTTTTTTCGCGCATATAAGAAATCTAAGCGAAACACCATTCAAACTGATTTAATTATTTAAGGTCAGTGTAATCATCGATATAACTGTATGTTCCTTTTGCTTTAAATATACAAAAATTAGTGATAGTCAAAATATAATAAAATTTTGAAAGGTCATGTACATGTAGGTTTACAGAGCTAGTTTTGCATTAACAATCTACATGCATCCTTTGACAATATAACTGATCTTTTGTTTTATGATAAATTTAACAACATGTGATTAACTTATCAACATCTACAGAATTTACAAATGCATCCTTTATATGCTCCCTAGGATAAAATAAAAACTATAATAATATATGAGGGCTGTATAATTGTACGTAAGAGCTACTGCGATAGAAAGCTTGATGCCAACAGAGACAATATATCAAGAACAGCCTGGCCCCCAGGTGAAATATGCAAAACTTGTCCTGTATTCGACTCATACTGAGCCTCGAATCTCTGGAGATGGTGCTCAGATGAGGTTTGCTCAAGATATGAGGTTATAAAGAGTAGAAATGCATCTATATCTATGTCTGCTCTTCAGTATTCGTATTTTAAGACTCTGGAAACCATGAGTAGGCTGTAAACAAGTTCTGGATCCCAGTATAGTTAGGAAATCATTTTCAAGTAAAGTTAGAAAAAAAACCCCCTCAAGATCTAGTTTTTATAACCTCTGTCTGTCTAGTCTGTGTGTGAAGTGGAGTTTGATTATCTATTTCAGCAAAAAATCATACTCAAGAAAGTTGTATATCCTCGGTCCCAGGTCCCTGGTGACTGCAAAGCTATGAATTATGAGTGGCAAATAGCCAATGTCAACGACTATGATGTAGTGTGCATTTGCTTATTGTTTGTCCAGAAGGTCTTCAATCACGGTTCAAGACACCCGTACACTTTGCTTACATTAGAGCAAATTAAAGGCCACTGCAACACTAGCATATTTGTGTGCATGGAAACAAAAATTACTGAGATACGAATTTATTTATTAAGACCCATTGGTGCTATAGACGACACTGACGTCCTCGAGCGGCGACAAAATCCTCTTGAGGACATAACGCAACAGTCGGGTTAAGCTGAGTTGTGTCTCCAGGTCTATATGCTGCAGGCCGAGCTTTACAGCTGTACTCCGAATATTTTTTATCGCATTCCTTTCAACACTGCATGATGCGGGTTCATTTCTAGTTCGGGTACAAAATTTAGAGACTGTCAAACTTTTATTGTCCGTGCGGTCGACGACACTCGTGTGGTCTTATATGCAGTCTTTCACCCGTTTCAGACCACGTGTTTTCCACCAATATGGCATGCAGGGCGATTATGTTGCACATGCGAAAGTTCGTCAATAGTTTGTCAAAGACCGGGTTTTTTTTTTACCCCAGTTTCCATCGCCCATAAAAATGATCGCCATCGCATATGTGAAATATTCTTGAATCTGGCGTTAAACAATGATATCAACATAGAAATTTTCGTTGGTAATTCTTATGTCTATCTCACAGACAAACTATACCATGTATAGGCACTATACTGGCGCTTTTATTACGTGATATCAAGGGCCTATGGTAGCCTGTAGGTATAATTATCGATGTATACATGTACTGTAGTGTACTTGCATACGTGTACGTTGTAGGCTTTTCCCAATATCGCATGAGGGGGCACAGGTTATTAGAAAATGTAGGTCTTAGCGGACATATTAATCACAACAAAAAGCATGAGCGGCTCTTACGACGGGGTAGTAATTGCTTCTCTCACTACTCATTTGTCTGGTTATTTAAATAAGTCACGTGATACCACGGTCACAGAAGTTCCCCGCGCTCTATTCTCCGCTTTTACACGGAAAGATCCGAGGTGTGACCGGAAGCACCATTCGTCTGCGTCGCCGGGGATGTCGACGGAGATTACAAAGCAGACTGTGGTGAATAAGACTGGTTAGAAGATGATGACAAATGTAGAATTTATTAGGATTCGGTAGATTACCGTCATTTTATTAGTAAAGAATGAAGGCCGGGCTAAAGGGCAAGCCATCTAAGTAAGTCTCCGTCTTATTACATTTTGAATCCGCCAGCCAGTCGTCTGCAAAGATTCCATTGTCTGCGGGGAAAAGCCGTAAGATCCAGAAATCTCTGTAGTAAGGACTGTAATGGATGTAGCTCACAGCCTTGAGTGTAAAATGTACTCTTTCTGGTATGTTTTTTAAAAAAGGGTTGAAAAGCACCTTTTGCACAGTCGTTGTTAGTACATGTATGTTAGTCACTACATAGGCTTTCATGGCCCAGTCCATGTAGGTCTATGTTGTTTTTTTTTTGTTGCTTTTTGCTGTTGTATCGTCAACCAAACACCACCATCCCGCGTCTTGCTCGACATGCGCAGACCATTACGAACGACCAAGGGCGTCAATTCCGTCAAAAGATCGGTTCATCAGGGTCACTTATCTAAAGAACAGAACATCAGCTTTAGTTCATGGACCAAGAATACCAGTATGCGTACGCCAAATGGTGATATGGTACTGAAAGATCTGCAAATTTCCACCATGGGTGATATCTCCCTTTGACTGACAGCAGTCGCTTAGGAACTCTTGTAATGAGGGGCCTAACTTCAACAGTCAGCCGTCAAGCTGACATTCAATAAATAAATGGTGAGAGGAAGTATGAGACGACGTTTGTTCAGGTGTGACAGACAATAAGCAGAACACAATAAGCAGAACAGCAGTAGAGCATCAGAGAGATAGGCTCGTGGGGTCAGAGGTTGAAACCTCATCCTGTTGGCACCAGTGCTGTTCTTTATTGAAGAGCACCTCACCAAGCGTCTGACAAACTTGCACCATCTATATCACGTATATCACAAACCTGAAGTACCTCAACAGGTATGTGACAATCCTAAAGCCGCTCATCAGGTGTCTGACAAACCTAAAGCAGCTCATCAGATATGTGACAAACCTAAAGCAGCTCACCAGGTATCTGACAAACCTTCAGCACCTCACCAGGTATCTGACAAACCTAAAGCATCTCACCAGATATCTGGCAAACCTAAAGCATCTCACCAGATATCTGACAAACCTGCACCATCTCACCAGGTATCTGACAAACCTAAAGCAACTCACCAGGTGTCTGGCAAACCTAAAGCATCTCACCAGGTATCTGACAAACCTAAAGCATCTCAACAGGTATCTGACAAACCTAAAGCATCTCACTAAGTATCAGACAATCCTAAAGCATATCACTAAGTATTAGACAATCCTAAAGCATATCACTAAGTATCTAACAAACCTAAAGCATCTCACCAGGTATCTGACAAACCTTCAGCACCTCACCAGGTATCTGACAAACCTAAAGCATCTCACCAGATATCTGGCAAACCTAAAGCATCTCACCAGATATCTGACAAACCTGCACCATCTCACCAGGTATCTGACAAACCTAAAGCAACTCACCAGGTGTCTGGCAAACCTAAAGCATCTCACCAGGTATCTGACAAACCTAAAGCATCTCAACAGGTATCTGACAAACCTAAAGCATCTCACTAAGTATCAGACAATCCTAAAGCATATCACTAAGTATTAGACAATCCTAAAGCATATCACTAAGTATCTAACAAACCTAAAGCATCTCACCAGGTATCTGACAAACCTAAAGGATCTCACCAGGTATCTGACAAACCTAAAGCATCTCACTAAGTATCAGACAATCCTAAAGCATATCACTAAGTATCTAACAAACCTAAAGCATCTCAACAGGTATCTGACAAACCTAAAGGATCTCACCAGGTATCTGACAAACGTAAAGCATCTCACCAGATATCTGACAAACGTAAAGCAGCTCACCAGGTATCTGACAAACCTAAAGCAACTCACCAGGTGTCTGGCAAACCTAAAGCATCTCACCAGGTATCTGACAAACCTAAAGCATCTCAACAGGTATCTGACAAACCTAAAGCATCTCACTAAGTATCAGACAATCCTAAAGCATATCACTAAGTATCTAACAAACCTAAAGCATCTCAACAGGTATCTGACAAACCTAAAGGATCTCACCAGGTATCTGACAAACGTAAAGCATCTCACCAGGTATCTGACAAACCTAAGACACCTCCTCTTTCAATGGTATTAGGAAGTTGAGATGGATAATATAACGAGCATATGGCTCACAAGTTCAGTTAGTGACGTTTCAGTGTAGGTACGAATACCGTTAACAAGCATAATGATGAATTAGTGACAGCAATAGGTATTTAAAGAGAGGGCTAAGTTGTTGATTTCAACATATGAACAATAGAAGAAACATACAGATTGACAAGATTGGCACATAGTTATCAAGCAAATGAACAATAGATGAAACATACAACAGACGAAACATGTATCAGATAAACAACAGACTTCGACAACTATGGTCAAAGGTGTGAGTTAGGATGGGTGGAAGTCTAGGATCTGCATGCTGAGATGAGGTCGGCGTAGGCAGGGGGAATTAGGAATCCATTGTCTCGGTTAATGTATGGCTTTGATGGGCGTATTTCAATGACTTCCATCAGCTTTCTTGTAGTGGTCTTGGTTATATTAGTTTTCAAGGGTCTGACACTTGACCAGTCATTCGTGTGGCGGGGATTTACCTTAATGTGGTCTGATATGTCAGATTTAGAGTGCTGGAATTTTACTGAGTTTTGGTGCTCCTTGGATCTTAGTGGTGACGGCCGTGAGGTTTCTCCAATGTATTACTGATTACAAATGCGTTTAATTTAAGAAATACACCCTTTGAGAGGTTGGTGGGTGGTTGGAGGTCGTTTCTCACCAGATATTTGACAAATCTAAAAGCATGTCACTAGGTATTTGCCAAACCTGCAGCACGTCGCCAGGTATTTGACAAACCTCCACCATCTCACCAGGTATCTGACAAGCCTAAAGCATCTCACCAGGTATCTGACAAACCTAAAAGCATCTCACCAGGTATCTGAAAAACCTAAAGCATCTCACCAGGTATCTGACAAACTTAAAGCAACTCACCAGGTATATGACAAACCTAAAGCATCTCACTAGGTATCTGACAACCCTTCAGCACCTCACCAGGTATCTGACAAACCTAAAGCATCTCACTAAGTATCAGACAATCCTAAAGCATATCACTAAGTATCTAACAAACCTAAAGCATCTCACCAGATATCTGGCAAACCTAAAGCATCTCACCAGGTATCTGACAAACCTGCACCATCTCACCAGGTATCTGACAAACCTAAAGCAACTCACCAGGTGTCTGGCAAACCTAAAGCATCTCACCAGGTATCTGACAAACCTAAAGCATCTCAACAGGTATCTGACAAACCTAAAGCATCTCACTAAGTATCAGACAATCCTAAAGCATATCACTAAGTATCAGACAATCCTAAAGCATATCACTAAGTATCTAACAAACCTAAAGCATCTCAACAGGTATCTGACAAACCTAAAGGATCTCACCAGGTATCTGACAAACGTAAAGCAGCTCACCAGGTATATGACAAACCTAAAGTTTCTCACCAGTGAATCGTTGTCTTGTTCAGATATAGCTTAGGTAACCAGGGCCCATATTTATCAAACGTCATTGCTTAAGTGAAATATTCAAACACAGCTACAAAAATTTTTTTGCTTTATATATAAGAAGGTTAAACTTTGTACACTGGTTCTTTACTGCTGAACGATGTCCTTAACACAACTTGTGTCCTTTCCTGTTCCTAAAATTGTTTTGCTAAGCACTTACACTGTGACTTCAGTCTTCAGTTGCTTGATAAATATCAGCACTGGAGTTAATATGTTCCACTATAAATCAAATCTATGTTGGTAGAAGGTCCGCTTCGGGAGCGGTAGATCCAGGGTCAATACTGGGTCGAGTCACACCTAAGACCTTAAAAGAAGGAAGTTGTAACTTCCTCGCTTGGCGTTTAGCATGAAGGGAATAGCGCAACGACTGATTGACCCGTATCAGTATAGTGGCTCCGCCGGAGCGCTTTACTTGCCTTCGGTAAGGCGTCTAAGTGAAGCAGCACTAGATAGAAGAGCGGTGGGAATCTGTCATGCATCCAGGAGGAACATAACATGCACTCTAAGGATTCCTTCGTCATCATATGACTGAAAAATTGTTAAGTACGACGTTAAAACTCCAAGCACTCACTCAAGCAAATCTATGTTTCGCCGTCAATCTCAAATTCCTTACGGCGCGTGCGTCGCTCTCTACCTTTCACTTTACATCACTGCCACCAATAGACAAGCTTGACCATTGGAGCCTACGAGACGCACCTGGGCTTGTTAGGCTTAGCCTCATCACTTGCCTCCTCTCGCTGAACTATATAATCAGCATGCATGAATGTAATTGTTTCAGATTTTGGTTGTATCATGTTGTGCACCCTCTACATAAAGAGAATGCATGTGTATAGTGTATTGTAGGAGGCAAAGGTTGAAACGGATTGTCAGTGTTTTCTGACATCACTCCCTGTCTCATCACCGTGACCCCAGTGACCTCGGCGATGTTAAGAATTTCTGGACAAAATTCACTAGTGGTGGCAGTGAAAGGTAGAGAGCGACGCATGTGTTGTAAGGAGTATCAAGCTCCGTTAATTCCTCAGAAATGTCCTCCAATAATATTTCAGATATAGCATGCGTGATCTTGCCACTTCTTGTATATCTTCGTTGTGAAAAAAAAAATCCCATCTGGTAAAGGAAAGGGAGTTTATACATTGTAATGTTCTAAATGCACCAAAATATTCTTGAATGCAACTGAAGTTGAAGCGAAAATAGATAATCATAGATGTGCAATTGATTCTTCTTTACCGATTTCAATGTACACACTTATGTATAGCTTAATAGAGTCCGCAATTCCAAAGGCGATAACGTAAATTGGCCCTAAGGGAAGTATTTACCATAAGTTTATCATATATAACTTCCACTTGGGAAATCAAAATTCGGGATTCGGGCGAATAGGCGTGAAGAGACCGCCATTAATGTGTTTATTAATGCCGTCATAAACTGAGCCTAGTTTTTGTTTACTGTGCTCTGTCACCTTCTACCTCGGGAGTGATATCTTGATGTAATGATACGGGGACATTTTATTGATGAAGGATCATAAGTGTGCATAACTGTATCTATCACACTGGAAATGAAGTGGGCAGTATGTATTTAGTCAATCAATAATCGCCACAAAGCTGGATCATATATAAATATAGCAATTGTACATGCTGCATAACCTTTTGTTTTAATCGTAGAATGACCCTTTTATTTAAAAAACATGCACGTAAATTAAAAGCAATAGCAAAGACTGAAATTATGTCTGTTTTATTTCATGGAATTAATTTTATGCACATGTATATGTGCACACATGCATTGTTAATGACGAAATCATACTGAAGATGAAACTCGCAAATCATGTTAGTCGTAGATATTGTTAATTTTAGATAACTGTGCTTCTTTACTGACACCCAACCAGTACCTAGGAAAAACAGTAGGTTATGCCGTAGGTCTGCCAAAACAGTAATGAAAAAGTCTTCCGGACGTTTTTTTTCATAACTGCTCATTGCATTTCAATTCAAACTTATATAAATGACTGTGACAAGGTATAAATCAAGAACGAGTTTGCAATGACTTCGTCCATTTTCAAAAAATATGTGGCTGTTGGAGCTCGAAAAATGATAGCCATTTTGTTCTGTTGTAGACTTCGGCAGCCAGGTTTTACGGGCTTTTTTTATACTTCAATAAAGTTTGTCATATCAGTATATTTAATTGAAAATTGGTACCAGTATGTGGATTCAAGTTAGGTTGTATGTTATAAATCAGTTAGGTTGTATGTTATAAATAAAGTTTGAGTTTCCCGCTGTTTGTCCACTGTGGTCTAAACTTTGCCCTTTTTGGTCTTTTTTTTTTTTTCTTTTTTTAGACTTTAAAAGTTTCTGAATTTTGTTCAAAACGGTTCGTCGTATTACTTGGGAACCTGATTTGATTGGCCTTATCGTAACAAGCTGTAGATCAAGTCCAAGTTTCGTTTTGCACTGTAGATTTAGACCATGCGAGATATTGCATAGTTTTTCATATATTCTGACAGCACTGTTCAGTTTCAACACACACATATATAACAATTATTCTGGAGGCTCACACTTTAATTTACCGGGATTTAATGCCGTGCCTCAAGAACACTACATGCAGTGTAAAACAGGATTTACCCTACACTGCCTTCACATGAAGAAGACAAAACCTTATACAAGGTCATCTTGTTCCTCCACATTATTTATTTACTTGATTGGTATTTTATGTCCTATATTCAAAAATATTTCACTTATACGAAACTGGACAGAGCATTGGGGGGGGGGGGGGGAGAGCCCACGGAACATCTGCAAGTTGCTCATCCCAGGTATATACTTTTCTCCAGATAAGTATAGCACTACACATATACATGTTTTTGTAACGGTGACGTCTGAAAATCTATAATTTCGAATTAGAATCAAATTATTCGATTCATACAAATAAGAACAGTGTATGTATACCCTACAGGTAGGAAGTTGTTTCTTTACTGTTCGTGGATTTCTATGGTCATACTGTACACATTAACCACATATTTGTGAGTTAGTTGCATTATATGGCTCGAAAGAAATTTAGGCCTTCTTGTTTTAATGGCTTGAAAGATCCTAGTCAAAATGGGAGCGAAAATCAAGAAGATCATGTCCCACAGCATCATATGATCCCATGATATCAAATATAAAATGATAACATATACCTTCATTTCGGGCTGTTTTAACCCGTTACTCTCACATGCAACAGCGTTGCTTGAAATGAGAGTTACCCCACCCCGCAACAAATATATATATATATATACATGTATATACCTTCATTTAAGCACACACGAGGAACCTTTCGGATATTGGTAAAGCGTAGTTCATGACAGGGCTCTAACTTATTCATATACAGTTAGTATATATGGACTAGGCTGGGCGTCGAACTCATATAAAATAGCGTAGGCCTATGTTTAATATGCAGAGCCCATGCACGTGGGTGATTTAAATGATGGCTGAGAACCTACGAGCGTTTCTTGACATTCGTGCTATTTTCGTGGGGGAGTTGGAAGAATGGACTTAAAATAGATACCACCGACTGATCAGACAAGACCCCATGTGCTCAGCTGACAGGTGACAAACTACAGGCCAGCCCACGGACCGCTGATCAATGTGCTTTGCTGTGAGAAAACGTATACAAAATTAAAACTGCCTAACTCAGCACACACGATTGTGTTAATAGCGTATACGCATGTGCGTTGGTTTTTTGAGTGAAAAAAAAACCTTTGGAAATTTCATATGAGTACCGGTAAATGTCATTTAGAAAGCGTAATCCATAATAATGATAATAAATTAGTCATAAGGACATTTGTTAAGAACATCAAACCTTTGGGATATTTCAGTAAGTTCGCCGTGATTGGAGTGCAATAAACGGCATTAAGGACCAGGCGAGATTGGCGACATCCACGTATTTGCCGTAGGCAGTTATCTTATAATAAATTTGGAGTTTCTAAATTGTTAAGAATGGCAGAAATTTGAGGTGGCAAACTGTTTTACTCATTGTTTGCGGGCTTACCGATACCAGTGCCTCGGTACGATAAAAACGTGCCAAAAAATCCATTCATATATCCATAAGAAGGAATGTCCTGAGCAACTACACAGATGTATACAAACGACTGAGGACAGTGGAGAATTAAGCTGTCTGGGTCTGGAACTACATCATAAACTCAGAACCGGTGCACCTTATTATTACAAATCCTTTCGCATGGCTGGACAACATACATGGTTGTCGATCGATCACTAGAGCCATGGATGTGTGGAAGCCGGCTTTGCGTCTAACTAGGCTATAAATTGTATTGCTATAAACCTCATTGAGCAGGTTCCATATATCGACATAATAAAACCCAGAGATATGAACTGTAGAGCTATATTTATATGGGTGGAGCCATGCATGTAGAGGAAACAGGTGACAGGGACCTGTATATACCATGTATATGAGTAGTCACAAACCTTCGACCAAGTGGACGTATATATAGCACCGACCGTCAAATGCATGCATGATCGTAGGCCCCTACCTGTAAAATAAATGGTGTTCTCATGGTTTACATTGGTATAGTTACGTGTGGATTCTGACAAAAAAACAACAGTGACAAGAGGTACTTATATATAGCATCATTTTTTATTAGGGCAGAGACCAACGTTGTGAGATTCATGTGAAGAAGGACCCACTGAGACACCCGGCGCTTTACAGCTAGTCTGCATTTACATGTATCTATCTAGTATGGGGTTCTATGTTCGCCAACAGTACATTTGTTACGAACTTACGTTGAGGGACTACAACATGGCTAGCAGTGTGATTAATTGCACAAGTATATACCACGCAATGTACTCGCCGAATTCATAGGCCTATATATATATAGGCCTATTTAGTTTGACAGGTCTTAAGATATCACTGAAAGATTATAAACTTGCGCACGTATGTTCACACTACTGGTGCCGTCCAATAACATCTGTAAGCCACGTCCAATTTTATAAATATATATATATACCGGTATGACGTTAAGCTGGGATTATCCGTTGGACTTCCACTTGATATGCCGATTTATTTCACCCACGTATTGACCATTTCTTTTCACCCACGTCGTTTTATTCTTGCCGTTTGAGTATGATAATCAAAGATAGATGGTTAATTCATGTAAGTGGACAAATGGCTTGTGATTGGCTGCCCAGCTGAAAATGTCTATGAATGATGTCATCCCTACATTATAATTCATTAAAACGGGGTCGGCCAAGATATGCTGCAGTTTTCTCCCCTTTACCGCGAAGCGAGCTGAGTCGCTTCCTTAGAAACTGAGCTCATGGTATATATATAGTCCATTCTGTCATCTTTCGGAAAGAAAATCGAATGCCGGCATCTTATCGACCGATTGTGTGCGGGATTTTATTGAAATATGAGAGAACAAGAAGGAAGAACTGCAGGGCTGGCCTCGAATAAGTGGTCAACAACGGAATGTTGAAATAATGTATGTTCTGTTTCGTTTGCATGCAAGAATAATTTGCTCCGTTAGGAGCTCTTTTTTCAATGAGGTAAAATAAGTGCTGTCCGCTGGCCGACCATGGCTGTTTGGTGGTTGGGAATGTTATCGATTTTTGTACAAATAATTGAAGAATGTTCGTGTAAGATGTTGGATTTTTCCCCAGGTTACTGGGCCTGCTAAACCCGATCTATGTTCTCTCTTTTTCTCTAGGAAGAAGAGGATTCGATGGCACAAGGCACTGCGAGGCTAAAAACAGGAAAAGAAAAACGTTTGACAGAAGCGAAAGGCGAGGACGAGCGTGGCGGCGTGTCGGGTGTGAGAACGACTGTGCAAGGCGGCCGGCTGACAGACAAGGCGCAGGCTCAGCGACATCGGCAGCAGCATCACACTACCACACCACCTCCAGAGATTTCACATAAAGCAAGTGAGCAGCCTTCTAAGTCACATAGCACTTCCAGCTCTAAAGGGCAGGAGCGTCAATGCGGAGGAAAGAGCTCTGCTAGCACCACTCCCCCAAAAGACCGTAAAAGCCGGGTTCGGACAAGCTCTGCCAGCCCCAAAGCCAGTCCACGACACGAAGGACGCGGCAACCGAGCTCCCAATAATGGAGGCTTTGAGATGGGCATAAAGAAATCCGAAATCATGGATGATTCATCAGTAGTTCAGACTGTGGAAATTCTGAAGCGGCCAGGCCAGACATTGGGATTTTACATTCGCGAAGGCAATGGCATGGATAGGCAAGATGGAGTGTTCATATCACGCATTCAGATGGGAACGGTTGCCGAGAGCAACGGCCTGTTACATGTAGGTGATGAGATTCTCACTGTCAATAATGTGACCGTTACAAAAATGTCTCTAGATGATGTGGTTATACTTATGTCTATTCCTAAAAAATTAGTTCTGACTATCCGCACTAAGAAAAACTGCAATAAAAATGCATCATGCCCAGCTCTTGCCAGCACAGACATCGAGGAACAGCCACCTATTGTTGTTCTTAAAAAGGGACGTTCCAGTTCAGCCACCGCACTGGAAATGACAGAAAAATGTCCAGATGACTACAGTACAACATCTAGTCCTAATCAGCAGCGGGATTACAGTTCAGCTTACACACAAACCCCACCCAAAAAAGATCCGGCTCCACCACCGCCTCGTAGTTCCAAGCCGCCATCATATGCCAGTATATTTATTTCACCTCAGAGAGCTGAAGCACGATTGCTACGAGATGATTCGGTGGACAGTACTGTGTCTAGCCATACCAGTGAGGGGTCGGTGGTTCGTGGTGCTCAGCATATAAGAGACCAGCCTTATGTAGGTAGATACGGGTGGCACACTGTTGATATTAATATAGACTCGCCCCAGACTTCAGGATCAGGGGCAGGGGCTCAGTCCGCTCATTACCATAGCGACACTGCAGCAGGTGACCGTGAGTACTTGAAGTATTCTCTGGGAGAGGGAGGGTATCGCAAGATGCCACCTCGCTCGGCAAGTTTGAGTGGACGGACAACGCACATATCTCCAGACTACTCCTCTGATAGTGAATTGAGGGCGTTGTATGGTGAATCCTATGCAAATGTCCACGCAATCAGGGATTATGCTTCTCACAAAGGATATTACGATGCGGAACGTGATCGAGGGCGATCGCAGGATAAGGCGCTGCGTGGATTGTTACATGCCAAGACGAAATATGGTCGCTTACCTAGAAGTCATTCACCAGAGTGTTACAACTCCGATTCTGAAGTTGCTGCCTATCTGCAGTCTCGACGTGCAGACCCACGGGGATTTGCATCAGACCATGAGACTTACACGGGCGCAGGCGGTTTTACCAGTACATCCAGTGAATACACTGACCAGGATGACAATGACGTTATCTACTCTATACCTCGAATTCCCGCTAGCAGTAGCTCAGAATTGCAACAACTTCTACAAAAGTTTAACACTCTCTCACAAGAACTGCAGCAAGAGCAGAGCAAACTTCAACGGCAGCTCTCAGCTAAAAAACAAAGAGGTGAGTTATGTTTTAGCATATATGAAAAGAGTTGTTCATGCTTTTGTCAGGTTACATCATGTTTGTTTTTTTTTAAAGAGAAATGTCACAAGATCTCGCAGTGCACGAGAGTGCACGAGAGTTCATTTTCACTCAACAGCCTGTGCTTTAACCTAGCCGCTGCATGCTTACTACATTAAATATCTGTTTCATTGAAATTCTGTGTTGGAAATCGTGTCACCGTTCGCAGTAACTTATAGTAAAAACAATTGAGAAACGTAAAATGCCTAGTAGAAAGTGTTACTTGAAATAATGCTGTTGATTGACCGTGAAAAGCAGCTGCGAGCTCAATTTCAAAGCTCACTGTCTGCGACTGGGTGCTAATTTGGTCATGCATTGTTTTAGGATGTACATTATACTTGCCATGATGTTTTTGTGTGGTGTAAAACATAATCAAATAAAATAAATAAATATACAAGCCATGTACATGTACAGAAGTTGCATATAAATGTTAATGTGAGTATAACATACAGCACATATATCATCTTTGTGTTCATGTGAACATCACTTGCTGATTCAACTGCAGCTAGGCAGCTTGGTGTCTAAGGGATATTTGTCAGACTGAATTGGGTACCGTCTGCTGAATACTACATGATTTCTTCCACAAACCTAACGTACCTGAGATTTCTCATAAATAACAAATTAAGTTATTTTCAAGGGTTTGAATGTTAGGTTCATCGCAGGGGCCAATAATGAGCCATAGGGTTTGACTCCTCTGACCCATAAATAAATACTAAGAGACACCAAGTTTTGCTTGCAGGCAGAGAATAATTTGACCACTACAAATCGAATGGCTTCATTTTAACTCCCTGGATAATCCAACAATTTCTTTGTGTGACACATGAGACCACATTGTTCACGAACACGAGGGGTTAATTTATGTTGTTAGCATCACACATTTGCAGTGCAGAATGAAATACCCTATTTGACCTAAAAATTCAACCATAAAAGAGCATTTTTAGAGGCAAATAAATGCTAAAATTTACATTTTCCTAGTAGGATGTCATCCTACATGTACCTTTCTAAAATCAATAGAACTCCCAGAATCTGGAAAAATGAGCAACTTAGTCATGGACAAAATCTTAGGTTATTTAGGGTGGACTCTTAATTTAAAAGTGGAAGATAATCGCTGTGGTACATTGTGCTTTCAGTTTTTGTTAGGGAACATAAAATAAGTTCTTATGGAATGACCCATTAATGACAGACTAGTCATGAGAGTTCTAGAATCATGCATGCATAAAGTATAATCTGCTGACCTATGTGACCATCTCAGCTGGTCAGTATTTGATAAGGAACCTGTGGCGGTATGACCCACTTCTGGGTTACCAGTGCTTTTGGACTAAAGCTTGTCCCCATGCAGTACATGTGCATGCACATGAATTGTTGGACGGATGCTACACATATTCCACAAGTCAGCGCGTTTGTAGAACTGTCAACACATGCATTGGTAAACCTTCTTTTAACAGTAATGCAGCCATTGAAATGTTTGATTCAAACAAATCAAACCATGTTTGAAAAGTCTTGATTCAGACTTCCGACAAGACTTAAGTTATTATGAATTATAAGTGTGACAAAAACTTTTTCGCATGTATGAAACAGCGGCTTTCAATTCATTTTCTGCATATTTTTAAAGTGGACTTCGGAGACAAAAACACATTGGTTGGATTGGCCAGTTTCAAGGCTTCACAAATAATATCTAATATCAACACAGTGTAATGCCTTCAGAACATGCTGAAATAAACACCTTGCAAAAATGTGAGAATGTTGAGGAATTACAGTATCGTCTTTATCAGTTCTCTTCCACTGAAAGTCAGATGTATCAGAATGTAAAGCAACATGGAATTGACTACTTAAAAACTTGGAAATCCCCCAAAAATTCAAGCTGTTAGCTAACAGCTTTGCCAGGGTCCATGCTGTTATGGTGTTAGCATTGCTGATAGCCTAGTGCATATAGTGATCAAAGAACAGGGATGAACAGGATTTGAAACGAAGATTTCTAGGTGGTATGTGCCATAGAACTGGTACCAAAACCAGTGAAAAGAAAGAGTACATTGTTTTTAGATGCCTCTTGTATTGCATTGTACTTTTTGATTTATTGCTACATATAGTCCAATATCCAATAGAAAGGAAAGGTTATATGCTTTGTTTTGTGATGGCTCGTTTCATTGTAGTGAAAATCTCATAACCTACATGTATTAAAACTGGTACTGAATTTTTAAATTTGCATATTGAAATCATACCTTTCTGCAATTCATGTAGACCTAGTCACTGTGTAACAACTTATTAAATTTCAGCCTGATCAGATAAGCAGATTTTGAGAAGATTTTGCTGTAAATTTCAGAATGGCGGCTAAACCAGTGCATGCATGTACAATGTTGTCTCATGTTTTCAATATTGTAACTGCTGAGTTTGGTTATTCGGTTATCAGTTTTAAAAATATTGGAGCTTGGAATTAGCAAACAATTATAGTCCTGATAATTTCAATAGGTGCGGCACCAGGATGACGTGTAGTATTATATCACTGGGTGAAGCATAATGTCTAGTGTCTTCGTCATGATATTTCAGTTGCGACAGCACTTTGGCAACATGGATTGGCCCTGCAAAAAAGAAGTCACAGTAAAAATGACTCCTCTTGATCATATGACTGAAAAATTGTCAAGTATGATGTAAACCCCAAAGCATTATGTACATACATACATAAATAGCAGTTGTTTTGAATGGGGTTTGAAATTTATCAGCCAAGCCTCAAAATCTGATTTGCCTGCCTGTGACTGGTGTAGTGAAAATGAAGTATTGTTACATATATATTGGTTACGTGTATGTTGGTTGTTGAAATCAACCAAATAAATGTATTTACGGCCTTGTACAAGATCTGCTGATCCACAAATCGTCTTAACACTAACACTTTGCTCCTACAGGCACTTTCTTGATCACAGGTTTCTTTGAGAGCACCCGTGCACGCATTGCCAAATGGGTATTTAATAGGGCATAATTGGAAGCAGTTTTTTGGCCTTTGCAACATTGAGCACTGTCCTATGATTTATTAATGATCACATCAGACCGGAAAAGTCAGCTTTGCAAAAACATGTGTCCTTGGTGTTACAACAGTGGACCAAGAGCACCAAATATTAAGACACTACAGCTGCCTTCAGGGATTGGCTTCAGTCAGCTGGGGGCCCTTCTTTGTGTGAAACAGAGAAAAGCAGCCCACTAAAGAGGCCTAAAAACCCGCCTGGAATGGATGAGTTTAGCGACCGTAATTGAATATTGATTTTTTATGGCCACCATCTGGGCAAGGCAAAATAGACGAGGGCGGTGGTTGAATAACGCGTTTGTGAACGAAGGGATTCAATTTCACCTTCTCTTGTTCGCTGTTATCTTGCCGTGCTTGTGGAAAACCTCTGAGGTTGGTGGTGACAGGGTGGGGTTTTGTAGTGGGAGGGGAGGGGACACTTGAAGGTCAGATAGAACCCAGTAAACCATGAAACCTTCTGGACATCTTGACTTTGACCAATGAACTGTATGTATTAATATGACAAGGATAAAGTATGTGTGTATATAAATTTTCCAAATGGATTAGTATGACTGGTCATAAGGAAGAACTAGTTCAAAAATACATGTAAAAAGAGGGTTGTTTTGTCACGTAGAGAATAATGCAGAATTCTTGTCTATGTCCTTATAAACATACATGTTGATACAGCCAGGGCCATTTTCAGGAAAAAAATTCAAGGATCAGATTCAAAACTTTGAAATTGGTCTGTGACATAAAGAAATTTTATACAAGAGAAATTAAAAGAGAAACTCTCTGAGACTTTTAGTCATTGAATGAAAGAAATGTGTATCAAAACTTACACATTCGGTTCTGAAACTTAAAATCTAGTAGAATATCCTCCAATTTTCCAACCAACGTGGAAACATCCTTTCTAAAATCTATAGAACTCTCAGAATTGGGAAAGATGGGCAAGTTAGTCATGGACAAGTTAGTCATGGACAAAATTTTTTTGTCATTTAAGGTACAGTGTATTTCAACTGTACTACAACAGTGTCATGAGCGGGTCCTATTCTGACATGTATAGTGCATCCTCACTAAATCGCCATGCCAAAGACACCAGATGTCCCATCAAGTCACAGTACATGTACATGTATATTTGACCTTGTGCTTGTACCACCTTTAATCGTATGTTTCAGGCCAGTTTGTTTAACATCTATCGCCATAGATATACATACATGCAAATATCCCCTTAAGGAAGTAGAGTTTCAATTTCTTATTCCTAAAATAATGTGTTCCCCTGGTAGTTGTCTTTAGAGATTTATTTATACATGTACATGTGTGTACAGTAATGACAATCACTAACATGCATAATCTTGTGTCAAAATCTCTTCTTGCATGTACTGTCATGCTTTATGAGCACAAAACAAAATAATGTACATGTATGTATTTGTAATCTGTATCTTTTTGCATGTGTACATACATTTAAACAGTTACTGTATATACATGTAGCTAAGTGTACCATGTGATTTAAATCATTAGCTGTTGATCACTTGATTAATGTGAGGAGTAAGTTGCGTTATACAGCTTTCAAGACTTCAAGGTAATTTGTGTTTCATTCATTATGGTGCGCCTCCGAGGCCAAGGAGATTAGCGCTCAACCACAGCGCAATAACCCAGGATCCTCCCAACGATGCGGTCGCCAGCAACTTGCAGATGATTGTGAGTTTCCTGTGGGCTCTGCCCGGTTTCCTCAAACCATAATACTGGCCACAGTCATATATTAAGTGAAGTATTGTTGAGTACGGCTTAAAACATCAATCAAATAATTCAAATAAAATCATGTATTATGTTGATAGCTGTACTTTTATAATCAGTTGTCTACTACTGTAATTCTTCAACCTTTTCGTATGTTTGCAAGGTGTTTATTCTGTGTTGGCTGATAAAATTATAGTTTTTGTGAAGCCCTTACGCTGGCAAATCCAACAAATGTGTTTTTGCCTTCAAAGCCAAATAAAAAATGTGCATAAAATGCCCTGAAATTTGCTCTTTCATATGCGAATAGGGTGAGGAATTAAGGTACATGGTTATATATGTACATGTATGTAAATATGTTACTATAAAAAGTTGGCTTGTGATGAATTCAGCATGAATGTGAACCTGCGTATAGATATATGTGTATAACGGTGTGATATCACCCACCTGGTATTTTAATGGATTCATTCTCATTGCCAGCACACATTGAAAAACCAGAAAATACCCTTGATTGAACTTCTTCTTGTTCTTAGCTTGTTTATGTGCATTTACATGAAGGCCTTCAAGCTCACTTTCCACATGCTATAATTATGTACCTGTATATTTATATTTGTACAAAGACATGTGTCCTCTGTGGATGCCTACATGTCCTCGTGTATTAACATTCACATTAAATGCACACTGTATGATCACACATTTGCTACATATGTTTTTTTCAACAGTCTGAAACAACGCAGTTTATTAGAATTTTCCCTTCACTGTTTTATTCGCTAATTCGCTGTACACGTATATCTGGGTGGTCACTTTGACTCAGGTATAATACCTTTGATGTTAATCATGCATTAATTATTCATTTCTTGTATAGTATGTATCTGTGATCTGTACATGTATTTGCTAAAATATATTTTGTCATTTGCTCTAATATTTCATTCCCTTTCTGCATCATGTGACACTCTAATACCAAATCTTATTCAAGTGCAAGGAAGGGAAAGACATTACTTGGCCTCAAAGCCTTTCTTTTTGCATTGAACAGGCTTCCACCATTTCTTTAGATCACATTCTAAATTAAGGTTTAACCCTGCCGTAGCGGTGTTTGTTGTGTAACTCGATAATGCTGAACCTTGTTCCAGCAAGAAGGTGTTAAAGTCTATTCTACCCCCAAAAATGAAGAAA
Organism: Liolophura sinensis; assembly: GCF_032854445.1. Taxonomy (NCBI): domain Eukaryota; kingdom Metazoa; phylum Mollusca; class Polyplacophora; order Chitonida; family Chitonidae; genus Liolophura; species Liolophura sinensis. Next base: position 30,511,842 of record NC_088301.1, on the reverse strand, counting down.
ATGTGGCAAAAACTGCATATTTCATGCTGCCATTCTGTTTTACTTCCTCCAAAAGTCATGTATTTTAGGCCAATCACACCAAGCTTAGGCCATAGCAGTAGACCTAGATACGTCAAAGCTACGTATGTATGACGTCATGTCTTATTGTTGCATGATGTGGGAATGTGACTGTACATGCATTACGACGTCATACCACTGAGCTCAGATTGGAAGGTGTTGAAACAAATCTTTCTTTTTGAACGCCATGTCTCTGGGTGGAAAATATAAAATATGTAAAAACAAAAGCAATATCTATGAACTGTGCAATATAACACCTTTATCACTGATGGAAATTCTGATAGTTCACCTTTAAATAAACCAGGAAACAAGTCTAACAAGTAAGCAAACACGATTTCTTTTATTTGTAAACATCAACAGCATGAAATGGTATTTTTCGGGGTGGTAAACGTACCTATATGTGTGTGGTTGTAGGAATGGATTGGAGGTAGGCCTTCGGCATTGGGACTTCCTCTTTGTTGCAGACTACCTGAAAGAATCCTTAAATTAGGACGTTGAGGGAAGGGGGGCAAGGGCAATAGTCAGTTGTGATATTGAGGGGTGGCAGGGCACAGGGTGTGTTGATGAGTGTGGCAGAAATGATCTTACAAAGAGGGCTTTCATGTACATGTACACATGAAGGGAGCCAATGGGTAGAGCTGTCATGGGCATTTTCTGGCCTGTTTGAAACGGAACTTCTGGTGATAGTATCACAGAATCAGTAATAATGACAAACAGTAGATTTAATACTGAGCCGCAGATGGTGTACATGTAGTTCTAACCCAGGGCATTCAAAAAGGCATGTTGCAGGCCGCGGACAGCTGTCTGAACTGCTGTCCCCATTGCCGCCTACTTTGTATATTCTGACCATTTAACTCAGTAGTAATTGTGACATAATTACTTTCAATTCAGCTGCCTACTTTTGAACTCTGAAAACCTTCTCCAATTCTAAATGAAAACCCAGCTAACTGTACTGTGGGGAGAGCAAAACTTACGTGTATCAACTTGAGTTTCTCAAAGGAATGGCAACACTTGAAAACTGATCATGTGAACACAAAATTGTTTTCCATAAATGTGTGTTTATTGGTATTAAGCAAGACATTCATTTTTGGATGAAATTTTCTGCATGGTGTTTAATGGAAATGATCCTCTGACCCATTGTTCATGAAGCCATTTCATAATTTATATATGAAACATTGTGGCTAGGGACCACCAGGTCAACAGATGCTCATTCCAACACTTGCAGCTGGCTATAAGCGCCAGGGTATCAAAAGCTGGCAGTTCATGTATAAATCAGCATGGTGTCACTGTGCCTTAGCGCTGCTACTCCAGTGCAGTGACAGGTAGCGTGTGCAGTGACGTGCCTGCACAGACCGCCTACTCGCCCTCCTGCCTGTATGTATCGGTGTTCCAAGGCTATTTCAGGCACGGATCAATACAACGATGGATCCAGCAAGTAATTATCCTGATCAGCTGATGTGTAGAGATGGCCCCCTGATTAGATCAGCTGGGAGCCCGCTGCTTGCATAGCGTGGCAATAGCCCCAATGCCTGGATGGCCGACCTCTCACTACCATGTTGTCGATGCATACTAACCCTTGGCAATAGTCACCGGAAACAAGAAGTTAAAATACCATTCTTAAGGGCACCTCAGTAGTATGCATTTACTAAAGTTTTTTTTTTTTTCTGTCTTTCAACATATTCGACTCAGAAAACTCACAGAAATCTTTATTTCAGTGGTGTGATCGGAAAATGTACATTCCGTGTCCATTGAAACCATCACCACACATTTAAACTGTTGCAGCTGAAAACATGTGCGTATACAATTGTGCCGGGTTCTTTAATATTGTAGCAGGAATGACTAACAAAATGTATGTTTCAGACGAAGGATAATTTATAATTAATTACATGTTTGTGTAAGCAGTTGTTGTATTGGTATAAAGCTGAGTGTTATCCAACGACAGAAAGTGATTCAGGGGAACATGTACATGTAATACCATGCAGTTTCATTTTGTGTCCTTCTCCACCGGGTACTCAAGATACATGGTGACCCTGTGCCTCAGTATCAAGCCCTGCCTCTGTGCTGTTTATGTACCTGTACACTATAGGGGTATAATACAGCTGTGATATTGATTGACAGTCTGTTGATCTCTCACCTGAAATGTAGCAGAGCTTAATGCTCTGATTTTAGGTAGCATGATAAAATACTCAACATCATGCTTCCCTGAACGTATAGTCTTCCATGTTAATCTGAATCCAGTACATGTACATACATGTCCATCTACCTGTAAAAAAGACACAGTAACTTGTACAGCTAGATTGAACAAAAGTAATACCTTCCTTACTGGTTTAATGTAAGAATTTGTAAGGTAAAAACTGTGCTGAAATGTAATTGGGTTGGTTCAACTAACACTACGTATATATCTGACCTGAAATTTTATCCAAGACTATAAATAATGTACTAGCTGAATTTGAATGATGTATTGATCTTAAAAGTGTGATTTGAGGGTCGTTTGGGTGGTACATGTCCGAAGGGAAAAATCTAAATTTCAGCACCAAAGCAATAGTTTATTATTAAAATTTGTCACTAAAAATGCTCTTTTTGGGGCGATTGTTGAGGCAGATGTAGCATGAAAGTCAATTGCCTAAATGAAATAAAAATTAGTCCAAAAGGTACATTTCTGCAGCAAATAGATGTTATAAATGACTACTTTTGGTGCTAGTACATATTTTTCCAGTATGTTATTGACCTACCTTCCAAACAACCTCAGAACACTTTTCTGTGACCAGTAAAACTCTCACAATCATGCACAGTGTGCAGTTAAGTCATGCGTGAGATTTTAGGTTTGTTTACCCCATCTTTCTCATGAAAGGCAGAATTGTGTGTTAATGGAATAATGTATATATTGAATGATACTGAAGGTTCTGTTTCATGGCTCTCATGTCCTAATGTCCTACAGGAATCGTCTTCAATCTAACAACCACAGTTAACCAAGTGCCATTGTGGCACCTAAATCTTGATCATTGATTCACTCATTCATGCATAACCTCTAAAAGTGATCAATCATTTTGAGAACAAAACCCTTTTGCCCTTCAGTACCACACATTCAGCAACCCAGAATGCGCGAAGTTTTAGAGACAAGCACATTTTCTTGTACACTTTCCATAGTTTTGTTTAATTCTCCACAGACTTGACCAGGAAATGGTCAGCTTTGCTTGATCATTTGTAGAAGGTAAACCTTACACTAAACAAGCGAAGTTTGATCATGGTTTTCTTGTACCAGTACAGTGTAATTGCTTGGGCTAACACTTTAACACTGTTAAAGACTAAAATGTCAAAAACTGGACCTTGTTTTGCAAATTATACACACAATACATGTGCAGGAATGTGAATGGTTTTGTAACTACTTGTAACTGCCGTGTTTTTGTGTAATGATGAATAGAATGATATTTCTGAATGATAATCACGGGATTTGAATTATTATAGTTATTTAAATAGTTATTTATAAATAGTTATTTTTGAGATATCGGCTGCTCTTTGGCCTTACACTCATAGGGCCAGTTAGATGGTGTTACTTGTAGTTTTATGGGAGATCATTTTGCCGCCCACAGTCTGATGATGTAAACATTGTTTTCACACTTCTGTTGTATGAGTGAAATATTCTTGAGTATGGCGTATTGACTGACCGGTTAATCCTGGATTAACATTATCAAAGCCTCTGCCCTCATCATTTTGGGTGGATCAGATCAGTATCCGTGTCCACACAAGGCGATGTTGTAAAGTCATTCCTGTATAAATCTATAATACATGTACATTCTTATACCAGCCGTCAACCAAAATGGACTTCCTGGGTTAGTGTAAATTGCTAGGCCTTTACAAACCAGCAAAGAACCAAGAAAGTGTGAATCAAGTCAGTATCCAGATCTAGCCTGTTGTGGGGCTTCGAAGAAGCTCCATGCATTCTGGCATTCTCAGATGATTATAGGTTCCCTGGCCAATGATTTACCATCAAGATTTCCTGTATCGCAGCCGTGTAAATTATCACTTCACCGTGAGCCGAAGTTGACAACCATTGTTGTAAAATCCATCAGATTACCATATACATGGTCATCTGCGTGTATGCCCACCTTCACGGCTGTTGCTCTGTCTGACAATCCAAGGAAATATGGAGACTCACTCTATCACGTTGACTGAGTTTGTGTGCTTTAATCTGGTCTGTAATGAAATTCTGGGTAAAGGATACCTTGATCATATGTTGTGACTACAGATGTAATACTGCTAAGTTGGCACATGTGCTTATGAAATATTTGTAAAGTGTGGATATGCAGGGTTGAGCACAATAACTGCACATGTACGTTTGTATGTGCATTGAATTGTGGCTGGTTTTCTGATCTAATTAGACCAGTGCCCTGGACAGTCTCTTCTGGCCTCTAGATTACTACAAGTCACATTCCCACGAAGCCACAGATCGATAAGGAATGCAGGGAGGTGTTTCAAATAAAAAGAATCGCAGAATTGATTTTTCCATTGATTCCGCAGCCTTTTGAAGAATGGGGCATTGACCCGCAAATTATTGTGGATTGCCGATATGACATTGCTTCTCATTGCAACAGATTTGACCAGGCATTGAATACTGGGAAATTCCAAGTTTATTGCATGGGCAAAATAATGAGCCAAATATTGACCCATTATTTGTTAATCAGAAGCTGTCAACAACTTGTGTGCTGTCCAAATGCTGTCTGTGGTATAATACTGCACATTCCTGTACAGAGGCATCCGAAGCAGTATGGCTGCTGCGGCCATGGCCATACCATTTTTCATCAAGAAAAAATGAGTAAGAAAAAAGTTTAAAAAAAAAAAAATCGAAGTGGAACCAATTTAATGGGGACCAACGAAATGAAGGCCCACACACACACATGTGTACTGTAGACTGTTGGGCACATAAAGTTGAGATGGATCCATCGGAAGAAGAATAACCTTGTAAAATGATTCCACATCCCTTTTGTGCTGGGGTAGTCGACCAGTGGCTGTGCTACTTGAAAATTGCTTCCGATTGTTTGGTCACTTTTTGGAACTAGAAAATATACTGTATCGGTGTTGCGTTTTCTTCAGTGTAAACAAGATGAGAATGTATAGTGTTACTAGATCTCAGATCAAGTTCATTCTTCCCAGCTTTGACTTTCAGAACTACAGATCTGTACTCTAACCAGGATCTTATCACTGTTCTGTCCTATTGACATATCAAAGCTATAAGCTACAAAAACCAGTTTATTTGTGAAGTAATTCTGACTACCTACAGTAATTTTTGTGCGTAATAATGCAGACCATAATGTCACAGTTAAACACAGATAACTGTGTGACTGGTGCAATAAAAGCAGGTAAAATAATGCTGTGGAATCTTTTTTTTTTAACTTTTTTTTTCTAGTTTACTGCACATGGCATCATCCAGAAAAAGAATGGACTTATGTGGAATATATGGATTTAAACCAAGGAGAAATAAGCAATTAAAAGGGGAGTAGACAAGTTGTTTGGGAGTCGTGTTTTTCATTATTCTTCACATAATGAACAAAAAGCAACAACTGTTTTCATTGGTTGGATTGACCAAGCCCAGCCTAGCATCAGAGTTCCATGATTCGGAAAGTTTAGATGCTGTCTTGAATCGATGCATCAATGTATGCTTTTCCGGCATTTGATATCATTCACGGATGGCAGTGTCATAGGATGCAGGGGATACTAATGTTTTATTCCTGCTATGAATGCATTGATGTGATGATTAATTGATAAGGAAGTATTTGTGCTGGAATGGCAATATGAGGGAACAGGTGCCAATGATTGTGTGGTGTTCAAGGTTGATATTAGAATTGTTCATGTACTTTTACATGTACCTTTATAAAAGATGGGTTTCACTGTACAACTGTGCCTTGAACTTTCTATTAATAATATATTAATTCTTATGTCATTTTATGGTGGAAATCTTGCATCGTAAATTTATCTCACTTCATTTTCAGTGAATTATTTGAAGATCTGCAAAGCTTGCTTGGGCAAGTATACAGTGACTGACAAAAGCTGACACATTGGGGGGGGGGGGGAACTTTACTGGAAACTTAACTGGTTGCTGACATATTGGGGGGGACTTTACTGGTTGCTGACATATTGGGGGGGGGGAACTTTACTGGTTGCTGACATAGGGGAGGGGGACTTTACTGGTTGCTGATATTCTGGAGCTGGCAAAATGATGGCATGAGCATACATGGCAGACAGGCACAATAATGTTGATCAAGGCACTGTCATGTGGAGAAGTAACAAGTACCAATAGTTTGAAGGTCAAATTCTTTTGTCACTAAAGGTAATACAAGTCCTACTGTATCATTTGACTTGTCAACAGTGTGAGACAACTTTTTCTGACATTCAGTCATTAGAGACCTTTAGTTAAAAGTTCAACTTGTAACTTGTGACTTCAAACTAGAAAAGGTAAACTAATTCGGTTTACCTATGACCTAGAAGTTTGAAGTGACATGTACATGTAACTTGTGACTTCAAACTAGAATAGATAAACTAATTCAGTTTGCCTATAACCTAGAAGTTTGAAGTTGCAACTTGTACATGTAACTTGTGACTTCAAACTAGAATAGGTAAACTAATTCAGTTTACCTATGACCTAGAAGTTTGAAGTCAGAAGTTACAACTTGCAACTTCTAACTAAAGGTCTCTAATAACTTACCTATAACCTCTCACTCTGTGAACCCAGAGGCACCATTGACCTTGCTTTTCTTCAGGAACTTCTCATGTACATGTAATTCACAAAAATCCAAAATAATTGCTTAACAATTTCTGACAGGTTACATAGTAGAAAGGGATTTTTTTACCTTTAGCGATAAAAGAGTTCTCGATAGTACTCCATAGTATTGTCTTCTGCAAGCTGATATATAGTGAAGAAATTTTATGGAGAATTAATGGCTATGTTGGCCATTGGGAAAGACAGTGTCTCATGTCTATGCTGAAGGTCCATGCATTTACAAAGAACCTTGTGTTGAATCTCCTTTTATCAGGGCTATTGAACTAGCCCATTAACACAGCTTACATGTATGCACACTGCATTTGTATATATGTTTTTCTCCACTTGTGTTTCAGTGAATTACGTGAGATTAATGGTAGCTTCTCATGTATCTTTAAACCGTGTCTGATTCAGCACCCATTGGTCTGAGTGACTCCATCTGATAGCAACAGCCGCTGTTCCATTACGCAAGATGTTCTGCAAACCTCCCTCTAATCTAGTCAAATGGCTGCTCTCTTTACAGAGTGACAGAATCGAATGTTTACTCTGGCGTGAAAATCACTCCGGCAACTGTGGGAAGTATTCTCGCTGTGGTTTTATGTTGTTTTAATCGATTCACAGCGCACAAGCTTAACTATTTTAGGAGAGATGCTGTGAACAGACCGTTAATCCTCATTCATCATTAATACATCATCTACTGAATAACCAATGTTCCCTCACCAACTCGCTGCCTTGTCTACCATGTCTACATTACTGCTGGCCATCACAGGTGCACATCCGGAAAAATGCAATGACTCGTTCATTCTTGTTTTCCAAAGATTTTCCTTTAAGATGACAGGTAGTTGAGCGTGCACAAGAAGACGTACATTTACCTGGCATTATATGGATAAATGTTCCATATAAATTTGTATTTAATATATTTAGTTTTTAGCGATGTTTTTGTCATAGACCTTTGTGTTTGTGAAAGATTTATTTGTTTTATACGTACACATAACTGGCATTTTTGCAGCTGAGCAGTTATACCCATGCCCTGTTTCATTATATAGAAGTGGCAATATGGCAGGATTTATTTATTTGATTGGTACTCAGGATTGCACTGTATTCAAGAATATTTCACTTATACGACATCAGCCAGCATTATGGTGGGAGGAAACCAGGCAGAGCCCAGAGGTAATCCATGACTATCCCCAGGTTACTGGCAGACCCACATACATGTATATATGACCAGAGAAGAAGCCAGCAAGAGCTGGACTTGAACTCACAGCGACTGCTTTGGTAGAAGGCTCCTGGGTCATTGTTCTAACCACAAGGCCACGGAGGCCCCACAGTATGATTGAAGTGATTTGAGTAATGTGTACCATGGATGCTTTCAAGGCAGTAATACATTTACACTAAAAACAGTCATATGGTGCCAGTGCAGTCGAGGAAAAAGTAGTTCTGTCAGTTGATATCTCTTTTTTGCAGAAGATAATGGAGACAAGCGGCCTAAACCTTCATGATGAATTTCAAAGTGGTAAGCATCAAGACTCCTGTTATGCTAGCTTGAGTCTTGCAGGGATAAATCATGTGACATGTACATGTACATGTACACTGTATAAAGTGATTCGGTGTAACAGTTCATAACAGTGATCAGAGAAGCCAATAGATAAAATCCCTGGGGATAATGTTGGCTATATGTACATATTGTGAGTGTAAAGGCTGACAAGCCCTCCCCTGATGCTCTGTCTCTGACAGATTCAATCAGAGGGATGGGGGCCAGTTGTAGGCAGCATTTCCTCTGACAAGTTCAGTTTATATCCAATATTTGCTCACAGTGGTGAGATATTCTTGCGCATGTCACCTTGCTAAGGGACCTGAATATCAGTATTGACAGGGACTAAACCAGCTTCCATTCTCTAGCAGCGGACGTCAGGCTGCCAATGTACATGTATTCAGCAGTTTCATGTCCCAGCCAGTAAACCTGCCAAGTTTTAATAGGCCTCTGTACCAAAATGACCAACATGAGTATGCGGAGATATATTCAATGTATGAATTAACATGCACCACATCTTTGCCTGTTGATCAAATTGTAACTTTTGGCGCCAGTACCATAATGTAGTATATTACTCCTAGGTCAGAGGTCTGTTTCACTGAGGGGTTGGTACACAAGTATGGCACAATGGCCTAGGAGCTTCCCACTAATGGGGTTGCTGTGAGTTCAGGTCCAGCTCATGGTGCTTTGTCTCCAGCCGTACGTGGGAAGGTCTGGCAGCAACCTGCGAATGGTTGTGGGTTTCCCCCGGGCTCTGCTCGGTTTCCTCCCACCATAATGCTGGCCGCTTTCTAATGAGTGAAATATTCTTGAGTACAGGATAAAACACTAATCAGATTAATAAAATAAGTGAATGATTATACTGGAGAAACACTTGTACAAGTTAATGATGCAACAAACCAGTTAATATGTTGTTTGGAAAGACAAGAAAAACGCTGGATTAGCCCTAAAGAAAGAGTTGCATGTACCTTCACATACTATGTATATAAGATCAAATTCATAAGATAAGTCAGCCAAATAAGAACACGGATCAAGCACCATAGAAATATTCAACATACTGTCATTGAAAAGCTGACAGAATTGCAGTGTTAAAATCTGTGTTCGCAATATTGAGAGTGTACATAGGGCATGCATGGTTTAGTGTAATGGACCGTCAGCAGTTGGCAGAAAACATTTGATCCCATATAGACCCAGAGAAGCTATGTTTAGCAATAGTGTGTGAGTCACAAGGGAATATGCTAGGGCGGTTCAATAATTGAGCCAATTAGAGGAACTGAAGAGACTGGGTATAGTGAAATCCTGCAGACATATGGATTGTGCTTCAAATTTAAGCCTGATAGGGGGGAATAAGCTTAGACCCCTGGCCAATCCGTGTACCATTATGAATAGTCTCCATGTAGAGCTGGCTGAACCCTGGGAGCTAAGACCGGTGAAAGATTACTCTGTACGTGTACATGTAATTCACACACTTGTAACACCCGTCATGTACAGAGGTTCAGTGTTGTGTAAGACGACACCAGTTTTATTCTGTGTTTTACAGGCAACCTGACACAAAGAAATTCAAAATTTGCGCTTTGTCCGATCATAATCAGGGTTTGAAAGTCAGAGTGGACACTAAGAGCAGTACTCTCTGAGTTCTGTTGGTCAACCCACAAGTTCACTGGTCCTGACTCAGAAAGATTTGTGTTGTGTACTGATTTCATGCAGCTTGACGATGGACGCAAAGTTCAAAGTCTGACATCACATATAAATCGTAGTACGGATCACCGAACCAGTGCTGATTTCGAGCCCTGTTAATGTATTATATGATTTTCCTGTTCTTTAAGGTTTTCTGTACATTTATATGACTTATTATGAATTATAACAGGAACTGGGACAGTCCACACATCCAACAAATCCGATGATTAATTTTGATTTTTGTTTTAATTTTGTTTATGTAGCCTTGTTGGAAAATTGAACAAGATTCATTTTGCACAAAAAACCAAAATTTAAATCGATCTGGCCTATTAAAGGCAGTTAGAACCCTTATGACTTAGTATATAGATGTTAACTACATGTATGTATTATAGTGATGAAACCAGGGCATTTTTGTGAAGTGTGGTCGTAATTGGAAGCACTCCTGAAATAGGCATGTACATGCAGAGTGCATGTTCAGATACTTGCATGGATTAAGCCAGAATTTGAAATCAAGCCATCTCATTTCCAATTTTTTCCTATTTTCCCAATCTCTTCCCGTGTTCATTTTGTCAGAATAGGGCGTTAACTTGTGTACATGTGTGTACTTTGTGTGTACAGTAGAAGCATGTACATGTAGTTCAGAATCCATGACATCTGTGTCATTGTGTACATGTGTACGCCAGGGACATTATGTTCACTAAGAGGTACATGTATAAATAGTCACTAAGAGTCATTTTTGGCTCGCTTGTATAAAGTAAGGCGAGGTATTGTGAGAGCAGGAAAAAGTGTCAGTGTCCAGTTGAGCTTTTTTTTTTTTTTAGCTCCTGTATAATGGACTCTCGTACATGGATTGAAGGTTAAGTTTTTTCTACTATCTCCTGTACATGTATAATGGGCTCTGATTCATTGATTGAAGGTTAAACTTAGTTGGTAAGCTCAATAGTTTAAGGTGTGGTGTGTAAATGCATATACTCGTATGGAAGGTTAATCGTTGTTTTTTTAGCGATTGTGTATTGTGCTGTCATACATGTGGTTGAAGGTTAGGCTTTTTATTTTGCTTGCTAGTCTAAGGTATGGTGTGGAAATGCACCTACTCGGATGGCAGGTTAAGCTTTTTTTTTAGCTCTTGTATATTGGGCTGTCAAACATGGATTGAAGGTTAGGCTTTTTTTTTTTTTTTTTGTTCCCTGGTTTAAGGTATCGTGTATAAATGCACATAATACTCAGATGGCAGGTTAAGCTTTTTTTAACTCCTGTATAATGGTCATCATGCGTGGATCTCCAACATACAGCGATAGAAAGTTGTTTTGTTTGTGTTTTTTTTTTGTATTTCTTTTCGCCTGTGTACGTCTACAAAGGGTTCACTGATGGAAGGTTGAACTATTTTATTGATTTTAGTTTTATAGGCGTTGTGAATGTTTTTCAATGATTTTAATTTGATAGGCTTTCAGTTCAAAAATTTATTAGTTATATAAACTTCAATTTGTTTTCTTTACTATGTTCTCTAGAAATTAAGCCTCCCTGCAGGGCAACAATTTCTTGTATACAGGGTTGCTATGATTTTATTGCTTATTGATGGACTTTGCCAGATTTACCATTTTTGTAATCAAGAAAAGTTTCATGTAGGGCTACAATTTTTATTCACATGCCTACCTACATGTAGGAGAAAAGAAGGGTATGGGTTCCTCTGGCAATTTTACCATTTTCCTGTTTTGTGAACACATTCAGATTGACTCCTGTAAACACATATTTGTACAAACCTTTCATCTTACAGTGTCTTATGCAATCACTTATCTAAATAAGTCTCTCTAGCTACTTGACCAGAATTGTAGAGTGTCAGAATTTACCTTGGTGTATACCAATTTATTTGGTATACACAGTGTCTTTAGAAAGCTTTCCACATCTATATTATTAGTACTAGGAGCCTATGACACTGGCCGATGCATGTGCCTTCCTATGCTATGACGTAATGTTTAAACCATCCACGCAGACAGTGACTGTTGTCAACTAAGTATTTGTTCAGCCAATCAGAGGGCTGCAATGGCCACCCATAGTACACGGATAGCCAATCATGGGAAGTGATTTGCATATCGAAGACCAATCCAGCAATTTAATACATGTACTTGAACACCCCACAAGTAAGTTTTTTTACCACCGTAGGGCAACATTTGCTCAGCCATTCACAGCGTTGGAATTGTTCACGGATTGCCGCATGCAGTTCACAATTTGCATATCATAGACCACTGCCTCAATTTTGTGCACAAACTTCCCACAAAACTTTACAACTTTTATCTCTATTCTGATTCCATTGTCTGGTTGACTGCTGTAGCAGGCAAGCTGGTGGGATTCTCTGAATGCCTTGTTACTATTATTATGCACTAAAATGAAATGTAGACATATTGAATGAGATATTTTGTGAAGAAATATTAATAGTAAGATCAAGTGACCTTATATGACCAGTGATGTATGACCTGATCAACATGACACACTGCAAATGTCTAGAATTAGTGGCATTTCTCATGTACATGAATGCATACAGTATGCATGAACAGCTTAAGTTGCATTACACATTGGAGGGAGCGGATCTGATTTATTTACAAATGTAGATTGACCAGTCCAAGGGTGTTGGGAGGGGAGCGGGGGGGGAGTGTCCCGTTATAAGATGAATATATCAGGTTAATTCTGACATGTACATGTATGACTAAATTGGTACATCTTTATTATTATCTGTCTCCTGCAACAGACAGATTTGTTCAAATACATGTACTCTAGTCCATTCGAGACGTGCTGTAATTCTTCCTTGCATGTTTGCAAGGTGTTTATTCAAGCATAATCAGAGATATTTTTCTGTGTAGACTGATTCTGAAAGTAGAATTATACTTCTTGTGAAGTCTTGAAATTGGTCAACCCAACCAATATAGTTTCGTCCCTGAAATCAAATCGAAAAGGTGCATACATCTCCCTGAAAGTTGCTCTTTCATGCGCGAATAGGGTGAGGAATTAGGTTATTAAAAAGGAATTATTTCCACGACTTTAAGTTTTATGTACATGCACTAATCTAAATTTGTCAGTTTCCCTTCATATGTTTAATGTGGCTGCTGTGAGTTCAAGTCCAGCTCATGCTGGCTTCCTCTCTGGCCCTACGTGGGAAGGTCTGGCAGCAACCTGCGGATAGTCATGGGTTTACCCTGGGCTCTGCCTGGTTTCCACCCACCATAATGCTGGCCGCCATCGTATAAGTGAAATATTCTTGACTATGGCGTAAAACACCAATCAAATAAATAAATAAATAAATCATATGTTTAATTGTCTTTATGCTTCACTTTGGGTATGAGTCAACCAAGAAAAAACTAGAATGGCCTGCTATTTTACAGCTTCCAAGCAGTTTGTGTGATGGGTCTGCAGCTTTTGTTTCAGTACAGAGCGGTTTACAGTATGACAGTGTCTGTAACTGATGGTCAGGAACACAGTAATACTGGTATATTAAATTACTAACTTTGGAAAATCATGGACACTTAACGAGGCATGTAATTGTCTATTTACCGTCTAAGTCTAGGTTAAATGAATGAGCTTCATTTATATTTCAGAAATGGGGTGTGTTAATGTAGTGTACTCACATGGTACTAGTGTTTCTGAAGACATGTTTATAATGGGACAGAGACCAAAGGAAACTGCCCCCATTGTTCAGATGCAGGACAAACATCTTTAAGCATAAAGCTGCAGGAGAATTAGCTGCATTTGAATATGCTATTTTATTGTTTTTTTAAGTTAGAGAAGCTTGTAGAATTGACCCATGCAGCTTTAAGATTTAAGTTTAAAGTACATATACATGATGAGAAAACGATATTTATGAGTATGTGTTGTTGTATGTTTGACAGTTCCTTTATCACTGCCTCGTTCATCAGGAACCCCATCTGACACTGAGGAGTACAGCTCTGCCACCTTATCCGGGGCTTCCACGCGCGGGTCCCCATCACCGTCACGGCGAGCCACTTCCGCACAAACCACTGCCAGCACCCTACAACCGCGCATGGTCCGCAAGCACAGTGCCGACTCCCTGCTGAGCTACATGACTTACCAAATGGAGGATCGCCTGGATTCATCTCAGGAACAACATCAACAACAACATCCACAACCACACAAAACCAAGTCTGTGATGCAGTCTCCTAAAGGAGGTCGGGTCAGCAAATCGTCCACAGTTGGTGCTCTCTCTCCGGACAAAACTCGCATGTACGACACAGATGGGAAAAGTCTGGCCAAGTCGGTGTCAAGATACAAGGATCTCTACCTGATCAAAAAGCCCCTTCAGTTGGATTATGAGGAGTATGAACCGTACAAGGCTGACCTGCGTAAGCGTCTGGAACTGGATCGCATTGCCGGCCTGGATGGAATGCTGGGAGTGCACATTCTTACAGGCCAAGGCCTCAAATCCTCCAGGACAACTCTGCGAGACTTATACTGTGTTGTGGCCATTGACAACGAAAACAAAGCTCGGACTATGATTCGAACTGGTGCTGTCAATTTCGATTGGGATGAATGTTTTGACCTAGAATTAGACAATTCAAAAGAGCTCTCATTCCTTGTTTACAACTGGGACCCAAACTTCCGACATCGCCTGTGTTTCCATGGATCTGTACTGTTACCTGGACTGGGGGAAAAGTCACGTAACCAGAAACTCGCAGTCTACATGGAACCCAAGGGCATTCTTTATGTGGAAATGTCGTACAAAGAACCAGCAATTTCATTGCAGCGGTTGCCTTCTCAGAAGAAAAATGCATTATTTGGGGTGGATTTGGAGACTGTTATACGCCGTGAAAATTCTGGCTTGCAGGTTCCTATTCTTGTGAAAAAGTGTATAGATGAGATAGAAGCCCGAGGCTTGGAGTCCGTAGGCATTTACAGACTGTGTGGCTCGGCTAAGCGAAAGGCCGAATTGCGGACAGCCTTTGAAATAAACCCCAAAGCGGTGGATCTCTCCCCTGATCATGTGTCTGATATTCATGTTGTGACAGGTAAGTACAAATACTTGAGCAGGTACATTTACCCAATTAAATGTTTTCTCGGTGATTTGTCCAAATCAAGGTCCTTAAAATGAACTTAAACTGTGATTTGGTCAGTGAGATGACTAATCTCTCAATTCCCTCATTTTAGTATGAGCATAAATGTACATGTATACTTTAATAATGGTATAGGATTTCTACCTGGAGTGTACTATTCTGTTGCTAAATATTGAGTCTTGCATGACATCACACTGAATGTTTGCTCCCTGAAACGTGAGCAAAAATGAATGAAATGTTCACAGAAGAGGACTGGACTTCACAGCTTAGACCTGAATGGCTACAAGAGTAGAGATGGTTTTCCAAAGTCACTATTAAGTCAGTAAGGGAAGAAAAAACTATGCAATGTGCATGTACGTGTATTCTCTTCTATCAAACAAATTCTGATGCATAATAAAAGGGGTATACGTGTAGTAGATTACCTCCCTTTGAAACGTGTATGTACATCTAATGAAACAGTATGGATAACATCATGAGGGTGTGATCCAACAAAAAGACATGTCATGAAGTCACAAGTACTGATCCTTCTTCAGAATCGTTGTGGACTGACATAACCTGCCATGCACCTGGCTAACATGACAGCAGTGGTCACAGAGCAAGTCAGTCTGCCATGTGACTAAAATTACACCATAGCTTCTGCATGTATCTAACAAGCTCAAACGTGGAAATGAGCAGCAGGACAAGAAAGTGTGACATACATGTATCAGTGGTTTTAGAGTGAGATTTTATAGACACATGTTCACATATTAGTCCTATCATTTTGAATTAAATTTACGTTGAGAAGTTGTATTTGGCATGACATGGGCTAGATCTTTATCCAGACAGTGTCCTTCACCAAACAGTATTTTGACGTGGGCCAGCTGTTTGGTACAGGACACAACCGCCATATAAATAACATACATGTAGTAACTTTTTTAATAATGTGAATCGCTGGAAGATTTGCCATTTTGCTCTTTTTCATCTTAAAAATTATTTCCAGGCATGCAGCTGTTATAATAAGGTAAACAGCACAGCTATTTTTCCCTGAGAAAATATTCGTACAATATATACAAAAAATATACAACGAGGCTTGAAGAGTGACACATGCTACATGCATATTGGTAAACTGATATACATGTAAAGGTACATGTAAACAGACCAACAGCTGGATAATGACTTTATTATTTTATGGCTGGCCTGAGTGAAGTTTTACATGTACATGTATGTACCACATACATCGCACATGGTTCCTCTGATTAAACAAAATGAAATGAAAAACAACAAAGTGAAATGTTTGTATTCTGGCCTCTAAATCTGGTTCCACATCAAGCTCTGAGTGACTGGATGATGATGGTGTTGCTGGTCAGGAATCTGTAGAGTAGGCCTGGCTGCACATATATGTACATGTAACATCTTGACTGGTTGTCACTCTAGGTTGTTTTAACACGTCTGTAATGGTGACCACTGACACACACTTGTATTTCTTACCTTTGCTGTGGGAACCGCCTGATGTCATAGACCTAGCATGCAGGAAACTTGACGGCCAGAATCACATATTGACTATAATCATAGTCAATTATTTTTCGAAATCCTACACTCTTAACAGACATTAGTGAGGCCCAATAGCATGGTAGTTGAGCCAGTTGAATGTAAACTTGTTTGACACAGGCTCATGCATACTGATGATCAGTGATTTTCGCACCATTTTTTCATACATCCTCTATCAAATGCAGTGTTTCATGGATACCATGTCCATATGCTTATGTTATGTAATCATTTAGAAGGAACAGCAATGTACAATATGGCTTATTTTACATTTAGAAAAAGGGTGAAAAGATAAATTAAAAATAAAAAACATGTGATTGCTGTACACATATACATGAATTAGACCATCTCTTCCTTCTGAGAACACATTTCCAGGAAGTGCCGTATTACATGTATGTGTATCACACTCCCATGATCATGGTGATTAGGAGGGGTGGGTTCTTCTGCAAGATTGTGTAGGGCAAAGTGGGCAGGCAGGGTGGATGTCCTGTGTTCTAGTCATACATGTACCAGACCTAAGTCTTGAAAGGTAGCCACATGTAAGATTAGTCTGATTAATGCCCTATATGTAACGATAGTAAAGCTACATAAGAGCTAACCTTTTGGAGACATGTGAATGCAAAACCTCAGCTCCATACATGTAGTACTTTTTGAAGCAGAAACCATAACATTTGCTTTAACATTGATTCTAATACACGACACAGGAATTTTGTGTTTTACCGTACTTAACATGCATACCGGAATGACCTGTTATAGACCATGGGATCCAACTCTTACACATACATGATTGTTCCAACATGTGACCTTGACTTGTTTCAGGTGTTCTGAAAGACTACCTCCGTGAACTGCCTGAACCCTTGGTGACAAACGCCCTCTATCAAATGCTTCTTGATGCGCTGAGTGTCCGTCTACCAGACGACCCAGACGGGAGCGCCAAACTTATGCTCAGTATTCTTGAATGTCTACCCAAAGCCAACCAGGTGAGTTGATCAGTACAAAGACTGTCTACCCAAAACCTTTCCTGGTGAGTTGATCAGTATAGAGAATGTCTACCCAAAGCCTACCTGGTGAGTTGATCAGTACACAGTCTGTCTACCCAAAACCTTTCCTGGTGAGTTGATCAGTATAGAGAATGTCTACCCAAAACCTTCCTGGTGAGTTGATCAGTATAGAGAATGTCTGCGCAAAACCTATCTGGTAAGTTGATCAGTATAGAGAATGTCTACCCAAAGCCTACCTGGTGAGTTGATCAGTACACAGTCTGTCTACCCAAAACCTTTCCTGGTGAGTTGATCAGTATAGAGAATGTCTACCCAAAGCCTTCCTGGTGAGTTGATCAGTATAGAGAATGTCTACGCAAAACCTATCTGGTAAGTTGATCAGTATAGAGAATGTCTATGCAAAACCTACCTGGTGAGTTGATCAGTACACAGAATGTCTACCCAAGATCAACCACGTGAGTTGATCAGTATAGAGAATATCTACCCAAAACCAAGCAGGTGAGTTGCTAACAGAATGCAGGTGAGTTGATCATTATAGAGAATGTCTACCCAAAACCTACCTAGTGAGTTGATCAGTGTACAGAATGTCTTTCCAAAACGTCCTCTTCTGTCAAACCATCACAAAAAAAGTCGCTGCAAAAGTTTCCATGGGGAAGAACTAAACAGAATTTACATGTACCGTAGTCACAAAGTGTATAGGATATGAAAATGCAGAAGTGCTGTGATGATGCCTTTAAACTCTGCACAGCAGCTAGTGGCAAACTTGTGGAGCTGTAGAAGGCATTTTCCAGCTGCATGGATTGCCATGTTTATGCCAATGGCGTATGATAGACATCCTGAGTACAACATGTGAATATGTACAAGTCACATCAGTGTACAATACATAAAGGCCCACAGATTGGCCCTGATGTGCTGCTGGAGTTAGGCTGATGCCAAGTCTTACCACTGGCACTGCTCAACTGTCATACAAGCGGTAACTGATTGATGAGATATTGAGCTGAAAAAGCAAAACACAAACACAGGCAGATGACAGGGAGAGTTATGAATTTGGCATGTTCATGTCTAGGCCAACAGTAATTTGTGGCTGTATGCAGAGTTATTGCCCCTTTGGGAATACCACTGGTGAGAAATTGCCTGATTGCCTCTTGCACAGGAGTAAAATGATGGTGTCTCATTTTGCAGAGGCATTGATTTGTTTCTGAGAAAATATGTGAGGATTGAGTAGTGTTGAGCACTTAAACTTGTTCTTTGTTTTTTTTTTCTTTTTTTTTGCTCAAAATCAGTTAATATAAATAAATATATTAAACAGATATATTAGCTTTAGACCATGTTGAACTTACATGTATGTCTTTGTTGTTTGATGTGATAACAACAGGACGATTAAGTGTTACACTGTACAGAGAGATTTATGCATCATACTGTTTCAGAATGATGAAATTTCTTTAGCTAATGACAAGGGCCCAGTAATTCAAAAGTGCATCAGCTAATACTGGTATTTAGTCACATCATATATTCACGATTTTAAACAAAATCCAGCAACTAATGCAGTTATACAGAAACCAAATGGAACAGCAGTAGATTTCGTTCACACTTCATACACTGTTACACAATTATTTTTATGTCAAGTACAATTTCTGAAGACTTGGCTTAAAGTTAAAGCTGGTGTTAAGTCTAAGACAGTTTTGAACAACCCGGCCAAGGGCAGTAACTTTGAATTCAGCCTCCTTCTGAGATACATTGCTATTATGTATATCGTTGTGCATAAAAAGTTGTAATTTTGTGTATTATTCAAATCCTCACAATAGCAATGATTACATGCTTTTCTTCCAATTTTGATGACATCTTGAGTCTGATTTTAATGAGAACTTTTTGTGAATGGAGTGAAGCTCATTGATATTGCTTACACACATATATCCCAAGCCAGAAGGTTGTTACACGCTTATATGTTTGTGTAATTACATGTATGGTTCAGTTTGACCATGTTGACTGTTTCAGTACATACATCTTGCTTTTTTCTTTGTAAGATCCATTTTGGATCGACATTGGAAAAAAAAACAGGTAGAAATGTAACTTTTAACTTTCAGCAGTGCTATTATTTGTTCTAAAAATATGAATTCAATACAGTACATGTTTTCTGTCTTTATTCCCTTTGGTTTAAATTTGTAATTTATAAGTTTGATTTTATTGTCTTTCAGGATACCATGTCATTGGTGCTAAATCACTTGAGAAAGATTGCTTCGAAAAGTGAGGCCAACAAAATGACCGTGTCCAACCTTGCTGTGTGTTTCGGCCCGGTGTTGCTGTGTCCAGCCCCCAGTAGTATGGCAGCAGCTTCCTTCCCGGTCGAACTCAAGAAACACATTGAAGTGCTCAAGTACTTGCTGGAGATCTGGGCAGATGATGGCGGTATGTGGTACGCTACTTTTGTCTTATCACTAAGGAGTAGATTTACATGTAGCTGTCGTTACAGTTTTAATAAAATTTACACTGTAGTCATAACTGTGCAGAAATTACTGAGCTGGTATTTGACCTAAAATTTGTCCGAAGGCCTCCGTAGTTCAGTTGGACAGCGCGCTAGCGTAGCGTAATGGCCCAGGAGTCTCTCACCAGCTCATTCTGGGTTCAATTCCAGCTCATTCTGGCTTCCTCTCCGGCGGTACATACGAAGGTCCTTCAGCAACCTGCGGATGGTCATGGCTTTCCCCCGGGCTCTGCCCGGCCTCCACCCACCATAGTGCTGGCCGTCGTCGTATAAATGACATATTTTTGAGTAGGGCGTAAAACACCAATCAAATAAAAAAATAAAGAAAATTTGTCCGAAAAATTTTTAGAGGCCAGAATAATGGGACATAAAATCTTGCTTTTGGTGCTGCTCCTAGTATGGTATTCTTTAAACACTTCCACTCTGGTGTGTCGTATGTGGGAACGTCTACCAGCTACCTGCAGATTGTTGTGGGTCAAATATTGGCCTCGTTACACAATCCTGAGTCTAGTCATCAGTCAACAAGCAACATGTGGATGGTGGTGGGTTGTACCCTTGGCTCAGTCATATAAGTGAAATATTCTTGAGCACAGCATAAAACCTCAATCAGAAAGTAAAATCAAATAGTCAATAGCTATTTACATGTATACACACGGTCAGGTTGACATTCTTTGTGCTTTCCTATTAAAGTTTTCTGTGCAAGGGGATTGGCAGAGTACTGGGATTTGAAACTTCAGTATATGCATGTTTTGAATGTTACTACGTTAACTTTACTTTATGTTAACAAAACCCAAAACAATATATGGAAATAGAGGTAACCATTAATACATACGATCTGATACCCTCACAGCCATTAAAACAGTCTGAGTACAGTCTTGCCTGTATGTTGAAATTGTTGTAATTTTCTATTTACAGATATGTTGTCAGTGACAGATCAAGCCAGCGTGTCCTCAGACACTAGGGCCTCTCCCAAACCTCCCTCAGATGTACCCTCTGTCGGGGGTCAGGAACCGTCAGCCAGTTAATCAGACAGTGCCACATGTAAGGCACAGCTCTTCTCACATGGGTTGTCTGCCCCTGGCTGGGAGAATCTCGGCCAGGCCTGATTACATGCACAGTTGATGCTCAGTTACAGTGGAAATAGGAGGTGATAAACAAGCTGTAGAAGTGTGAATGTCAACATACGCTGATGACGCACAGATTCATTCTACTCAAATCAACTCAGAAAGTGGCTTCTCAGATTGATTAACCCCTATCTGAATCACCGTCATGCACATTTGTGTAATAATACCTGAACAACAACAACAACAGCAGAAGAAACTATGACTGATTGTTCATGAGAATAACATTTTGTAAAATGATCGACTTTGTCAGCTTCCCTAATTACTGCTGCATATGTGTCTTATCTGTTGTGTTCTGGGACTTGAACAGTTTGGCAGCATGGTTCAGATAGCTTTTCAGTTTGCATTTTCAGCCTGACACATGAATTAAGGTATTACACTGGTGTATTTAGCCAGTTAAACCAATTTATTGTAGTCAGTTCTCAAGTTTTTGGATGATTAAAGTCCCTGTTACAATGTTGACCATGTGAATTTCAGCCAGTCAGTGGACAACATAATCATCGTAATCACTGGATAGCATTGTTCCTACTGAGAAAGTCGCTGAAGTCTGGCTGCCATATAACTGAAGTGCTGTCAAGCCATAATCATTTTCCACCTGCAGGGGGATGAGTACAACTGTCGTGAAAGATGTCAGCAAATATTTTATATCTTACAAAAGATAATAACTGTTGGCATAAATTTTGAACCATAAGGTACATCTCTTGTCCATCTACTTTTAACAGAGTAATAAGCAGCCTAGAGGCCTGTGTGTATTGAGACGGTGAAATACTCTGTTTTGCTGAAGGTTGTCTGATCCTCCATTTATTAATGAGGAGATTTTCATACTCATTCCTTGGAAACAGTTGGCATGTTTAATGTATCCTTCAGAAGAGTCAGTTTTCATGATTAATAACATGTACTGTTTCAAATAGGCACGTTTAATATTATCCCATAAGTAAGACGGATTTGTCGGATATCTTCCTATGGGAAATAAGGATGTGACTGAAGTGTCTCATACGCCTCTCTAGTCACTGATATATTTGGATTAGAGCATCACTGGTTGATGCTACAAGCACTCTTTTGTTCATGTTCATTAAAAGGGAAAACCTGTTTTTGGCTATTGTTGGCTGAAATGAAGAATCCAGACTCTTATAGCACAGCAAGTAAATCGTAAAGTCAGTATTCAAAAGAAAAGTGCCATTTTTTGGCTTGAAAATGTGGGTTGTTCTGCTTGTGTCTACACACAGTTTTCTGGTCTCACAATGATCACAAACTATCATTAATTTATTGCATTTTAAAGTATTGTTTTTAACTGTAATGTTTCTTTATAGGTCTATTTATTTGAAGTAGAATTGCTACACCTATATTTGTTTAAAATATATATTTATTTTGTTGATGGTATTGTTATTCTATTACATAGTTATTGTATTTGACAATTTGAGGTATATTAGTTGATGTTTATACATATGCAGTGTGTTTGTCTGCAAAGCATTCCATTTACTGTGGTTTTGATGGATTTATGAGTTTATGGCATATTAAATTATAAGAATATATTGAAGTTTATGTATAGAATATATCTTTTCATTTCAGTATTTTTTGTTTTGTTTTTTTTATTAATTTTTTTTCTTTTTCTCATGGTGAAAAAATTGATTTTTCAATTGCATTATTTACACATTGAACAATATTTACACTAGTGAAATTTATTTTTTGGAGTTTTTGGCATTTATGTAATCAGTCTGAGATCTCTAAGAATGGTTGATTGATGAAATTGGCTGATTATTAAAATCTGGTTTCTAAAGTGTAATTGCTTGTCCAAAAGAGCTACACTGTATGATTAATCAGAAGAACAGACAGTATTTGTCATCACTTACATGACCATTTAACAAAAGTTTAGTTGTATGTGAATTATTGTAATGATTCATTCTGAATTTCTAATTGACGTAGGAATTCTTTTTACATTTGTCTATCTGATGAGCTTAATATAATGAAGAACTTTTCCTGTATAAAATAATGCGGGCCATACTTATGTAGTCTGTTGTTCGTTTTTGCTTTGCGGTGACGTTTTGTGAGGCAAACGAGGAATGTAGTACTTAATCATTGCATGAAAAGAATGGTCAGATCAGCTTGGAGCCAAGTCGCCACTGCTTGAGAAAAGGTACCTCAATCTGACCCGCCTTCCATAGCTGTTGATTACCAGGCCATTTGATTCGTTTTGATATCACCCTAGCTTTAGAATTTTAGAATGGGCATATTTGTATGTACATGTAAATAGAGTGGACAACAAATCGTGGCTTTCCTAATGTCCGTAAAGCAGATAGATGGGCGTGGCTAAATCAAGAGTATTGCCGTAGTCTATAGAGCATGAAGCAGTTGAAGGTTTGAAAGATAAGGACCTATAACACTGCCATTTTTAAACTGCCACAGTCAGACAGCCAGGCCACATAGGGCGGGAAATTCTGTGTACTTTACACGTATCCTGAAGTTTCAGCTACGCTTGTTCTCGTACTGCGCAGCTTTTCACATGTTTATGTACTGCATTCTAAGACATTTTATCAGACTATGTGTGTAACCAGACTTGCAGTTTGTAACTGTATTGATAAAACTTTAGTTTTTGTAACGAGTCCAAAGTGTCATAAGATTCAAAATCGTATTATTTGGGGTCACAAATTGAATTAGTTTTTAGTTGTATGCTCCATGGTTCCAGATGTCTTGCTGCATTTCATCACTATGTACTGTTCCATATTATTTATTGATGGTGTGGTTTTAAATTTAGTACACTGTATATGATTGTTCGACAACCTTACAGGATTCCTCTTCTCAGTCTGCATAGTTTTTTCAGTCTCAGCAGAAATGACACAAGCAGTCATTGACTAATGGAGGTCTGCATTATTTAACTTTCAGAAGCATGCAAAGGCCCTAAACTGATATTTCGGATGCCCACACTTAGCTGTTTGTGATAAGAAATCAATCAGACTTCTCAAAGTACAAAAAAAGTTAACCTATGATTTACAGGTGAATGAGTCAATCAGAAATGTGGCACTGAAAAAAGCTAACTTTGGATGAAATACTGTATTTAGCCAGAAAGGTGTCTGCAGTGATCAGATAGCTACCCAAATTCCACTCAAAACTGGAACTCAGAAGAGTTTGAAAATGTTCCCAGCACGCGAACAAATTCTTTCACAGCAGCAAACATTACTGATAGACTGCCAACTCACTAGATGTTACTTGGCTAGCTTGTTTGGTACCCAAAGAAAATTTTTGGATTTCATCAGAGCGTGCAAATTGTGTGAGTGAATGAGGTGCCTACTAATAAGTCAGTCGTGTTGTTCTGGGCTGTAGACCCCTTAATGCAGTCTCTTATTTCACCGTCAAACATCTACGAACTTGTAAGTGCCAAATATTGTGGCTAGCCCCATATTTTCATGCCTGGTTTGTACAAATCCCTTTTCCACACTGGTATCGGATCAGATGTTTCTGGTTATCAAACAGAAAATGTATGCTTTAAAATTCGATGTACTTCAGTTTGATTGTTTGCAGGCTGGAATGAAGACATTGTTTGATGAACTGCTTTTCAGTAGGTTTTTTGCATTGTGTGCAAAACTTGTTTCGCAACCTTGTGTTCAGAATCACCTGTTTCTGTGCCTTTTGCGATATGTATTGTTCTGTGGTGCTACTTTAGATTTTGTTTTCAAAATTATTTATTTACATGTATTTGATGGTAAAGTCTTAGAAAATTAAGAAGAGTTTCTATCCATTGCAGTTGGGTCATCTTAAATTTGTTTTGATAACTGTAGACTGACGACTGTTGAAAGTAAAAAATCAAAGTGTTGTTTATCCAAATTGTAAACAACGAAAAAAAAATAATATATGGAATTGTTTAAAATGTTCCTGTGAGAAGTGATTTAATGCGCTGATCACAGATGATGTGAAATGACTGAAATACATATTGTGTTGTGACGAAATGAAATTTTGACCCTGCTATGTACATTTGTTTGCATAGCTGTGATTGGGCCAGATATTGTGTGTCATGTTTGTTGATTGGCTTGCTAGGCAGAACTGTGATTGGAGAAGAATCCACTATTCCGATTGGCTCACAGTTTGTGTATATTTCAATTAACAACAAAAAAATTGTCTAATATATATATATATATAGACATATATGTATATATATATACCTAAGTTAATAGCACTGATGTAAGTATAGAGACCTCTCCTTTGTACATTTAAACTCTATTCTTGTAAAACAATATTCTGTTTCAGAAAACAAACTGGTTTTAAATTAGTATTGTGTTATGCGAACATTTCAGTGATTTATGTTATCGATATGTGGTGGTAAATATTGTTTTAATTCTGTTTGCACATTGTCAACAGAAATGTGTTTCTCGTTCACTTTTTGTTTCTTGCTCAGTTATTGTTACAAAAATAAAAAGTTTTTGTATCATTTGTGATAAATTTGGGATTGTAAACAAGTTTTTGATAGTCTGGATAATCTTGCCTGTTTTGGTTTATGAAAACATGTTAATGGCTTGAACTGGCCCTGCCACAAGACCACAGTATTTGTACACACACCTAGCGACTCCTCATCACCAAAGGATCATGGAGGTCAGGAGACCTGGGATCAAACCTGGGTTGGGTCAAACCAAAGACTTGGTAAAAAAAATGGTACTTGTTGCTGCCTCGCTTGTTGCTCAGGACCGAGGGGTTAGAGCAAGGACTTTTTGACCCAGTATCAATAATATAACTGGGTGTGAGGTGTCCTGTCTGGTGTCAGCAACAGCACTTCAGCAGCTTGGATTCGACCTGCCACTAGAAAACATGGTATATATACACACACAACTCCTTCTCGTCATATGACTGAAAAATTGTTAAGTATCACGTTAAACCAAAAGCATTCATTCATTTACCACTTGACTGAAAAATTGTTGAGTGTGACATAAAAACCCAAGCATTAAGACTTGCCAGTCTCCACCTGGGTAGGATGTCTATTGAATGTGTCACCATGCAATATTGAGTTATCTCTCTTCAATATTCCACACTATTGTCCTTATCCCCAAGACAATTTATACAGAATCATTAGCACATGCTACACGCTAGATGTGATTGTGTTAGTCATGAAATATAGGTATTCTTGTCTCCGGCTAAAAATCCTACTTAACGATTAGCTTAACGATTACTACAGTTCACAAGACCCTGAATCCCAATCTACGGTGCAGCTATCCTTGACTGCACAAGTTCCTACAAAGGGACAGTACTCTGCTAGGCATTATTACAAGGTAAAAAAAATATGTGGTTTGTGTACTATTTGGCTCTGGTGAAGAATTGTCCAAAAAAAAAAAAAAAAAAAAGTCCTGGACCTGAACCATCATCAAAATGTTGTGTACTTCAGCTTTTTCTATAAAGTTTCTGTTTTCTTTTTCTGTTTCATGACAGCCAACCTTGCCATGATCCACTGAAAATAACAGACTGTCAACCTTTAGCTGACACAAAATGAAAATCTTTGAGGGTCTTCAGGTGAAAATTATCTCGTCCATTGACAATCTACAAAAACATGAACATGTCCAGTGAGTGTTCATTGTTAAAATTAGCACGCCCACTGAGGATCTGCAAGAGAAAATGAGCATTTACACATGCTGTGAGGGTCTACAGGGGCAATTTAACAGGTGCAGTGAGGGTCTACAGGGGAAAATTTACACATGCTGTGAGGGTCTACAGGGGCAAATTATATCCAGGATCTACATGTACAGGGGAAAATTAACACTTCCAGTGGGGACGCACTGGGGCAATTACAAAATGATCATTTACACATGCTGTGAGGGTCTACAGGGGCAAATTAGCACATGTAGTGAGGGTCTACAGGGGAAAATTTACACATCCAGTGAGGGTCTACAGGGGAAAATTGACATTCAGACGAGCATCTACATGCACATCCTCTGAGGATCTACAAGCGGAAAATTAGCACAAGGATCTATATGGGTAAACTAAACTTCACAATGGGAAAAATAGCAATGTCCAGTGAGGGTCTACAGGGGAAAATTAACACATCCAGTGAGGGTCTACAGGGGAAAATTGACATTCAGACGAGCATCTACATGCACATCCTCTGAGGATCTACAAGCAGAAAATTAGCACAAGGCTCTATATGGGTAAACTAAGCTCCACAATGGGAAAAATAGCATGTCCAGTGAGGATCTACAGGGGAAAAATAGCACATCCACTAAGGAACTACAGGGGAAAATTAACACGTCCAGTGAGGATCTACAGAGGAAAAATAGCATGTCCAGTGAGGATCTACAGGGGAAAAATAGCACATCCAGTGAGGATCTACAGGGGAAAAATAGCATGTCCAGTGAGGATCTACAGGGGAAAAATAGCACATCCAGTGAGGATCTACAGGGGAAAATTAGCATGTCCAGTGAGGATCTACAGGGGAAAAATAGCACATCCACTGAGGATCTACAGGGGAAAATTAACACGTCCAGTGAGGATCTACAGAGGAAAAATAGCATGTCCAGTGAGGATCTACAGGGGAAAAATAGCACATCCAGTGAGGATCTACAGGGGAAAATTAGCATGTCCAGTGAGGATCTACAGAGGAAAAACAGCACATCCAGTGAGGATCTACAGGGGGAAATTAGCATGTCCAGTGAGGATCTACAGAGGAAAAATAGCACATCCACTGAGGATCTACAGGGGAAAATTAGCATGTCCAGTGAGGATCTACAGAGGAAAAATAGCACATCCACTGAGGATCTACAGGGGAAAATTAGCACGTGCAGTGAGGATCTACAGGAGAAAATTAGTACGTCCAGTGAGGATCTACAGGGGAAAATTAGCACATCTAGTGAGGGTCTACAACGTACGTCTTGTGAGGATTTACGAGGGAAAATTAACACATCCAGTGAGGATCTGCAAGGGGAAACTTAGCACGTCCCGATCTACAAGGGGAAAATTAGCACATCCAGTGAGAATCTACAGGGTAAAATTAGCATGCCCAGTGAGGTGGTAATGGGGGAATTATTATAGCCAGGATCTACATGTACAGGGGAAAATTAGCACTTCCAGTGGGGACGCACTGGAGCAATTACAAAATGATCATTTACACATACTGTGAGGGTCTACAGGGGAAAATTTACACATCCAGTGAGGGTCTACAGGGAAAATTAATACATCCAGTGAGGGTCTACAGGGGAAAATTGACATTCAGACGAGCATCTACATGCACATCCTCTGAGGGTCTACAAGCAGAAAATTAGCACAAGTATCTATATGGGTAAACTAATGCGTCCATTGATGATCTACAGGGGAAAATTAGCACGTGCAGTGAGGATCTACAGGGGAAAATTAACACGTCCATTGAGGATTCACAATGGGAAAAATAGCATGTCCAGTGAGGATCTACAGGGGAAAAATAGCACATCCACTGAGGATCTACAGGGGAAAATTAACACGTCCAGTGAGGATCTACAGAGGAAAAATAGCATGTCCAGTGAGGATCTACAGGGGAAAAATAGCACATCCAGTGAGGATCTACAGGGGAAAATTAGCATGTCCAGTAAGGATCTACAGAGGAAAAATAGCACATTCACTGAGGATCTACAGGGGAAAATTAGCATGTCCAGTGAGGATCTACAGAGGAAAAATAGCACATCCACTGAGGATCTACAGGGGAAAATTAGCACGTGCAGTGAGGATCTATAGGAGAAAATTAGTACGTCTAGTGAGGATCTACAGGGGAAAATTAGCACATCTAGTAAGGGTCTACAACAATCGTCTTGTGAGGATTTACGGGGGAGAATTAACACATCCAGTGAGGATCTGCAAGGGGAAACTTAGCACGTCCCGATCTGCAAGGGGAAAATTAGCACATCCAGTGAGAATCTACAGGGTAAAATTAGCACGCCTAGTGAGGTGGTAATGGGGGAATCATTATATCCAGGATCTACATGTACAGGGGAAAATTAACACTTCCAGTGGGGACGCACTGGGGCAATTACAAAATGATCATTTACACATACTGTGAGGGTCTACAGGGGCAAATTGACATTCAGACGAGCATCTACATGCACATCCTCTGAGGATCTACAAGCGGAAAATTAGCACAAGGATCTATATGGGTAAACTAATGCGTCCATTGATGATCTACAGGGGAAAATTAGCACATGCAGTGAGGATCTACAGGGGAAAATTAGCACATGCAGTGAGGGTCTACAGGGGAAAATTAGCACATGCAGTGGGGATCTACAGGGGAAAATTAGCACATGCAGTGAGGATCTACAGGGGAAAATTAACATGTCCAGTGAGGATTCACAATGGGAAAAATAGCATGTCCATTGATGATCTACAGGGGAAAATTAGCACATGCAGTGAGGATCTACAGGGGAAAATTAACATGTCCAGTGAGGATCTACAGAGGAAAAAAATAGCACATTCACTGAGGATCTACAGGGGAAAATTAGCACATGCAGTGAGGATCTACAGGGGAAAATTAACATGTCCAGTGAGGATCTACAGAGGAAAAAAATAGCACATCCACTGAGGATCTACAGGGGAAAATTAGCACGTGCAGTGAGGATCTACAGGAGAAAATTAGTGCGTCTAGTGAGGATCTACAGGGGAAAATTAGCACATCTAGTAAGGGTCTACAACAATCGTCTTGTGAGGATTTACGGGGGAGAATTAACACATCCAGTGAGGATCTGCAAGGGGAAACTTAGCACGTCCCGATCTACAAGGGGAAAATTAGCACATCCAGTGAGAATCTACAGGGTAAAATTAGCACGCCTAGTGAGGTGGTTATTGGGGAATCATTATATCCAGGGTCTACAAGTACAGGGGAAAATTAACACTTCCAGTGGGGACGCACTGGGGCAATTACAAAATGATCATTTACACATACTGTGAGGGTCTACAGGGGCAAATTAGCACATGCAGTGAGGGTCTACAGGGGAAAAGTAACACATCCAGTGAGGGTCTACAGGGGAAAATTGACATTCAGACGAGCATCTACATGCACATCCTCTGAGGATCTACAAGCGGAAAATTAGCACAAGGATCTATATGGGTAAACTAATGCGTCCATTGATGATCTACAGGGGAAAATTAGCACATGCAGTGAGGATCTACAGGGGAAAATTAGCACATGCAGTGAGGGTCTACAGGGGAAAATTAGCACATGCAGTGGGGATCTACAGGGGAAAATTAGCACATGCAGTGAGGATCTACAGGGGAAAATTAACATGTCCAGTGAGGATTCACAATGGGAAAAATAGCATGTCCAGTGAGGATCTACAGGGTAAAATCAGCATGCCCAATGAGGTGGTAATGGGGAAATTATTATATCCAGGATCTACATGTACAGAGGAAAATTAACACTTCCAGTGGGGATGCACAGGAGCAATTAACATGTCCAGTGAGAACCTCCAGGGAAAAATTAACATCCTCCAGTGAGGATGTAATGGGGAATTAACACGTCCAATGAGGATCTGCAGGGGAAAATGTACATCCAGTGAGGGAGTACAGGTGAAACACAACACTGACATGTAACATGTCCAGTGAGAATTCTACTGGGAAAAATTGGGACAGCCAGTGATCCACACTCATCAGGTGAGGATCTGCAATGGGGCTTGGGAGCGTGCAGTGGCACAGATGTATACAAGCATGAACAAACAACAACTATATAGGATCCTCATTAGGAAGCCAATTTCATCATTTATTACAAAATGTATAATGTATAAACATGTCGTCTTTACATATTGATATATACAAATATGAAAGATTAATATATCTCTGTACAGTACAGGTGTATATACATGCATGTATATTTACATAGATATAAAAAAAGGGTAATCCTAGCCAATAGGGCCAGCTTTAACCTCAAATAGAAATTTAATACTTTCAATACATAACAAATAAAAATTTGACTGTATAAAAGATGATAGTAGGTGATATGTAAAGACAGTACATTTACACAACCATTCCTTTGCCCAGACAGCCCCCCACCCCCAATTAAACCAATGTACCCTAAAAACCTGACCATGTGTGTATAGAGTGTAACAGTCATGACAACCATGACCTCAGAGCAGCAGCATTAGTGGTTTCCAAATCATTCACACATAATTACTGTCTATACATCATTAGCGATACATGGAAAAGCTTGCCGTGAGATTCTGAAACATCAGACTGCATGATCTATTGTAGCATATAATGGCTGGATGAATTACAAAGCTCAAGAGCCACTTCTCTTCCAGATTTATTAATTGGTCAGTAGTAACATTACCATATGCATAAATTACCCCAACAACATCCTCATCACAGTATGTTCTGCAAGAAAGAATTTGTACAAAAGATATGTATTGTTTTTCACTACATCACATCACACATGTAGTACTTGTACTTGGTCCTACATTTGAACACTATCCATCACTAAAAGTTTGACCAAAAACCTCCAAAACCAAATCTGTAAATGCTTTGACATTAAAAACACCAGATTTGACAACAGAGTAGCCAAGTTTGCGGAACTAGAGAACTCCAGTATGTGTGGAAACATTCACCTGAAGCTCCTTGAAGTCACTGAAGGCAAATGAAGCACTAAAATGAAGTATTTGTCACATAAAAGACCATTAAAAACTGTCCTAGAAAATACTTCCATTTATTTTTTAAAGCACCAAATTATACTTTCGTCACGTGTATTAAACCAGGGGCTATCAGTGACATCAAATGCCTTTTTTTTGCTTGAAATAGTTTGTGTCTAGGTCCTTGCAGTGAATGTATTCATAGATCTACACATACAGGCATTTATACTGATGACACGTAGCAGACTGTATGTGTTCAGTGGTAACAGACTGATGTGACGTCACTGGTCCCAATATTGTCAGAAATGGCTGTCATCACTGAATTCCATCTTTCAAATGCATTTTACTGGGTTGAAACTTTTTTTTTTTAAAAAATCACACTTTTTTTATGGACAGCGTTTAATGACCTATCATCTGACATATACTTCATGTTAGTGCTTTTTTTATTATTACGGAATCGGTAATAATTATGTCAAAATGGATGTTTGTAGCTCTATGAACACAAGTCAAAAAGATGCAGGCAAATATTAGGGAAACCTGTTAAAAAAAAAAGGTCTGACAAATAACTGTACACTAAAAAAAATTTGAATTTTGAAAAGTGAGACAAAACCATGGCAGATGACAGGAGACTCAAATATAAAAATGTCCCTGATATACAGATTTTCATGTGACATAACCCTAACAAAATAGGTAAGAAAAAAATTCTACCCCATTTTGCTGAAATGTTTTTTGTTAATTTTACATAGAAGTAAATATTTTACATGTACCTAAAAATAAAAGAATAAAATTTGTGGGAATGTTTCTCGTCTTAAAAATAGGTTACTTTGTAATGAAGTGAAGATTTTACATTTGTTAATAATAACTTTTTCACTAACTTTCAAAATCTTAGCAGCTAGATTTTTCTGTACAAAACAGACATCTACAGGTAGGATATCTGTATAGAATTTACTGATTTATCACTGAATTATTTATGACAATCTCAGAATGTGATCAATGAATTACACTGTATGATTCAAGTGAACATTAAAAATGTGATTAAAAATCAGATACAAGAGGCTTTTTTTCCTATCTCTATAATTCGGTGTTTTTTCAACCTGGCTAAACTGGCCCATGGTCAAATTTGTTAACAGGTTAAGGCAGAATGATTTAAAACAACTGGTATGTACCCTGCCTCTTGTTTGGATATATTTGTAAAAATAAACACTGGCCCAAGTAATGACAAATGTGATTGTCAGCTTGTAATTATATAGTGATGCTGTACATCACTGAACACAACGCAACAGTCGTGTTTTATCACATACAACTGTAGGCTCAAATGCATTAGAAATGGGGAGACCGATTGACTATCACAGCAAACCCATGTGAGGGTCCTGGGGTCCAGAGGCCCCACTCCTACACTGTATACCACCAGAAATAAATTCTGACAAATTTTAGGCCACTATAGCAAATAACTGGAAAAAAGGTTCAACTCACTGATCATGCATTAATTAGGGTACATAAAAGAACTCCACAGTCAGTTCAATTTTTCTCAGACCATTTTTTGACAGAATAGCTGCTTTACATTGAATACTCACAAATGTCATCGCTGTCAATAATGCTATTTCACCGTACTTTACTGAAAATCTAAAAGACTATCGAAAGAAAGCTTGAAATACTAGGAATTTTGTCCTCTAATTTTAATATTTCTTTAATGAATAAAATTGGGATAAGAATTTCCACTATTACATAACTGGACAAGTACAGGTACATACAGACAGCTACCTTCGAAACACATTACTTATATGATATGTTTAACAGTGAATGTGATCACAACTTCAGGATATCATTCAAAAATATCTGGGTAAAAAACACTCCAAAATTCCATTTCAAAACAGAAAGATCACCACAACCTGGTAATTTACAACCCAATAATAATGTAAAGTAATTCATGTATAACAGAGACGGACACAAAATCTAAGAAATTTCATCACAGAGACAATGAATGTACAGATTCATAACCGGCCGATAATCATCAATTTGGACTTAATGAGAAAGTCTTTGGCAAATATCAGCAGCATGAAAACAAAACAGTGGCCCTAAAGGTAGAATGTTTCTCGATGGATGCTTGTGCAGTGAGATGAACAACTAATGCTACTGTCTGTCGAATTAGCACTGAAAAATACTGGCACCTCATTGGACGGATCAGGAATTCATCAACGTAACAAGCTCGCCGATAAAAGGCAGCAAAAATCAGCCAGTCATCGAGTTCATTTTCACAGAGTTCTGTTGCCAAAGCAACTCACTATGGAGATGGCAGAAGAATGTTATCTTCGTTCGACAACCATGCTGACAGAAGAACAGTGTTTGAGAATGCTGACAGCTTGCTCGTGATCAATATGTGTGAAGTCAACTCCATTAACCTGAGAAAATAAAAACAAGCCTCTTAAATGTTTAAGCCTTTCTAATTTGATTAAACGTTTTGCAAGCCGCTGTAACAAAAACCAATAGTGTATTTTAGTCAGGTTAATCATGGACATATGTCCTGTCTAAATTATTTTTATTTTCGTTTTTCTTACTTTTATTCATTTTCTTATTTATTCCGAAAGTCAAAAATTCAAACACAGCTCCAATGAAAATGTTTCGCTCTAGGGTGTTTAAAATTTCGACACTGATTCTGTACTGCTGAATGATGTACTAGCCAGAAATTTGAGTTCTTTCCTGTTCCGAGTTTGGAATGTTAAAGACTTACAATTTTTGACTTGAGTCTTAAGTTATTTCATAAATACAGGTCCTGGGCTTTATATCTATAGATTGGAGTTTATTAAGTGTACCTGCTGCCCGGTTTCCTCCCACCATAATGCTGGCCATCTTCCTACCAGTGAAAAAACTCTTTGTGTACAATGTAAAACACCTATCAAATAAATAAATGAAAAGTACCTGTAGCAGTTTATCCCCAGGCTGTATGGACTGTGCTGCTGGGCCTTCACTGTGCACCTTGGTCACAAATATACCCTGTCAATACAACACATGTACACACACCATTAACAGTCAACAAGTTGTAACGGTCCCTGTCAATTTATTGTTCTGTTTATGTGATTGTTGTTTAAGGCCATACAAAAGAATTTTTCACTTACATAATGGCAATCACTTTTATGGTTGAAGGAAATTTATGTACCAAGGGTAAACCAATGACTTTTGACAATCTTTCCCACAAGTGATATCACAGACTATGTACACCATACTAGTGGGAGACAAGAAGTTTGCAATTGTGCAAAAGGCCAAACAACCCTCGTTGCCCATTTATTGTGATCAAGACTCCATAGGTATTGAAAGCAAGGCAGCTGTTGTGAAAACCAAATTCCATATATAATTAATTTGCGTAATTATTCTTTATGTTAGTTAGTGATTAGAGTAATTGCCATTCTACCTGGTCCTGTTTCCTGAAAGGGTTCCCACAGGAGCCTAGTCCACCAGCAATGCTGAAACCCAGACCAGGGTTCTTTCTAATGGACGCTTCAAACTGAAACAAAAAAAACACAGCTAACCTAATTTTGTATGATGTAAATTTGTACACACAACACTAAAACATGATGACAAAGCTAGGGACTTCATATATTCACTGGTTTTTAACACGGAAACAACCTGTTATCCTTTTTGTGGAAAAAACGATACATGTGCTGAATTTAATTCACTAATGACTAGAGGTAAAAAAAATTATTTTGCATGTAATATTTAGTCCAAAATGTGAAAAAAAAGTGAAAAAACAGAAATGGTAAGGAATGATATACCTAGAGAGATAATCCAGCCCTGCCACCTGCCATTCTACAAGTGGCCATAATGTGATGTTTTAAAACTCTTATCTTCATCCTGACACGGAGTCAGCATCTCTCAAAGAAATGGCTGCATACTTCTGCACATCAACTCAGCAGAACTAAATCCACACTTATGGCATCCAAACTCATCTAAAGGACTTATTATAAAGATTACGCAGAGGCTTTCTGACAGATGACAAGGAAAATATCACAGTTTTCAGAAATGTATTTAATGCCAGCCAGATTTTAGAAACCAAATGTAGGTCATGTGGGTTTTCAAATTGCCTGTGTACAGTGAGATATGGATACTATATTCCAGAAATTAATTATAGGTAACTATCAGTTTCATAACCTCCATACTCAGCTCATGAAAAACTCACAATGTTGGAGTGAGGCGGTTTCTGCTGAGAGTAGTTCAGCGAATGGAAGAGTTCCCTCCCTTGCTGATTGTCCTCCATGCCTTTGATGGGAGTAACCTCCCTTGAGTGTGGTACACTGGAGTTATCTTGGGATGAGCCAGGAGCCATGGGACTAGAAGAGTGCAGTCTTGGAGTGGATGAGGGTGTAGAGGATCCTCCACCTACAAGTGGAAGGCAGACAATTTTACAGCAACACAACCACTGTAATAGTCCAGTTAATTCCAAAGCTTCTGTGGTTTCCATTACATAAAAGATACTAGCAGAATCTTATTCTGACAAAAAATTAAACACTTTTACCCCTCGGTTAAAGTTGGCCTAGCTGTATCGTTATAGCTGTCGATGTCACTCTGTCCATATGTCTGTCTACATCATCTTAAAGACTCCTGAATATTGTTGACAGGTTTTCCTAACTTATATCATATGTACATTTAAGCATTGTGAAGAACCCCATTCATTTTAGTTCACAAACTATCATAAATCGAGAAAATAAAATAGTTTCTGACCAACAGTAGCAAATCAGCACTAACCATGTAATGATATACATGTATTCAAAAGCTGTCCTTCACATTTCAGGATCCTACAACCAGCCCTGACCTAAACATGTCTTTGTTGGTATACATAGATAGATACAAGCAATCAAGCCATTCACATCAAACTCAGAAGTTTGTCAATCAAGATACATATTTCTACCTCCAACCATTACAAAGGTGAGTGGGGAGCAGTGTTAACATTTGAGATGAGGCTAAGGAGGGCCCATGTGAGTGGGTTAGTTGTTAACACTTATTCACCCTTGCCTAACACACACAATTACCTGAATGATTTCGGCTGTAGGGGTCTACCCTCTCGTAGATGGGGTGTCCGTGACCGTAGCCACTGTCTGTAGAGCTGGAGACATGCGAGACTGGCTCAGGGCTTTTAAACAAAGCTACATCATCATATTTGGAGAGTGGTGGGTTAGAGCTGTCAATGTTGTCTGGGTAGAGACCAGGGGTGTACTGGGAGCAATCTGGGTACGAGTCTTCGGTGAGACTGTAGCCAGGGTTTATGTGTGAGTGATTGGATGTTGACCTGCTGGAGTTCTGGTCCCATGGCTGATCCTTAGTGACCATGTGGGTGGGGATTTCCTTGGGCACTTGGGGCAGTTGACGATGATAAGCAGGATGTGGGTGGTAGGGAGGGGCTGGGTGATACGGGGGAGGCGTCTTCCCCATTCCCCCGCCACACTCACTACCTGGATTACTGGGTGGGCTGGTAACCTGGGGAGGCTGTTGAATAAACCATTGGCACTCTATATCAGACAGATTTCATAAAACTGGTAATATTAATTATGGTAAGATTCATTCGTTAGAAGTTTTACTTGTCAGCTTGACATCTTGGTAACAATCACGCTCTTCAAAACACTAAAAAGAAAAAAACATCTACTCTTTTGACTTCTTTAAATCCCTGATATCCACACAAATAAGGGTATATTACTTGTACATATTCATACATGCATATCCGAGATTGACAATTTAATCTACTGACAATGCTTTATACAAGCATTACATATGCTAATTCCTCAACCTTTTCGCATATGAAAGAGCAACTTTCAGTGCAATTTAAGCACATTTGTATATTTAATTTTGGATACAAACCTATACTGGTTGGATTTTGCCAATTTCAGGGCTTCACAAAAAGTATTATTTTATCAGTCAACAAAGAATAATGCCTTCAGAATATGCTTGAATTAACACCTTACAAACAAAATAGGTTGAAGAATTACAGTTTATGTCGTTCAGAGGTCAAAATGTTTCATAT
The DNA here is from genome assembly GCF_032854445.1 of Liolophura sinensis. NCBI lineage: Eukaryota > Metazoa > Mollusca > Polyplacophora > Chitonida > Chitonidae > Liolophura > Liolophura sinensis. Next base: position 30,474,081 of record NC_088301.1, on the reverse strand, counting down.
TTCCAGCTCTTTAAAGTGATGACCTAGACAATAATTGAGGTCATCCAAAATGATTTAAGGATGTGAAATTTATTAGATTCCATATATAACATTTAAAAAACAATATGGAAGTGGGTAAAAAGCAACAATCCTTATATCACTGAACTCCTGAATATTTGTATGATACAAATTCATCTTTCTGATGACCTTGGCTCAATCGGACTCTATTTTGAGGTCCTGAAAATGAGTGAGTGACCCAACACTTTGACCTCCATAGTTATATTGTTAATATATATACATATATACATTTTTTGTTAACAAACCTTTCAATTTTTCTTGATTAACACAGACCTGTTTTTGTTCTGGGAGACTTTTATATAGATGGTGAGCAAATCTACATGCAAAGTATAAGGTTTTCTTTCATATTCTATACATGTGACGTTAGTTATCTCCCCTTAACTCTAACAAACTTGAAATGACTTAAAATTTACTCATGCTTTAGCCATCTTGTTTCTCGTGCGGTAAAGCTTGATATGTCTTTCACAACGAACTTTTATAATGTTAAAAAGAAAACACACATTAAACATGGAGACAGTGCGAATTTTCCTGATCACCTTATACAGGTTTACACATTACCATGGTAATCAGAAAGGTGAGAAAAGATGAATAATTTCATGCACTTGAATATGTGCATAGTGATGAGTTCAGCCATCAGACTTTCCATGTTAAATGCAGGATTTTGTTATCAGTGATAAGATATGGGGTAGTTTAGCATGCATATATCTGATAACCAACCCTCTCTGTTTAATGCATGCAGGAATGGATGACTGTCATTAGTGTGAACAGAACATGCAATGAGGAAATCCTGCAGAACTTATCTAAATCATGAGATAGGATAAGCTACATACATGTGTCCTACCTACTGTATTAAAAAAGGGCTTGTGGCTCAACAAAACAATGTCCAATAGATCTACTGAAGAGTTTCAAGTAATACACCACAAGTGTTTACTCTGAAAGCTCCATTTTGACTCAATATTTCAGTATTTTACTTCACAATCATCTTCACCACCAGAAGTTCTAATTCCTCAATCTTTTTGCATATGGATGAGCAACTTTCAGTGCAATTAATGCACATTTGTAATTTGGTTTTGGATACAAAACTATACTTGGTTGGATTTTACCAGCTTCAGGGCTTCAGAAAAAAGTATAATTTTATCAGTCAACAAAGAATAATGCCATCAGAATATTCTTGAATAAACACCTTGCAAACATGCGAAAAGGTTGAAGAATTACAGCAGATAAGATACTGCTTCTGACAAGGCTATATCAATAGATAAATGACATCATGCAAGTGTCAAAGTTGGATAATACTGTGAAGTATTTGTTCATATATAATTTTGTACACAGTGTGTAAAGCATATATGAATAGTAAAGCAGGCAGGTCTTGGCCATAACTCTTCTACTTACAGCATCACGACTGCCCTCTTGTAAACTCATAGATGACATCATTTTCTGTTCTAACACTGTGTACAGCTCCCGCCGCCAGTTGGCACCTTTTGGATCCGACTCAGAGTTCTGTCCCCTTGGAGTGGATGGCTTAGAGTTTGGGTGGTTGACGAATGGTGTTGAGGAATCAATAGCTACAGGAGTGCTTTGATCAATGAAGTGATGTCGATGGAAAGCAGCTGGGGATTGGTTGCCCGCTGTATTGGCAGATGAGCCACTCTGGTGATGGCTGGTGTACTGCTGATCGTTTCCAATTTGTGCTTTGGATGGGTATGCTTTCCTGGCGGACTGCGAACCAGCTTCTGGTCGAGGCAGTTCCTGACCCTGGTGGTTAAGGTCTTGAGGAACACTGCGTGCGTTGTGAAGTTGTTGCTTCTGAGAGTGACTATGGCCTACAAACTCTCCACCAAACAGACGACCTGAGTATGCCTCAAGGTCACTAGCATAACCATCTTTATGACGTGATCTGCGAGGTCGCTCAGAAGAGGTTTCCCAGTTATCTCCCCCTGATTGAGGTCGGGCAACAGTGCCTCCTCTACCACCGTACATCAACAACATAGCCTGCCTACGAGTTCTAAACGCATCTTGGTCACTTCTGTAGCCTACATCACTTCTGCAACCAGTATCACTACGGTAACCAGTGTCACTACGGTAACCAGTATCACTACGATAGCCTGTATCACTCCTGTAACCTGTATCACTGCGGCAGCCAGTGTCAGAGTCATATTCTCTTCCATGGCGTGATCGTCCGCGTGAATGCCTGCTAGCGTGATGCGGATGGGAATGATGAAGATGGTACCTATGGTCCAGTGACATGCTACTCGGGGTGGGCAGGGTGCGGCTGGCGGGAGAAGCCAGCTGATCACCAGACTTCCTATCAGAATACTTGTAGCGACTGTCGGTAACATTTGCTGAGCCTGGCCTTAGTCGTGCCACACCCCTGCCCTCAGTCAGTCTGCCCGTGGAGGTCTGACCACACGACCAGTCCTCACCACCACCCCTGACTGCAAGAAACCATTCATTTATTTGAAGGCTGTTTAATACCATTCACAAGAATTTTTCACTCCTACAATGACAGTCAGTTTCACAGGTGAAAGCTGTTAATGTGGAAGCTAAGCAGAGCTAGGGCCAACTTACATTACATACACATTACCCGATTAGCTGACAGATAACTGGACACATTGTGCTTGTGATTACCTACACTTTTGTCACTCACACAATCAACCTGAGTGAAGCACATGTATGTTAGTGGATAAGAGAACCATCTTTCAGGGTATTTACATCCGTTACTTCAATGTTCTCTACTAAATGACTTTTGACATGAGCAATGATCATGAAACCAGGTGAAGTGGATAATGTGCCTCTCACTTCCATTCACCACCTCTGCCCAGCCCTAACCTCATAACACCCTCCGCACATGCTGGGAGTGACACACAATACTACAACCAAACATTACCCTCAACTCTACCTGAAATATGAAGCCTGAAACTTCATTTAGAGGTGTGAGAGTCACACCACAAGCATAGAATTACAGCCTGAAGAGACTGAGATTCACTGAAAGTATATCTCTCAGTTGATGTAAAACTTTTTTTATCGTCAACATTTTAGGTATGGAGGTAAACATTCCATCCTGGGAATTCATAGCTGCATGGCCTTTACAATGTTATGTCAGAAAAACCAGCATCAGAATCCCTTAAGTCTTACCATATCTAGAGTTGTCCTCCCCTGTTCCATTCTCCAATCCATCACGTTTGCTGGGAGAAGAATCCCTGCGATGACCAGATTTACTTCCCTTTGGAGACTTTGAGCCCTTTGTTGATGAAGACTCATAGCGTTCTGGAGAATTCAGCCTCATCCTTGCTTTATCCTTTTGTGTCTTTTCCTACAAACAAACCATCAGTTTATAGCATACGCTTTATGTCACATCTCTTCTACCCAAGTCCACTAGCTCTTGATTAATGAGGTCACAGCCTGGAATCCAATTGTCACTGGTTTGGCAGCAAATTAAGAGGTTGCGATGGTTTCTGGCTTTTCTCCACCCATTAATCTGACCCACACAGATTCAAACAGCCTCCAGCATGGCATAAAACAGATGATATCAAAACAGCATATATCCTTTACCTACATATATTCTATATTTACATATCTTATGAAGAGCTATGATATACAAGTCGTATGGAAAAGTTCAAGGCTATTACACTGGGTATCATTTTATATCTTCAAATGTACCAAAAACATGATCAATCTATACACATAGTTATTCCACTGACCTTGTCACACTGGAAGAGTCTATGTGAGTTGTGGAGTGAGGGGGAGGAGGGTTTGGCAATGCGCGCCTCCCTCACCCTGACATCAGGTGAGCCTCTCCCACGAACTGCCCCTACGCTCACCCTGCTTGGTGATGGTGACCTTCGCCCTTGCCCTGCCTGAACCGTTAATTTAAAATAGTCAATGAATGGGTTGAAGAAGCATCATAAAGAATACACACAAAAGGTATACTCCAATAACCATTAGTTTCCTATTTTCAGTATACAATGACATTTTAATTTCACTTTGGTTTGATGGTGCCTGACACAATATGGAGGGCAAAGTATGTGAGTGAGTGCTTGGGGTTTAACATCCTACTTAACAAATTTTTAGTCAAATGATTACGAAGGAATCCTTAGAGTGCATGTAATGTGCCTCCTTGTTGCAGGACGGATTTCCACCGCTCTTTTATCGAGTGCTGCTTCACTGAGACGCCTTACCAAGGGCAAGTAATCCTCCCCACCTAAGCCGTTATATTGATACGGGTCAACCAGTCATTACACTATGCCCTTCATGCTGAACACCAAGTTACAACTTCCTCTTCTAAGGACCCAGGATTGACCCTGGATCTACCGCTCCCTAAGGGGATGCTCTACCAACTGTGCTACTAGGGCCAGTGAAATAAATTGATATTTCACCAAGTCACAGGCTAATTTTAAAGGGACATTCCACTGAAAGAACTTCAGAATTTTTGAGTTGGTTCAGCTAAATACAAAAATGAGTTGCATTTGACTCCTAAATAAACCTCCTGGTCCTATGTTTTCCACAAAATGTCAAATAACAGAATTACAAGGGGAAATCCATCACTGATCTAAACTGTCCACCTGATGAGATAACATGCAAATGAGGTAGAGGAGAGATTCCCACAATGCAACGTTTGCTCATTGATCGCACATGTAAAGAATACGATAGATTGAAAGCGAATTGAACGTCTAATAAACCAAGTACGATCTTCCTTTCCATTAATACATTTTTATAAAGTATTCGTAATTCCCAACAACCTCATTATCTGTACTGCAGAACTGAAGTTACATGGCAGATCGCATAATTACAACACAATATCATGTCTGACATTTCAAGTTTACTGAACATCTTCCACTGTCTATACAACAAGGGGAGGTAACTGACCCAAAAAATCAGGCCTTCTGAATAAAGCAACTTGAGTTGATGGTGGAAGGGAAACCCCGGATAAATCTGAACACTAGATTACTAACTTAAATTCGGATATTTTTTCAGCAGACATCTGGAAGTCTCAGCTTTATGTAGAGGACATCTACAGCAGAATTTTTTCCCCGTCAGCGGCATGTCCCTTTAATATCTAAACAGTATTGGATCCCAACCTTCCATGTATTTCACTAGAATGACTTTTGCTTTGAGTATGAGTAACAGTGCTTTCCTACAAAAGAATGGATGAGGCGTTATCAGCAGATTCTTCTTTTAGGGAAGTACTCTTATGAGTGGTTTATCTGTTTTAAACGATAGTCACTAACAATATTCATGTACCCGAGTGACTTTCTACTCTACTCAAGTGATAGGTGGAGTAAACATTTGACATCAATTATCCTATTTTATGTAGTGAATTTTGGATTATATATATATATATATATATATATATATATATATATATATATATATATCTACAAGGCTGAAAACTTTATTACCCCCCTTTATGGAACAAGTTCATGAATTTATCACCAGTTGCTTTATGTAGGCCCAGCTAAATTGTGTCAGACATTTGTGTGAATTTTTCTTGGATCTTTGAACACGAGCTAACTGAACATATGCTGATTTTGGTGTTTCTGTACACTAAGTTCTGTCGTAGGGTACTTTCCAGAATTAGAGTATACATTATCTGTAGTTTCTGTAGAAAAAAAAACTACACTTTGATAGAAGGGTGATGTCACAACTATTGTTTATAATAGGGAAATGCACAGTGTATTTATAAAGTGTGCATGAATTATTGCCACTGGTGGATATAATGCCCCAAAAGGAGAATTTTGTTGTCATAAAATGTATATGACCATTAATTATTATTATGATTAGGTTCTCCATTACAAATTCAAGTAACTGACAGAGGAATCGTGACACAAACAGCACCGATATTCCTAAAAATATTAACAGTATTAATCAGAAAATAAAAATTCTTCAACATGCATTCATGTTTTCGGAACATTATCTATCACTGTATTAACGTTTTCGGAACATTATCTATCACTGTATTAACGTTTTCAGAACATTATCTATCACTGTATAAATGTTTTCAGAACATTATCTATCACTGTATTAACGTTTTCAGAACATTATCTATCACTGTATTAACGTTTTCAGAACATTATCTATCACTGTATAAATGTTTTCAGAACATTATCTATCACTGTATTAACGTTTTCAGAACATTATCTATCACTGTATTAATGTTTTCAGAACATTATCTATCACTGTATTAATGTTTTCAGAACATTATTATCTATCACTGTATTAATGTTTTCAGAACATTATCTATCACTGTATTAATGTTTTCAGAACATTATCTATCACTGTATAAATGTTTTCAGAACATTATCTATCACTGTATTAATGTTTTCAGAACATTATCTATCACTGTATAAATGTTTTCAGAACATTATCTATCACTGTAAAACACAGCTTTAAATAATGATTCTTGTAAAGCTTTAAACAATGATTCTTGTAAAGCTCTAAACTGAATCCACAGGTTTGTAGAGTGAAACAAGAGCCACGGGAGGAGGGCATATCCCCCAACCCCACAAAGGTTTAAATCGGCTGCCTGGATATACTGTACTTCATATTCTGCCTTGATATATGTATTTAAGATACTCAAATGAAATGATTTCAGAACGACTTACAGATGGACAGACAGACATACATACATACTTATCACTATATCCCCAGGGGCCAGAATCACAGAACTATGTTAGACTTACATGTAGTCTGAACTTGTGGTATTACTTCTGATGTTAGAGTCTTAATGCTGATGTTCGTTTAGGATCATGAAGACCTAAGACAAGCATTAACATAAAAATCCTCAAAGGTGGTCACAATGTCAGCGTAGTAAATGGTTTAGAAATCAAGACTAAGTGAGACTTAAGCCAGCTTTGTGATCTTGGGTCTAGTATCATATACCAAGGAGAAGACAACATTATCTGATTTTCAAGGCTGTGTCTTTCACCTGTGTAAATAAGACAAACAACATAGCCCACCTCGTTCTCATAGGCCATGTTGTCATGACCACTGTTGTGCATGGATTCTCCTTTGGCCGATGACCCCATGACCTGGCGCAGTGCCAGGTTACGAGCATGACGAGCTTTCTCTCGCAATTCCTTAGGGAAAGGGGTAGGGCAACGGTACAAATGGCTCTGGGGTAAACAAGTGAGTTAAAAAGGTCAGAGATATTAGTTAACTGGATCAATACCCAAAATACTGGATCAATGAAACAAAATTATGTGTTTTCACGCTCCTATGTTAAAACTTGTGCAATGAACATGTTAAACTACGATGTAACAGCAGTTAATTGATTACCATTTCAGGAAACATTGGCTGATTAAGGATTTGTAGGAAACAGGAAGTAATACTATGTTCTTACAAGCAAGTGTGTTAGTCATAGGAATAAGACGTCCTATTTTACATCCAGAAAAACAGGATGACACCATGTCATCTTCAAAACAAAAATAAACAAAACTTTTTACCACAGATCGTGGAATGGAAAGGATGACTTATTAAACAGCTTAATCAACACAAAAGCTGTATGTTCAATTCTGATATTCCAAACAAAAACCAATACCATCATCAGATATGAAAACAAAACTAAAATAAACTTACTTCCTCATCGAAGTCATCATCAGTAAAACCAGCGAAATGAATTTGTTGTCTGCGCAGTCTTTCTTCTTCCCAGATAGATGGATGGAAACTCTGGCTGTCTTCATTGCCATCAACTGCTGCAAAAGCATGGACAGTAACTTATATGAACAGTTGAGATATTTCACAAACGGCTGTTGACAAACTATCATGACTACTAATTTCATTGTATATTTCCTTAAAATTAGTACATATTTAATTGATGATATACAAGTTTTCTTAGGTCTTTATCAAATTTTTGGCAGAGGTTTCCTTTGAAGAAAAAATAAAATGCACAAACAAACATACATGTACAAGAGCAAAGGACACTTCAGCTCTTTAAATCTGATGTTCAAAGCACTTCCCAAGCCTTATTTCAAATCTTTACACATTAACTAGTTAAATCCAGACTCTAACTGCTAGTAGCCATGTTGAATAAATGTCCAAAGTACCCCTACCAATTATTTTCATGTTCTTCAACCTTTTTGCATGTTTGCAAGGTGTTTATTCAAGCAGATCTTGAAAGCATTATTCTGTGTCCACTGATAAAATTATACTTTTTGAGAAGCCCTGAAGTTGGCCAATCTAACCAATGGAGTTTTGTCTTCAAAATCAAATCAAAAGTCTGCATAAATTGCACTGAAACTTGCTCTTCCATACGCAAAAGGTTGAAGAGTTAGGGAAGCTGTTTTCTTTCCCTTGACATACTATACATGTTTTTGAAAGATGCAAAAGGACCTACTGTTCTGTTCCATAGCCCCTTGAGGTAGGAGGTAACATGTTAGCACTTTCCTGTCTGTCTCTGGGTCAATCTCACTCTGCAGTGGGATCAGGGGCTTTGTCTGCCAACAACATAACATACACATATAGTCTATAGTCATTAATCAACAGAAATGTCAAAACAATGGGGGAACTCTTCCTGCCTGAACACAAGTCTCAAGCTTTCTATAGGTTTATCATAAGATACGTACATCAGGCTCTTTGCATACGTATGCTCTTGAAGCAGTGACATTATAACCCTGGCAATGTGACCCAACATTCAGAGGCTTTTTTGTAATGCTCGGTGTTGTCTAGATTGGCACCAAGAATGTTTCACTCCATGCAATTCATTGAACTATCACTTGGGAAAAAGAGCTTTTTCTTCTTACATATTTGAATAGATGAACAGACACAACTTATTAACAGAGGATTTCAACAAGCTTTATTCTCAGTGTGAGAATCATATTCGTAAACTGAACTATGCAAATTTACCAACAATGAAAAACATGTGTCCTGTTTAAAATGTATTCAATGAAAACTAAAATTCAAAAAATTTCTCGCCCTACCTGCATTTATAGGTTAACAAAAAGTAAAAATTACGGCTGATATATATAAGCTTTCAACATATAACTTCATATATATGACTGATATATATAGCTGATATGTGTTCATCATCAACAAACATGACCATCAAGCCTCTGTAGGAAAGCCTTTCTTAACCTCTAATTTAAGAAGTAGCAATAACTGTGATCTAATACAATTTGAAATGGTGAATATTTGTGCAGATTCTGATTTCCAAAACCCCAAAGAAAGTCTAAATATTATTTTATGACACAGTATTAAGAGACAGACCGAGCCAGGGAGGGGGAGAGGGGAGGAGTGGAAAGGGGCAGGTTTGGGGCATGTTTGCAATTCTATGAAGGCTGCTGACCGACTGGGGAACTACTATCGGTTACTGATATGAAGCTGACCTGATTCTCGGAGAGCCAGAGGGCCTGTAAGTGTTTGAGTTTGACCACACTGAAGGGAAGATTGACCAGTTTATTGTCACTCAGGTTCAGAACTCTCATCCCTGGTATACGGCCTATCTCATCAGGCAGGTAGGACAGACGGTTACTACGAAATGACAGCACTGTGATACCACTGCAACTGCCCAACTGAAAAAACAAAACCAAAAAAATTAATTGCTGTCCTGTATTTAAATCCCACTTCAAACTGGATTTTACTTCCAAACAGGTATTCAGTTTGTGCCAAACAAGCATTCAGCCCACGTACACTGTTATGACTGCAGACTTTGTATGATTCACACTTTTCACTGGCAGAAGATTAGCAACTGCACTGTATTATGAAGAACTTTTTTACTATTATCATCTATTTAAATGACTGGTGTCGTAAGCTGCATCACAGAATTTTCCACTTACTCAAAAGCCTGCTTAAAATCCATAAACCATAACAGTTATTTTACTTGAAGTTCTACAAGTTTTGTTTACCATTTTAAGTGATGCTTTTGTTATTTACCAAATACTGTTATAAGTTAACTAACTTCTGGTGGAAGAGATCTAAGTAAGTTTTCATCAGCATAAAACGTCCTCAGATTGCGAAGAAATCCAATGCTTGGTGGGAGTTCGTCTATGTCATTAGCGCTGACATTGAGCTCAGAAAGTGACGTCAATCTGCGGACAGAAAGAAATATGCTTTGTGTTACTCCGCTTTAGTAGCCCTTAATACTGTATCTTTATTTTCATTTGTTAAAGAACATTTGAGTCGGCAAACTTATTTCAATCCATGTATGACTTATTTTAGTCAACCAATTTAAACACTGTTTTGTTGTTGATTCCAATCTGTCATTGTAAACTTCCACACAAAAAACTTTTTGAAGTCTTTTTAAGTTAAACTAGACAGTCCAAAAGATTCTTTTTTTTTTTTTTTCAACATATAACATCAAAAAATGTGGTTTTAAGTGTTACTATCAGAATGAGCTGATGCAAAATATTAAATACTAAATACTGCACATGTACCAAGCCAAAATACACATAAAAGTGATTTTGACTTGAAATGAGCAATTGTGGACAAAAAACAAAGCAATCATTTAAGGAATCATATCATACAACACAATTAAATGTAAGGACATGTAAATGAGAACAGCTCAACTCAGTACACAATACTTTTTGTGTGGGAGTTAAATGATATTCCCTTTACACTTCAACAATAGTGCCAGATCAGACTAATCAGTCAGTGATGAACAGTGATCCAGTCATCAGAAAACAATGGCACGTGGAGAAGGCCTCCTTGGCGTACTCACCCTCCCATCGTGGTGGGCAGGCAGAACAGACTGTTGTCATCTATCTTCAATGTTGTCAAGTTGTTCAGATTACCTGGCAACAAAACAAGATACATGTATCTGTTTGTACACTTACTACTTAATATCAACAAGATACATGTATCTGTTTGTACACTTACTACTTAATACCACTTCAAATCACCCATCACTACTTCTGATTGCTGTAATATAAGTGAAATATATGGTAACATTTTAAAATAAAAGTTTCTACAATAAGAGTATTTTTGCATGCACATTCTTGGCTAAAAATAGCCACTGCAGTACTTATTCTTTTTATTTATTTATTTATTTATATGATTGGTGTTTTACGCCGTACTCAAGAATATTTCACTTATACGACGGCGGCCAGCATTATGGTGGGTGGAAACCGGGCAGAGCCCGGGGAAAACCCACGACCATCTGCAGGTTACTGCCTGACCTTCCCATGTACGGACGGAGAGGAAGCCAGCATGAGCTGGACTTGAACTCACAGCGACCGCATTGGTGAGGGACTCCTGGATCATTGCGCTGCGCTAGCGTGCTAACAAACTGAGCCACGGAGGCCCCCTATTCTTTTAAAGATGTGTGTAGACTCCATATACTGTTATGGACAGCTCAGAAGGAACTATAACAAAATCTGTTTAGGACATGCATGTATTCAATGTCACTACATATTCACAACGAATTTGTTTAGGACCGTAAACTCTTTATCCCCACGATCCCTTTCAAGTTGTAGAGAAAAAATGCTACGTTTTATATGCACTTGTACATTACACACATATCATAATATCTTGTGACAATTGGACTGTCATTAATTTATGCCATTTGGAACATCCAGGATTTATCCCTGCCACTTGTGTTGGGCCAAAGAACAAAAAAAAAAAAACAGCTGTCAAAATCAACTTGAATTTGTATGATGGAGAGTATTAAGAAAAGCTTTGTAGAGACTGCCGCCCACCCACAGCTTGGCAGCATGTTTGACTACGTTAGCTGATGGCTGGTTGATTGATGACACCTCACGCACCTGTTTTGTCTATATCCATCCTCACCTAGCTGTCTACATCATACATACATACATATACACAATACAACTGCCTAATTTGTCACCAGTGAACACCAAACATCTGGCCATGAACACATTACCCTTACTACGACATAATTTTCACATTACCAACACATTATCCTTACAATAACCTAATTTTTGCATTACCAACACATTATCCTTAGTGTTATCTAACTGTCACATTACCAACACACTATCCTTACTATAACGTAAATTTTGCATTACCAACGCATTACCCTTCCTATAACCTAATTTTCGCATTACCAACATACTGTCCTTTCTATAACCTAATTTTCGCATTACCAACACATTATCCTTAGTGTTACCTAACTGTTGCATTACCAACACACTCTCCTTACTATAATGTAAATTTTGCATTACCAACACATTACCCTTCCTATAACCTAATTTTTGCATTACCAACATCCTGTCCTTACTATAACCTAATTTTTGCACTACCAACACATTATCCTTAGTGTAACCTAACTGTCCCATTACCACCACATTATCCTTACTATAACCTAAATTTTGCATTTCCAACGCATTACCTTAACTACAGTCAAACCTGTTCTATGCGGCCAGTGAAAGGAGACATAAAAAGTGGCCGCATATGACGATTGGCCACATAAGAAAGGTTGTGAAGACCATGCCAAATCACAAAATGAATTAAGTTTCAGGAAATTTCATAGAAATATAACAATTGTAGTGAAATGATAACTCAATAATTTTAAGTTTTGTGGGGTATAGGCCTCATGCATTCAACAGGCGCTTACAGAAAGAATTTCAGCTCAGTGCACACATGACAGGAGAACTTTCTTATCATCATTGTCAAACTCTAGAAAACCATGTGCCAGTTTGGCCTACGTAGGTATAAACGACTGTTCTAACAAATTTTTGGACTGTAAATGGCAGACTGCTGAGATGCTCGAAAATCCAGTCAATCATATTTGTCATTACCGGTGAAACAACAACAACAAAATGTACGAGTGGAGGAAGATGAATTTCTCCATGTGTTCGGTACAGGCAATACTTTGGCAACGCGAAATGAAAACAACACCATTTCCCTGCAAAAGATAATGGTCAAGCAAGCCAGATAAGAAACCATTCATGGCAGGAACCACAGGAGGTCAGATTATATACAGGATGTTACAGGTTGTTTAACATGGAAAATTGTTTGGTTGTGGCAGAGAGTGGCCATTTACGGCAGATGGACGCTGTTTACAGGTGGCTGTATGTACAGGTTTGACCGTACAACCTAATTTTCACATTACCAACATATTATCCTTACTATAACCTAATTTTTGCACTACCAACACATTACCCTTACTATAACCTAATTTTTGCATTACCAACACATTACTGTTACTATAACCTAATTTTCACATTACTAACACTTTACCCTTACTACAACCTAATTTTCGCATTACCAACATATTATCCTTACCATAACCTAATTTTTGCACTACCAACACACTACCCTTACTATAACCTAATTTTTGCATTACCAACACATTACTGTTACTATAACCTAATTTTCACATTACTAACACTTTACCCTTACTACAACCTAATTTTTGCAATACCAACACATTACCGTTACTATAACCTAATTTTCACATTACTAACACTTTACCCTTACTATAACCTAATTTTTGCATTACCAACACATTACCCTTACTATAACCTAATTTTTGCATTACCAACAAATTATCCTTACAATAACCTAATTTTCGCATTACCAACACTTAATCACTTATTCTAACCTAATTTTCACATCAGTATAATTTTCAAAGTTTTTTTTACAACATGTACTGGTCAAGTTATAATTACTCTGAACTCTCACTTTAATAAACCCAACATAATGCATACAGAAAAAAGTGTTGGCAACAAAAGTATCATGAAGGCCTTTATGTGCTTCTGAAAATGCATTTTTACACACTCTGTATTGACTATTCCAGAATTTTTTCAGTAAATATTTCACCATATGTAATTTGAAGTAATACATCACAGTATATCAATTTGGGGACATTTCTGGGTGAGTCAGACTACATGAACAAAATTTATTTATTTATTTATTTGATTGGTGTTTTACGCCGTACTCAAGAATATTTCACTTATACGACGGCGGCCAGAGCCCAGGGGAAACCCACGACCATCCGCAGGTTGATGGAAGACCTTCCCACGTACGGCCATGAACAAAATCACCAATGTATTAAAGTGCCGGTACTGAACTGAGCATTAGGGGGAAAATGAGGAGAATAGGGCTCTCATGTATTTAAATCATTCCACTTTCATCTAAATGGTCAAAAAAATTCAAACTGTTAGATTCTACACATTGTTAACTGCATGAATTTTTTTATTCTTTTCATGAATATATATGTGAATTATTCCAGTTCTGACCATAATAGTTTAGCCACATGTAACTACATGTATATATACATATATATAGATTTGCTTAAAACATCTCATACTCCAAACCTACCTAAAGTCTCAGGCAAAGCTTGTAGCCGATTGGTTGTCAGATGAAGATCAGCCAATGAGGAACAGTTTCCTATCTGATCTGGAAGCTCAGCCAATCGGTTTTTAGAGGCATCTAAGAACATCAGCTGTTTTAAGTTTCCTATACCCTGTTAATAGAGCACATAACAACCCACAATATAATTGTACGCTTTCCTCATGGTAACTTCCGTGACAACACATGAACAAAATGAAAGTTCCAAGGTTACTTAAAATCAAATTATCCTAGGATTACTAGTAGAAAACAACACAGTCTATATACAAAATACTCTAACTTCTCAATTCTTGAATAGAACCCTAGGAACAACATGCTGTGTTATACGATGAGATCTATCTGAGAGCGACCTTGGAACAGACTTGCTAGGAGGTTGTCTTTCACTGCAATACGGCAAAGAAATACTAGGCCTAGAAAAAAGTTTTTTTACAGACAAAAAGGTTGATCTCCGTGAAGCAGGAGGGTTGGGGAGAGAGAGGGCATGTAGATCTTCTAGATAAACTGGACACAAGTTACTTGTGACTTTAAATTAGACTTTAAATTAGAAAATTAGAATCACCATTAGGCTGAAATGTGACAAAGCGGAGTAACCCACCTCAGTAATGTGTACAATCTTGTTTGTGTCACACCACAACTCCAACAAGTTCGTCATGTGGCCAATTACATCTTCCTGAAACAAGAAATACACACTTTAAAATTAACATCTCTATTTCGTTCTGTTCTAACATGACAAATAACAATAAAAGATAATGACATGAATTGGGGATGTTTAGACCAAACATTGGCTTCAAGATTGTTCCATGTGAAAAATAAAACTACATGCACTTCAATGCGGAACCCTCTTTATCATGTCACTTGAGGATTTGTCTATTTGTCATGCTTGTTAAGGGGTGTCCCTTAGTTGGACAAACTTTGAGGTTTACTACAAGATGTTTATTTTTGTGAAACTGACACTAAAGCAATACATAAAAAAGAAAAGCTGAGTGAAATATTGACTGATAGTGGAGGCTGTTGCAGTAAGTTCAGGGGCTGGGTGTTATAAAGTGTATCAAAGATTAAGTTAAACTTAAATCATAGTAACAGTTTTATCATATTAAATACAAAACTATATTGGTACTTCGAACATTGTCCAGGAATATATCCCTGATCTGATAAGAGATCTGATTTTCAATGCATAAATACATGCAAGTCTAGACTATAGCTAAGACTTTTGAACTTTCAATACATTTCTGAACAGCCTCCACTGAGACAACAATCAACTGTTGTAGAATGTGCATTCCAACAACCATTTTTTCTGTAACTTCAATGTCAACACACACATTTTCCAAATGTTAGAGTCAGTGACTACCATACATATATATCAAGCACTTCCTGTTACAGAGGTAATTACATGTCCATGCAGGCTAGCACCACTGTTTTATGCTGATACTTTAGGCAACCTTTGACCTCTGGCCTATTACATTACCTGACTGAGCAGAACATTTCCTTCTTATCTTGTTAACAAATCCATTCAGGCCATACTTACTTACATGTTTAGTTTTATTCATAGCAGCTTAATACAGTTTGAATGTATGTTTTATACAACAATGTCTCATCATAATATGTTTAACATAAACACAGTGTTTGGGTAAAACACAGTTTAAAATTGACAAAGCCAACCTGTGAAGAGTCGCCTGCTTTGGCCTTTCAGCTATAAACTAATTTTTCTTTTTGATTAAGCAGATTAGCAAACAATGGTTTTTAACTGCAAACAACAACAGCTTGAGATTGGGTGGTTATATGTATGTAT
Organism: Liolophura sinensis; assembly: GCF_032854445.1. Lineage (NCBI taxonomy): Eukaryota > Metazoa > Mollusca > Polyplacophora > Chitonida > Chitonidae > Liolophura > Liolophura sinensis. The sequence continues at coordinate 30,457,994 of NC_088301.1, read as the reverse complement.
ACAATGCTTTGTTATATTTACAGCCAAAATCTACACCTGATCACAATCATTCTTTCTTTTGTACGCTTTGTTATTGTGCGGCCCCATCTTTTAGGACATAAAATTGTCTGTAACATTACAGCTTTCATCATTTTGTCACTATACGAGGTTACTTCTTGCATTCATTCAGTCCACAAAAGCACATAATTTTCACAACAGGATCTGGGGCCTTCCCTAATTTTGCCCTTAAACACCATGATGACGTATGATGTAGAGATATAAAGTGCACTTAGCTAAGGGCTACTTAGCACTAAGTATGCTTCATGAAACTGGGCCCTGGGCAACAGATGATTGTCATATAATACACTTAAGGACGGACGAATATTTTTCAGGTGTATAACCTTTGTGCAAACAATATGAATCCGCGTATTTAATTTAAGGAATAAAAGGATGTCATCTAATGTTTTACTTTCATTCCTGTGAAATGCTAGTCAGCTGTTTTGAAGAAGGGAACGCCTCAGGCTCCAGAACACACATTTTATGAATGAGATCCTTTGGCTCAATGAAATTGGTGATCAAAGTTCTGCAGTAGGCAAAGTTTATATCTGCGGGTCATTTCAAAGAAAACTGTGACAACATTTTTCTGAAAACATTTAGAACATGAATTCCAAGCTAGAGAACTATGGGTGTGAAAGATGCAGGAGGAGTTGAATTTATCCCATGAGACGCATTTTCTAGGCGACAAGGCGTTTGTGCTGTTCACAACAGATTACTGCTGTTGTTGCTGCACGCCAAGGATGTGCTGGAGGTGACTTTGTCATGCTGGTTGCAAAACACGAGTAACATATGGATGATATCTCTCAGTATTTCAAACATACTGGTTATCCAAGAACAACTGTGTGCATTGTAAACATCAGCTGGAAACTGATTTTGATCAAACTGGTTTGTTTTTAGCAAGCACTCGGCACATTAGTTTCAGCAAAATGGCTATGCATATCCATTCGCTGACTCAGCAAGTCTATGTGACCAAGCTCACATATTGAGGTAGGCACTACTGTTTAAACAGTCTTAATTCATCCTAAACTATCCACAGAATTTGCACTGATGTTAATACTTATGAATGTGAATATAATACAGACGAAAGCAGATATATTTACAGTGTTCTGTTTGTCATTTTACATGACATGCCTTCAGTCTCTTTCTGTTCCATTCTTAGAAAAAGTAGTCCTACGTGGGAGTGGGTTCATTTTATTCGGTTTATTGGAGTTTAAACGCAAAAATCTGACCAAGTAGTTTGTGCTTTAGAAGCGTAAATTTGGGAAAATTAAATTATATGTGCTTAACTCAAATATCTTAAACCACCTAACACATGGTTCCTGTATGAAATCTCACAGTGTACAGTCTGTCTAAGTTGAATAGTGTAGTTTAGTTAGATTTCACACTTAACAAACATCTATTAAAGTTCAGCCAAGGAGAATTAAGTCCACAGCCAGAAACACACATAAATCTACATTGCAAATGTCAAGAAAGCACTGGAGAAAAACCCTCAAATGAGAAAGTGAAGCCAGGTAAAAAATATTAATTGCAGATTTTTTTCCCACCAAGGGTCATTATGATTTTATCATACCCTGTCACGCTTGAGTGATCTGTGTTTGCTGACAGCTACTATCTTACACTGAACATAGGATTAACCTGTGTAATAAATGTTTGCCTTTTACACACACTTAACCCTATCCTGTAACTACTGTCATTCTTCAAATCTCTCGCATGTTTGCAAGGTGTTTGTTCAAGCATATTCTGAAGGCATTATTCTGTGTTGACTGATAAAATTTTATACTTTCTGTGAAGCCCTGAAATTGGCCAATCCAACTAATGTAGATTTGTCTTCAGCATCAAATTAAAAAGGTGCATAAATCACAATAAAGGTTGCTATTTTACATGCTATACTGGCCATTTCAATGCTCACAGAATAGCCTGTTTTAATATACTGTATATTTAAGCATAAAACACAATGCTATGCAACAGTTGCACTAAAAGGAGAGGTTTAACAACTTTTATGGTGATTTAACCAGATATACAATCTCATATTGAATTGCATCAGAATTTCACACAAAACTTTGTGTGCACAATGTTTACAGCCACTGCTACAAATACACCCTATACACATAATCTACATAAACATAGATCAAACACTGTAAGATGACTAGCACAGTCATCAACACAACTACAGCTTGCTTGTGAAATGTCTAATCAAAATAGAAACAACTCTGAGCAAAATTAAGACTACATGTACCTGGCTGACAATTCATCATGGGCACAAGCATACAGGCAAAACCCTGTAGGTCACTGGGGTCAATGGAGGAATGATTCTGGCTTACAACCACTGCAGCAACATTAAAGGTACTGAAGACACAGCATGGACAGTCACTGATTGGCCCAGTATAAACATACATACAAATAAGCGATATTCAATTTTCGCATTAATCTCCAGAGTATTAGGGATTATGCAAATGTGGCTAAAAGATTATGAAAAAACCTGTGACATCTGTAGCTGAATTCCTCGGTTTCACACAAGTGAACTCGTCAGTTACATGTATGAACTGACCGGGGAATATAAATTATCTGTCATCCTTCCGTATGTGTTCACAAAATACCCAATGAACTTTTAAGTACCTGTAGCATACTTTGGTTAACATGAGCAATAATCAAATCGACCACTCAAATCCAGTGTAAAGTGATGTGTCTTCCAGTAATCCATTCCCTTACCAGTAAAACCCTACAGCTTTCAAGAGATTTATGCGAACTCAAATATTGCATAAATAGGACAATGACTCTTAAGACTTTCTCCAGGGTGTTCAAAAAGGACAAGTTAAGCAGGCTGTAGACAGCTGTCTACTGCCAACTACTTTGAATATTCTTACTATTTGAATCAATAGTAATTTTGACATAATTACTTTCAATTCAGCCGTCTACTTTTGAACTCTGACCTGCTTCTCCAATTCTAAATATTTCTCAACTTCCATACCCTTTGTATGTATATATTATGTTCAGTTTTAATTTTGGTCAAGTTTCTAGGAAATTAAGTTGGTCAAAGTAGATGTACAACTTACATGTGCAACCCGATAAAGTACCAAAGTATATCTTATGTCACATGGTCAACCTATTTCAACACGTCTACCCATAACAGCTGACTTCATCATTAATTCTACAGCCCAGCTTAGGAAGGCAGTTAATTGAGCAAAGTGTCACCTCCACACTGTGGTGGGAGCTAAAGTATCACATCAAAGGCAAACATGTACACTTTTTTCAGGGGACATCTTCAGGATAAAGCACTACTTCTGTAACAATTCTGACAGTCAATTAAAAAAACAGACATAGAGAAAGCAGAGGAGTAATGAGTTCATAGCTTTACTACACACTGTTTACCACTCCTGTTTCTAATAACAAAGTTTTGGGATATTTTACTCTACAAACTATATATATATATATCAAACATGTAGCTGTACATATGCGTATACCCTGTGTATATTACATATTGTATTTCACCTACAGCTGTTTAATATGTAACTGGCATGTAAATATGCACATTGAGAAGAACAGAAAAAAAACTTAAAATCAAACTTCAAACTCATAGGAAAATGACCAAATTTCAAAACTACATTAGTCAAGTACGTCACATTTAACATGCTTAGTTAATTATTCTCAATTCATGCTAATAATGACTGTACAGACACAAGGAAAGGTTGTTCAGACCGTACCATTGTCTATGTTTTTCTTTTTTTTCTTGTGCATACCTCTTTTATTCATTCATTCATTGCCAATCAAAATAGTGATAACTGCACTAATGAACATCTGCTTTTGAAAATGAACTGATATTTCTTTTATGGATAAAAACAAAATAAAGTTGCATGATCTTCTGTAAACATAATGAAAAGTCTTATTACAGTAAGAGCTGTTAAAATAGGAAATTGTCCCATGATCACAATTATTCCTGCTTCATGTCAGAATTTTGAACAGGAAGTTTAGGACTCAACGACAATGCTTGAAAGTAACATACTAAATTATGGCTATTAAACATGTTTAAAGTGATATGAATAAATACTCTCAAGCAGCTTTACTTGAAGTCTATATCAATTTTTAGCAAGTATTAGTACATGCTTGGCTTTGACTCAGTCACTTGTTTGATTGGTATTTTATGCCATGCTTAAGAATTTTGCACAGCCAGTGTTGTGGGTGGAGAGCACTTAAGAGCCCTCAGTCAAGTCAGTAAACCACCAACTTGAACAGGACAAACCTCTCCACAAACATTTAAAGCTGACAAAACCATGAAAGCTGGATTTGAACATGCAGCCTCAATAGGGTGTTGAGGTGTGGCCCATCACTACACGAAGCTCTAACTGAGGTGCAAATCTCTAGCCTGTCTGAGACGTGTCAATGGCATGTTACCTGATAAACTAACGAATACCCTGATCACTTTGATAAACCAATATTGATAAATATACATGCCAACTTTACAACTTACCAGACATGTGAATTGATTCTGACCAATGTCCAACCTTTCCAAACTGGTCAAGCGTGACAGGGACTTTGGTAACGTCTTCAAATTATTCTCACGGATTTCTAGTATCTTCAATTTGGACAATCTGCAAATAGATAAACTCTACTCAAAACCACCTGTATTGTCACTCTTGCACACTGATCACAAGCAGTAACAGCATGCTTTGAATAAATGTAACATAAAGTCCATATTTGTATAACATGGTACACAGTATAACCTGGTCAACTGAGAATACTCCAAACCAAAACCTTCAGATTTGATACACTATGCTAGATGTTTCCACTTTCACAGCATAAGAACACTTCATTAATAAACTATCACTGACATATCTAGAGCTAGCACATTATATCTGTCAAGAGTAAATTTGTTTCACCAACTCAACGGAATACAGTACTTCATCAGCATTCACCTGCCCATTTCCATGTATAGTAATGATTACTGCACCTTGCCCAGGCTGTCATGGTTTAATATGGGTGTTCAGAAGGCCTAACTGAAACCAGCATACCTTACCTTGTAAAAGGCAATCTTTCTTACACGAAGCCATTTTGAAGCCACTTCAATGAGGGTTGAAATGGAACTTGATAACTATGATGATGTATGAGTTCACGGCTCAAACCAGTTATGCAATTTTGCATAATCACAATTATCATAATGTGTATATCTTAAGCCACCATAAATTTATGTATTTCCTGTATGAAAAGGGAGTAAAAAACGCAAGCAAAAAAGCATCAGTTTGCTCCACATGCAAACAGAAAACATCTCATGAACCAACTATTCTAACCCCTGATTTGCTTTCCTGCAGCGCTCGAAAAATAACCACCAAATACACTGTAGACAATCATGCGTACACTTGGTAAATCTAAGCACAAAACTAAAGGGCATTAAGCTCTGCAAGTCACATACAGGTACTCTGATATAAATCACATAATACTGACCGTCCAAAGTTGCCAGGTAGATAATCCAGGAAAGTGTCATTCAGGTATAATTCTGTGAGGCTGAGCAGTTGAGTGAAGCCTTCTGGGATTCTGGTAAACAACAAAACATTTCTTCAGAAATGAATTGCTTCAATACATAATTACATCAAATTGCTTACAATAAGGTTTTCAAGAAGAAATCATAAAATCTTTATTTCAAAACCGAACAAAGCAGGTACCTTCAAAATGACACATATTTATCATTTATAATTGTAGATATCACATCTTTCAAAACATGTTTAACTAGAATATGAACGTCCCAAAATACTCCTCAACACTTCCAAAAATAAGAAAAAGGAAACTAAGAAAACCTTATAAGAAATAACAGGACATCATTAGTTTGGCTTCATATAGATTGTTTCATGGGCCATCCATGGTGTGCACTGATAGCACTACTGGTACATCAAGTTTGAATACAGAAATGTAGCAATCAGAAGGGAATACATGAAATTTATTCTTGCACTAAGTACTTGAACGGGAGTAATTATGAAAACCATTACCCAATTGTAAATAAACTTAAGTATGCAAAAGTTTAGATTTTGGGGAATATGTATGATAAGTTTTGTGGAAATAGGTTAAGTGCTTTTAATAGGAAGACTTTGCACTGACAAATCTGAACACCTGGAAAAGCTCTGTTATGCTGAGTCCTCAGTGGGGAGTAAATATGGAGTGTGAAAGACGGAAAATGGAGTGTTGTGTATAAGTGGTGAAATTTCACTGAGAGGAGCCCAAAGCGCAAATGAAAATAATTATCTTTATAGACAAAGTATCAGGCCGTATATAAACTAACATAATGCTTGAATAACAAATTTATCCCAACAAAGAGCATAACAGAGAAGTGCTTGCCATAGATGAATTATAAGTTTATTAAGTCATGTCCGCATCAATTTGTTAACAAAGGGTGTGCAAATCAACTGTCTCAAGAAGATGTTACGATAAGTTTTTCTATATGTTTCTGTTTACTGCTGAATCACTAGAGCTCTTGAAAATGAAGAAAAGAGCAGTTTATGACTAGTACATGCTAGTGAAGATCATGCAAGTGTCAAGAGGTCTCGTCTGGGGGATACAGACCGCCAGAGCTGTGTCACTGCTAGATTTAGCACGAGACTTCAGGGACTTCTGTGACTGTCGAAAAATCTTGATGATTCTGCTGCAGCCTTTTTTGCCAACAAATCCAAGTTTTTGTTTGGGAAATCATTCTTGTTTCCCATGAAATTATTAATGTTAATTAAAATTATTAATTAATTAATTATTAATACAAAATTCCTCTTCGTGTTATTACTTCATACATTGTTAAACAGCATTGACATCAGCTGGCGCAAGCTTCCATGACCCAGAAAAAATATCGAGCGGGTGACACTGGTTGTATTCCTCGCCAGTTTAACAAATGTGGCAGCTTATCCTAGGTGGACTGACCTTTTCTCTAAATACTGATAAATGTTCACTCCAAAGGCCATAGTGTGCTGCAGCTACATGTGTATATTTATTCTTTTTTATTTGATATAATTGAAATAATTCAGCACACAAATACCACTGTGCAATGACTGAGAGAAAACTGAGGTTACTTACTTGCCCAGTGGATTGACACTACTCTCCAGAATACGCAGACATTTACAACATTTGATATTGTCTGGCATGTCAATGATACCTGCAATGTCAAAATAACATTACATCAAACTAGAATTTCAACATTAGTTACGTTTGAAAATGACCAAATTTAAACATTTCAACATTAAAGGTAAATAAGTTTTAAAATAAATGCATGTAGTGGAGAAAACGCACTTTCTCTACAACTGGGAGCTACATCCAGTTGGCACATACAATCAATATACGCTATACAGGTATGGCAACATCCAAATTTTGGTTTGTATTTCAATTTAGCAGTCAATAAGGTGTGTGCACACATTTACAGATATCAAAAAAATCATTGATAACGGTACCTAAAAAAATAAACAAAACAGAAGGAAAAAAATTACCATTTTTGCTGATATCCAGTTCTTCTAAATTAACCAGGCTAGAAATGGCAGACGGGACTGATGTGATTTCATTGTCACTGAGAGTGAGTTTGCGCAGCTGATGGCAATAAAACAGTTCCTGTCCAAAAAAAAAAAAAAATACAGAAGCGAAAAACAGAAGTGTTGGAGCTTTATTGCAGTCCATATCTCTTATTTTGTACAATGGTTTTATTATGATATAGCCAGAGGGCAAAAAAAAAAAAAAGACTCCGGTAAAAATATCCTCACAATTGCCTAATTTGTTCCTCTTTTTCTACAGGAGACAAATGACGAGGTCACTTCCACAAATACACTGAATGCATATATCTGTACTGTACATGGAAAATACTGTATATATTGCAGCATAGAGAAAAGTGAACATTTACATAAGAGCTTACCTAAGAATTAATCATATGAAGAATAACATGTTCATAAGCTAGAAAACTAACTCCCCCCAAGCTCTGCATGGCTTCCGCCCACCATAATGCTGGCTGCTGCCACATAAAAGAAAATATTCTTGAGTACAGCATAAAACACCAAAGAAAGAAAGAAACTTGTAAAACAAACTGTTGCTGATGCTGCTCAGGCGATCCTGCCCACTAACAGTTATGCATTCATTCAGCTGGTACATGATGTGTTTCATGAATTATTCATAGCCTAGAGACACCAACAAACCTGGCAGGTATTCGGAATTACACCTTCATTTAAAGATAATCCATGTGTGAATAAAGTTCACAAAACCAGAAATGTATCCATTAATACCTTGATTTAATATTTACAGGAATGTTCTACCCTTCAGCAACATGTTAACGTATCACATTCTTGAGTATATAGACCCAGCATCATGTCAGAAAAATACCAAACCATCATGTGATGGGAATTAGAATTCAAAAGGCACTTCACCCGTATAAAAGTACTATATGACAGCTTTCTAAGTACGTCACTGCACTGTATACTCAAATCTGCAGCAATTACTAACACATACATCGACATCAAAGAATTTATATTCCACACTCGTGGGAAGGTCTGCCAGCAATCTGCGGATGATCGTGGGTTTCCCCCGGACACTGCCCGGTATCCTTCCACCATAATGCTGGACGCCATCGTATAAGTGAAAAATTCTTGAGTACGGCGTAAAACACCAATCAAATAAATAAATAAAATATTCCACACCAAACATGCCAGCTAATTTTTAACCTTGATTTAAGGGGTCACAAAGTGAACTGGCACAAACAATTTGATCAAAATCGGACATTAGAAACACTGCAATTCTTCAACCTTTTCACACGTTTACAAGGTGTTCATTCAACCATATTCGGAAGGCATTATTCTGTGTTGCCTGATAAAATTATACTTTTTGTGAGCACAGGCACTCACTCTTTTATAAGTAAAAATGTTGAGGAATTAGGGTACTGCACAGAAACCAACCAAAAATGAGAAAGAACATATTTGTTAAGGGAAACTTGAAAAGGTGAAGTTATGTAATTAAATGTTTTTATTTTTGAGTCCTATTTTATATCTCTTAATAACCCCTATAAACTGATCCTTCAAATCTTTGGGATGTCTATTCTGCTTTTAATAGCCAATGCACATACTGTATAATCCTAACAAGCATACACAGTTTCTCTTTTCTCACGTTGCTAGACCATCTAATATCCATATCTTTACTTTTCAAAAAAACCTGGAAGGGAAATGAAACTTTTAGGTTTCAGCAAAACTACAAATAATACTGTAAATTGCAATAACATGCCTACAAAATTTAATCAAAATCAGATCAAAAATTAATCAAAATCAGCTAGACAGACAGATAAATGCATTCAATCAATATCCTTTGCTGAAGCATCCGATAAAAAGTAAAATAAGATACAGTAAATACATGTACACAAAAGTGTGCCCTGAGTACATGTACACTGCACATAGTGTGCATGTATATCATAAATTTATCCTAAATTACATACATAATATACACACTGTACATCCATGTACGTGTATACAAGTATTAAAAGATCCTAAAAACACTACCAAAAAATCAGATCATTAGTACAAATGACTGAATCTCTAAAGCATGTCACACTGCTTTAGGTAGAAGAACATAACATCTAGTGACATTTCTATTCAGTCTAAGGCCTTTTAATCAAGATACATACATGTATTCGTATACATGTATAGGCCTACAAGCAAACGACTGCAGTATCATTTACCTTTGGAAGGTCTCGAATTTCATTTGAGTCTACAAACAGTTCTTCAAGAGTTCGTTCAAAATTGAAAATCTCTCCTGGCACATCTTTGAGGTTGCTGTGGCGATAGTCCAAGGTTCGGACTTCCTCTGTGGGTGGTCTAAGGCAGGGGCACTTCTTGACAAATTTAGCCATTCTCTATTCTATCAAACAGAAGAAAATAACATAATAAATTTTATGAATGACAACACACAAGCAAGCCAATAATTACACGAACACAAAATACAATGTAGTGGAGAAGTGCATGTCATACCCAGACAAGGCAAATGAAATGAATAATAATCAGTTTGAAATGGTGTGTACATGTAAACTCTAGCCGGTACACTGTCTATAAATCTTATATAACATTTGGGCTTTCAACTGTCTTTCAAATGTCTGGCTTCTGATTGCTTGATCACAGTAGTTGTTGAATTCACCGTACTTCAACGATAGTTAATAAAATTTAAAATGGCATTAAATAAATTGACCAAAAGCTGGCGAGAGCATGGTGAAGAAGGAAGAAGTAGCCTGCATCCATTATTTATTTGATATGTGTTTTAAGTCATACTAAAAATATTTCTCTTATACAAGAGTGACCATCACTGTGCTGGTAGGAAACCGGGTCGCACCCTTTAACACATCAGAATAATTAAACACAGTACAATGATTATATATATATGTTCCAATTTCAGTTTGATTTATGATTTTTCTTAAAGCACACACATTCAAGTATATACATGTATATAGATATATGTGTACAAGCCACATTTACATGCACAAGTCTGTGGTGTTTTGAGTCCATGACAGTCTACAGTATTGTCCAATTTCCAGGTGAGTAGATATAAGAGCAGATAAATATGTGCACAAACACCACATGTGCAGTACACATATCATACAAACATGACAAATATACAGATATACTCTGTACATCTACTCTGTATTATCAGAAGGGGAGCTACATTGTAGCCATCACAAAGACGATGGTGTCTTTAGTCCATAGACTGATAGACGCAGTTTACAAACCTACCTCCTGACAAGCTGTGTTTGCTTTGTTAACACACCTTCCCATAAAAGCCACATTGAGTCTCTCTTCCTGAGCACTGTTCAATCATACAGGTACATGTACATCCCCACTGTCACAGACTATTCTCTGACCATTTACTGACCAGTCAAGGGTTTCTGTTACACTGTGGCGCTAACAAAACCAACAGGTGTATTCAGACATGGGAATGCAAACAGGTGAGAATGAATAAAGTACAGGTAAAAGCCCTCTTAGCATGCTGGAGCACTAGGTTAAACTAGCTGATCTTATAAGGCATTATTACGGTCCAACTAGAGCATATCCAAACCTACTGGGAGTGAACCTGGTGTTAAATACAGCTTACACTTTGGCAGGTGGGATAAGGAGTCTAACAATGCACATACCTGGAGAAGCAAGGATAAGTAAACAATATTACAACTAAGAAGGTAAACAAGCAGGTGTAGTCAATTATCTAAACCAGCTCCATGAAAAACTGTGTTGTTACAGAGAGATTAGGGCAGGTGCCAAATACCTGACCAGCGACTGAACAATAAAAAGGTAAAGTGATCCTTGTGTCCAAGGTGTTATTTAAGAAATCCTCAACCATTAAGTTTAAACACTGGCTGCAATCTACTAAATGAAAGTGTTTACTGGAGAGGAGCATGTACATGTACTTTGCTTGGAAGGGCACACTTTTGCCATAATCATAACAACTAGACTTCGCCTGCAGATCAAGCTAAATGTGGCCGTGTGACTATTACAAAGAGCTTCAAATAAAAATGGAATCAAAATGCCCATAATGGAATCAAAATGCCCATAATGGAATCAAAATGCCCAAAAACAAAGCCTCAAACCATAATCAGTTCCTTGTGCTTTATGTACAGCAATGAAACTATATACATCATTCCAGTGTATTACATATGTACATTATTCAACCTAAGCTGTAGTCTTTTTATACTGTTGGTTAACTAATCCTTAAGAATTGCTGGAATCCAAAGTTTACAACCAGGTGACAACAGACAACTGAAAATAGACCATATTTCGATGCTTGGACTGTTCAGAAAGGAGAGAGGACTTACATGTACCTGTAGACATGTATATTTAGCAGCAGAGTGTATCTGGTGTAACTTTTCAAACAACAGTCAACATACACGTATACATACATGAATATACTTTACAAAGTTCCAGCTATTGATTTATTTTTCTACAGGCTATACATGTACATGTATGTTATTGTAGCTAAAAAAGCTAAAACAATGGTCCAAACAGTCTTCCTGAGAAAACATTAAGTTTATGATGACAGTCCAGCTTATCCAAAATATGTACATGTACGTACTTATGTACCGAGTGAAACATACTTCACATCAAGCCATGAATTCAACAAATGGTTTACTGAATGAATATATCAGTATTCATGAACATACTCAGTATCATGAGAATTCTACAGGGCCTACCAGGAGTTTTACGGTACGTATGATGCTGTCTACAAATATGACTATTCTCCATCAGTTCAAGTATAATAGTACATGCCCATGAAAACTGATACTTACTATATCTATGTGTAAATACACTCGGACCTCACAACAAGAAGCCAAGGATCGCAACAGCAAATCATGAGGTTTCATGACAGTTGGCTGTCAAAACATTTGTGCCAGGACTCCATATTAAGAATTGATACAGACAGAAATCTCCTACACATGTGCGCTGTTGAAAGGAACAATGATTGGATAACATTACAGACACCTGATTTATGACCTAAACTCAAGAATGAGACAACCAAATTATACCATCCCATGTCACTAAACAGCCTTGAGAGCCTAAAAACCTTAAACCATGCAACCCATGGAGTAAGATCAGATTCCTGTGATAAGCTTGAACTCCCCAATCTGCCAAATTACCACACTGACCTTTTGTGCTTTTAGACTTTCCAAAATAGAATTAAATGCATTCAAATGTTTGAATCATATCGCAGACTTTACGGATCTGTCGGACCGTAAGTACTGCCAGTGGCAGTCTTCTTTCACATCTCCTTTTTTTCTTCATACTTTGTGAACAGTATTTCAGTACTCATTGTAGTAAGAGTTAAAAGGCTTGCGCGAGCATGAAAAGATTTTCCTGCGTTTTACAGTATATAAATATATAAATGTATGTAGTTCACAATGACTGCCACAGAACTAAAACATCTAAATGCATTTACTGAAAATATTCCTTTGCATACATCTAGTTTTTAACTGTCTCTGTCTGATGAACCTTACTTCACATTCCAACTTTCCTTCACCTCAGCATTGAGCACTGCACATGCTCCATGTGGTGGGTAGCCACAAAATACCTGTGAGAATATGCACTTATGAGATCAAATCTCTATAATAACATGTATCTCTCTATCTTTCCCATCTGAGCAAAGAATTAGATGAATTACATTAGAGTTCCTTAATGTTTAGAATATTCTGATATAAATGCTTATGTAAATGCACATGTACAAAACATTTGTTGGAATGTCTGAGCCAACAACATGTTCATGTAAGTCCACCCATTTCATCACTACATCTACCATGCATGGTATGACACAGCTTGATGATACAGAAGTTAGCACATGTCCGCACATAAATAAACGCCTTATGTCAGGTGTCACGGCTGATGATTTCTTAACCCTGGGTTTTTATTCACAGATCGCAGACACTCTACAAGGAAAACGCTTGTTTTCTTATCTTGTATTTTCCCTAAACAACATTCCATAACCTTCTGAGCAAAATAACAGAACATGTGTAAAAGTTACACTAATGACATCCAGCACTGCATAAAAACAGCAATCAACAGCTGATTGCAATCAATATCATTATTTTCTCATCACATATTCAGTCATGCATTGTGCATGTAACATTCCGCTTGCTTTTTGTTTTTCTGGGGTTTTCTTCTATTAAAAAACATTTAGATGGTCATCATTCCCTTCTTTTCACAGGCAGGGGTGGAGGTGGTAGAGAAGTGGGGGAGGGGGAGGGGATGATGCCTTACCAGTTCTCAGTTAAATCAGCCTAACGCACACTGTACAAAGGCCTAGGTCAGTGACATACATGTAAGATGTTAAAACTACTGAAACAACAGTGAAAGGAGAACACTGAAAGGGAAAGTACATATACTCGAAATTTATGAGTATCAAAGGAAAATAAGCACAAGCCTATACATTATTAAATAATGTATTAAATGTATTAAATAAAATCTGTCCTTTCATTTATGTTAAAACATACATACATGTAACTGTACACTAGACTCATTTACATGTAGGTCTACTGATCAGGCTAAACAACTGTTCTTGTATGTACATGTATGTTATTTTTCAAGGGCATACTATATGATCTCACCACCGAAAAATTTAAATCTTTCTACACACAAATTTACACCATTAGTGCTTCACTTAGTATCCCTGATGACAATGACACAACAATGTAGAAAATCATGACGGTCTTTTTTGCTTTTTATTTTACCTGTTCTTCATTTCAGAAAAGCCAACTTTTTAAATGTCCAGTACAGCATAAATATGTACCTAAGCAGACGACCCATGTGTACAATACTACAAATATACATGTACATATATTTCTACATGTACCCTAATTTTCCACCTGAACAGACATTAGCTACTCCAGACAGGTGATCCATCACCCAATTGACAGTTATGTTTTTTTTTTTTCACGGCTGTATCTTAAAACAACAATTTCACAAATTAAGAAGTAAACTTGCACTCGATGCTCTGGCCAGTATGTACGTATCAATATATGCAACGCCGGTGTACATGTTATTAAAATGAGTGCATTTGTCCAGTTACATCACTAAATGTAAATACCCCAAACATGATGCTGCAAACAATACATTTATTTTAGACCTTTATACACTTCAGTCACAGATCTTGAGGGGTGGTCAAATGTCTCATGACATCAATCCAATATGCTACATAATGCACATGTACCTAATAGCCAGGCCATTCTATAAACTACATGCTGTTTAAGTATATTACTTGTAAAAACAATTAAACAACGATGCTATGTAATTGTTGTATCCCTATGCTGTAATTGTTGAGATCCTATATTGTAATAATGAGACAAAGTCTGCATCACGTTCCTTGGAATTTTAAAGAATTAGACCAAATCAGAAAGGCAAGAAAGGAGTTTGAAAACACACTATAAAGTAACCTGTCTTGACATGTGTACTGTACACTAAAATTCTAGTACAGTGCATGTATATGCCATTATCCTGGCTAGACCAGTAAAGATTCTTAGAGTACAACAAGGAGGCTCATTCATTTTGCAGCGTTAATTGGTTTTAGAATATGGGTTGCATTAGAAAAGTTAAAAACAGACAAAAAACGTCACTCGAAATTTTATATAATGCGCGGAGGAAGCCGGCTTGCTTTATATACACTGTTCTCTAATAGCCTCTCTGTATTCATTTATCAGTCCGTGAACCCCTGTATAAATGTGTGAACATCTACATGTATAAACTGCATCAAAAAAGAATTATACACGTACGTAAGCTGCAGACCAACATACATCTGTACTAAGAAAAAAATGCATCCCACCCACCTGGAAGAATGATAGGATGTCACAACCAATTGTCATGTCAAATCCAGACCATGCAGTGTGAAGTTATTTTGCCCTAACACCTGAGTTAATTAAGCTTTATGTGATATTTGAGGACATTGTCTGCCTCCTTATCTCTGTAACATTGAGTTGGTGGAAACATGTGGGCAGAGGGAGAGGTGTACATGGTCTGTGCCATTAACACAACAAGCTTGAAATGTCTAGATTTTCAAGGCGTCAAACTGATAACATTGTCACATTAATTAATTCTTAAAGCTCACACAACATACATGTAGTAAATAAAATTGCTTTTTCTCTTTCCAACCTAGGCTCAACTTTGAACTAATGAAAAACCACAAAACCAATTAAATAATTTTCGTCAAATAAAAAGAAGAGACAAGAAGGTTGATCAGGTGCACAATATAAAGCTACAATATTCAGTACGGCTGCTGTTTCACAACACTGAACCATGTAAGAACACACCATCCGATGGCCTTTCATAGTATTTAATGTGCAATTACATGCATGTACACTGTTTAGAGGCTGCAAAAAAATCTCTAAATCTGCATATATAGTGTACATGCATGTACATTTGTAGGTACACATGTGTTAATACCTGAGTGACATGTATATGCATGAAGATTTACATGTATTTCTCAAGATATATATGTAGGACATACAGAGAAAGATGGACATGAAAATGTATGCAAATATAGTGACATACAGTCACTAGTACATGTATTGTTTGTTTATTTATTTACTTGATTGGTGTTTTACACCGTACTCAAGAATATTTCACTTATACTACGGCGTCCAGCATTATGATGGGAGGAAACCAGGGGGAGACCCACGACCATCTGCAAGTTGCTGGCAGACCTACCCACGTACGGCTGGAGAGCATGAATTGGACTTGAACTCAGGGCAACTGCATTGGTGAGAGACTCCTGGGTTATTATGTTGCACTAGCACGCTAACCAACTGAGCCGCAGAGGCCCCTAGTACATGTAGTGTGAATTTGTCACATGGACACTGTACATATACATATATACAGGTTGTACAAAGTTCTCTTACATGAAAGTGTACAACATGAAAGGTGTCCATAGACATGTACACATATTCATTAGTTTTGAGAGCTCTGGGTCTTCTGAAATAGAGGTACATCTACAAGTACTTCTGTAATTCTTCAGCCTT
This sequence comes from Liolophura sinensis, assembly GCF_032854445.1. Taxonomy (NCBI): domain Eukaryota; kingdom Metazoa; phylum Mollusca; class Polyplacophora; order Chitonida; family Chitonidae; genus Liolophura; species Liolophura sinensis. The sequence goes on along the minus strand of NC_088301.1, from coordinate 30,441,490 downwards.
TTTTCCAGGTGTTCGCTCAAGTATACTATGAAGTATGAAAGCATTATTCTGTGTTGATTCATCCAATTAAATACTTTTAGTGAAGCCCTGTAACTGGCCAATCCAGCCAATGTAGTTTAGTATCCCAAATCAAATTTAAAATGGACATAAATTGCACTGAAAGTTACTCCTTCACATGCAAACAGGTTGAGGAAGGAGGGCAGATGGTTTTTTGCAAGTAACTTCTACAGCAGTGCACAGGTGCATGTGCATCAGGTAGAAACAGATGTGCCTATCACTATTTATATGCCCTTACCTGTTTTAATTCATCGGTGGATTACGCTGTACTCAAGAATATATACCGGTACTGAAATCCAAATTTTTAAAAATTAACAAAGAATTTACACCTACAATGTACATTGGGCATGATATTATTAAAATATGTGCATATTCAAGGCTTATACACGTAAATATTGCTAAATAATTTAAAATTGCTCTCTTTATAAACAACGCATGCATATGTATGTATCTATAATTATGTTTCAATGTCTTATAAAATACATGTGCATGTACACAGAGAGCCAAATCTGAGTAGACCTGTCTCGTGATTAACAGTTAATCTGTACATGTATCATGGTGAAATCTCAAGCTGAAGTCAGCACCTAAACCAGGCACCCCAGCACATCTAACCCCGACATTACCCAATAAAGCAGAAGGCTTAATCAATACAGCTACTTGTTAAGTAAATAGTTAATCCCTTCTGTAGCCTGTCACGCAAACATGTCACATGACCTCTGGGCAATCCTGCCAAGTCTACATGTACATGTGATGTAAAACTAGAACATGTGAGGTGAAAATCTGCTCCAAACTAACTCAATCCAACAACAACCTTTACTCAATCAATACACAGTAGAGAATCCTACAGATCCGACCTTCAGCTTTTGTAAAAGTTATCAAGTTTCTGTACACAGTTTAACAGGACATGGCCATCAAGCCGTAAACAAGTTCCCTTGTTTTTTAAAGTCAGTTTCCCCCGATGGAATAAAATACGCATGGAGTTATCACTGACTTGATGGTCATATATTTGTTACAGTGTGCCCATGAATGCTGTGTATATATGTCCTGTATTAGCTCATTACTTTGTTTCTGACCTATTGATTAAAAAATAACTCAGCATATACAATTGTTATTAAGTATTATATTACGGTTATTTTGCACAACTAATTTCGTATTTATATCTTTCATTATTATTTTGCAAATAAAACTGAACACTACAATGCCAATATTAATATTACTGTACATACACTCTCATGTACACATTGATTACAATACTCAGCATATACAATTGTTAAGAAGTATTATATTACGGTTATTTTGCACAAAGACTAATTTAGTATTTATATCTTTTATTATTATTTTGCAAATAAAACTGAACACAATGCCAATATTAATATTACTGTACATACACTCTCATGTACACATTGATGACAATACATGTGGAAAATCGTGAAGGATCTCTTCACCTGCTTAAGTATTATTTGCCAAACACTCTGTCACACAAACAAATCAATCCCTACCCCCCACATGTATATGTGCTGAGCCGAGCTGGTTTTAAAACAGAGCAAGGCCCAAACCTTGGGATGGAAACAAGTGGGCTGTGCCGAAAAATACAATTACATGAGGTTTTTACATCCTACTTCACAATTTTTCAGTCATATGACGACGAGGAGTCATTAGATGTGTGCACACATAATGTGTCTTCTTGTGCCAGGGCGAGTCCATGCCGCCCCAGTGCTGCCATCACTGAAGCATCAAGCTGAAGACACCAAACATGACACGCGGTAAGATCCATGTATACATGTAGTTCCAAATGGCACAATACATTCATTCAAAACATCAATGGATGTCATACCCGTGTCGTTATACAGTGCCTATATTGTAATATATGAAGTCTAAAAGACATTACATGTTCTTAATAATGACAAGCTGCACAAGACCCAAGTATTTGTATTTGTTATTGTGTAAAGTTTCAGCATCACCCTTCTCAGCTATTCCACTGCTTTTGTTCCCATGCAGTTTCTCAACAAAGGACCCACCAAGTTTTACAATAAAGAGCTTGGATAAATGGCTTGCATGCATGTACATTATGCACAAGACTCGTCCAATGCTGATGGCTTTACATGAGCACTGCTGATCAATAGGGTTATAACCCTCAAATATTTGCTCATACTTGGTTTGAGCCAGGACATATGTTAGATATTCCGGAGCAAAGAAAACTGATAGAATGTCAAGATTTGCAAACAAAAGCCTCCTGTGAGCCTCCAAAAACTTAAGACGACCTGATACAGTTGACCACGCCATAAAGGAATGCTGATACAGTTCGTAGGAATAAAGGGAAATTTCTCATAGGATATCAGAGAGATACATCCCCTGCATCCTTACAGTGCATTTGCAGCTCTCGACGCTTGCTTTACATCTCTGCCATTAACATCACATTTACTATGAAGCCCTCTAGCATCAGTGTTTACATGTACATGTACCTGCAACCATACATGTGAAATCCACAAGCCCATTCAAAATTGAACTTTTTTCCTACAAATGTTACCTGCTTTAACTTCTAGAACCAATAAATGTACATGTATGTCTAGAATTAGATGAACATGGAGCCCACTATACTATTTACTTATTTATTTGATTGGTGTTTTACGCTGTACTAAAGAATATTTCACTTATACGACGGCGACCAGCATTATGGTGGGTGGAAACCGGACAGAGCCTGGGGGAGACCCACGACCATCCGCAGGTTGCTGCCAGACTTTCCCACGTTCGGCCGGAGAGGAAACCAGCATGAGCTGGACTTAAACTCACAGCGACCGCATTGGTGAGAGATTCCTGGGTCATTACGCTGCGCTAGCGCGCTAACCAACTGAGCCATGGAGGCCCCCGGAGTCCACTAATACATATTTATCAACATGTACATGTATCAGTATCTTTGTGCAAGGAGTTTTCATAAGCACGTCTTTAATGGTATTTCTCTAATTTGTACTGGTATGAATTTTACTACAGGTAGTCCAAGTGGTATCATTGTCTTGGATGTTTTCAACTTAACTGGCACAATGACACACAGTCAGTTGTTTTGTATTTGAATACAAATATGTACTCAACAAAGTAACTGTGCACAGGTATAAATATACATTGTTCTTCCATACATACTGTCGTTTTTGTATTCATGTTGAAGAACAACGTATTGTCGAGGAGCAGATAAAAAATGGTTACTCGAGTCATGTCGCCAACATGTTTTCAAGGTCAATGACAGAGGAAGGGTGAAAATGAGTGTCGGTTAGCTCAGTAATGGGTGTGTCCATCACAAAGGTTGATGATTTCTGTGCATCTTCATCTCATTGCAGTCACCAAGTGAGCAAGAATCCTTGTGGTAATGATGAGCCCAGATCCTGGTTAGGTCTCTAACCACTGCATCAACATTTTGCGGCAAGCAATGCTTCCCTCTCAAGCGTTGGTCCACTTCGCCCCAAACATGCTCAATAGGTTCTATATCAGGTAAATTTGCAGGCCAAGGGTCGACATGAAAGTCGTTTGAATCCGTAAATCCGTAAATGCTCCTGTCATCTGAGTGGAAGGGGCCGGGCATTTCCCTGCAGAAATGTGATCTGGGACCGAGACGCTGCAGGAAAGGGATGACAACAGACTAAAGAATATCTGGTCTAGGTAACCTGCAGCATTCAAGTTACCATCTACAACAAGACAACATTCATGTACAATGGCAGAGGACAATGGGTTACCCCTCTACCATGTCTGCTTTAATAAAATCATACATGTGTATCATCTGCTTTTGTCTTCACGCCACTACTGACTGGCAATGTGATGTGTACATGTCGCATGGAAATTCCCAGTAACTAGCAACATACGGGACACACAGATTGCGAACAGAAGTGATTGCCAGTTTGCAACTTTTGTCTGGTGGAGATTTGTATTGGTGGTTTCAGGGCCCAAAAACATAAGCCTCAATCTGCATGTCTCTCACGGTGCCATAAACAATTTCAAGGATTGAAACTTTTGAAACCAGTTAGGGTTAAGCCTTGATTTCTGTGTGTATAATTCCATCTGTTTGTGCCTATATCATGACATTGGCTTTTGTTGCCATCCAGTTAGGAAGTGAAAAGGCTGCAGGTCAATGCGCCAAAACATACAGAAGGCCTATAGCCTGTGTCTGTCAAGCTCACAGAGCTGTTGAGTGTTCTTTGCTATGTCCACAACTTCTTCATAGGGGCTCTCAGCTTAGGCTCTTCCACACATGCTGGATAAACATAGGCCACCCTTGCTAGATGCACGCACACAGCCATTCTCTGCGTTCACCATTTCATCGCTTTGCTGAATCCTGTTCAAGGCATACTCATTGATCTACTATGATTTGCCGACTTCCCTGACATTTAACTACTGAGCTGTCAAAAGGCAAGACCCATTAGACTTCTGCCTGCAGGTAAATGGGCCCAATGCCTCTAGATTTCAGATGTTATCTATACGTTTTTGATGATTTTAGCTCCTAGATACAGCGGATTTCCACATGGCCTGAGGACACAGTAATTGCATTACACCATGATAAATGTGTAGCATTTCCAGAGAAACTACCATGCAAACATGTGCACATGCTACTCTACATGTCCATGTAGATACACAGCAATTGCCACCTAATATTATGGAGTGAAACTTAAAAACTACAAAACAAAACAAAAACAAATACTTTTGCCTAAGCTCAAGAACTTGAGAAGTTTTGTGAGACCAGGCCCTGGTCTGCTCTTTTAAGCCAATACACATATAATTGATTTGTAGCAGAAGTCCATCACTCAGAAGCACGCTACTTCCGTATAGCTAGTCTCCATGGCACATTACACATGTTACACCATCTGTAGAAGCTCGCGCCACCTGGTGGAGAAACATGCCTACCGTTTGGGTAGAAATTGTGAACTGAATCATGGGAAATCTAATGTAAATGGCTGCTACAAGAACTAGTCACACCTTGAAACCGAAACTGAGTATTTAAAAACTACAATTTTGCTCATCATTGTTGCTCTGCAGTTAAAAAAACCCATTGACCATTTTTGTATTTCTATACAATTTCAAAACAATTACTATCAAAGACACTGTTGCCCTTTTACAAAACTGTCCAGTGACGTAAGTCTATTTCAACAAAACCGTGTCTGAACATTTTTTTTTCACCATGCATCAGCCATTTTTCAAATGTTTGCTGTGCAAGAGAGAGGAAAAAAATACATGGTATCACGTGTTAAAGATCAAAGAAAAGTGTGAAGTGTCATGGAGACTAGCTATATGGAAGTTGCGTACTTCTACGTAATGGACTGTCCGTTTGTACAGTGAGTGAGTGAGTGAGTGAGTGCTTCGGGTGTAATGTCCTACTTAATAATTTTTTAGTCATATGATGAGGAAGTCCTTAGAGTACGTGTAATGTGCCTTCTTGTTGCAGGAAGGATTTCCACCCTCTTTTATTTAGTGCTGCTTCACTGAGACGAATTACCAAAGACCAGCAAGCCCCTTAATGCTGAACCCCGAGTGAGGAAGCTACAACTTTCTTTTTTAGGGTCTTCAGTGTTGCCCGACCCAGGATTGACCCTGGATCTACTGCAGCCAACATTCCATCAACTCAGCTATTGCGGCCGGTGCATCTGTTTGTGCAGGTACACTGTACAGACATGAACACATGTTTACATGTATACATCTTTACTTTCCACAAAAGCTGACAGAAATGTAATTGTTAACTTGAGTTTCAGCAATACTAATATCTGTCCTAAACTTTAGAAGAATCTGAATATGAAAGATTTTTGAAAGTAAACTACTGTTCATCCACATGTAATTATCATCATATTGATCTTTGTGCAAGATTCAGGAGTCTGATCAAGCGGCCAACTTTGTATTGTTGTAAAACACCACAGAAATATTCACCCATACGTACATAACTGCTGTTTGTTTAATGATCAGGGGGTCCTCTTGGGTTCAGTTGGTTAGTGCGCTAGTGCAACATAATGACTCAGGTGCCTCTCACCAATGCGGTCGCTGTGAGTTCAAGTCCAGCTCATGCTGTCTTCCTCACCGGCCGTACGTGGGAAGGTCTGGCAGCAACCTGTGGATGGTCCTGGGTTTTCTCCTACCATAATGCTGGTTGTCGTAGAAGTGAAATATTCTTGAGAACGGTGTAAAACACCAATCAAATATAAATAAATTTAATGATCAGGCTTATTCTAAGTGAGCTGAAAGTGGAGAAATCCGCTGGCTTTTGCCACACAGATGTAATCGTCAGAGAAACTATAAATCAGCCAGAGCCAAGCCGGAAATATTCTCAATTCAACTTCTTCGCACAAAAAACGATCACTGTATCATAAAAAGAAATTATATGTATTCCTATAAAGGTCAATCGTCTGCCGTTGTAGTATGCTTGTAGTAAGACAACTGATTTTAGTTATTTTTAGTTTTTTCTTGATTTAGTTAACAATATTAACTTTTCAAAGCCCTGAAGTTTCATGAATATGCATGATTCATGGCCCAATCAGGTTCCACTTTACAAAAGACAACAAGCACCTTACAAGTAGTTACCATCTGGTATTGCCTGAAAGCTCAGTGACTTTGACCTGCTTGTTCGTGTTGATAAAAGTACATCAGTACCATTCACAGCTTATTGCTGTTCTCCATGAATGTTTTGTCCAGGAATGAACTGAATGTGTACAGGTTGCCACATAAACCATTTTATTTCTTCTTCTTTTAGCTACCATTGGGGTGGAATTTTCCTGACATTACGTTGTAAGAGCCTGGTAGTAAGGGTACGAGTGTGGGGCAATGGTCCTCCATGCGCAGAGCATTCTGGGATTGCGCACTGACCAGTGCTCTGCCGATCACCATGCTGTATCCAACTTAACAGTTCCCTTTCGTCCTTCTGTAGGTCAATAATATTATGTATTCTGGCATCTCTGTTCAGCTTGGGTCTTTTACAGATCTGAACCTGCATGCATTTGTTTTAAAACAAGGAAATTCACACTTACAAGATACGATCAATGACTGGCTGTGAAGTTTACAGTGACAGGAGTATGACTATCGGCCTACTTAAATTCGAGTTTACCAAGCAATCCACTAATGGATCAATAATCGGCATAAGCAATAAAGCTAATCCACCAACAACATCAGCCACCTGATGATATTTCAAGGAAGATTGAAAGCGATGTATTGCACCACGTGTGAAAATTCATTGACCGCAAAAACACTCATTGAAAATTCACTGACCGCAAATTCCTCACTCAGTTATCAAAACAGTCACATGTCAAAACTTTAAGTACACAGTGCATTTAATCATATACTGACCAACAGTTCAGTATGGAGATATCTTGTCCTGTGAGTTTCAAAACTTTTAGGGATCAACAGGACAACTGTCCTGCTGGCTTTGCTTCTAATTTCTATCCCTGACAGTCAAGCAAGGGAGATTACAAAGAAGGAAGACGTACACATTAAACTTTCGTGAGTCAATGGCAGCTCACAAGTACAAACAGAGGTACACCTTAATGTAGGTCATCAGTACAATGTAAAAAGTTATCAAAAACTGATATAGGGCAAAACAAAATCATGTTATTCGTGAATTTAAAAATTGCTGAATCCTACACATGTGGTAAGATTAGAGGATACATGTACTTTCTGCTGATAACCTTGAATATTCAGTTTGGACATCTGCTATTTAAAGTGTATACCACATGCACACCCTTGCAGCAGGTACATGTATTGTAAGTGTACCAAGAGAACAATGAGAAGTTCATTCCAACACCATGCAGAGCTACTACTTAAACTGCATGCTGGCACACAATTCTTGACCAATGACGTACATGTATAATAAATTGCTACTAACATCAGCGCACGGTGCAAGGGAGGGGAGGGGGGGGGGACTTTGCCACTATCAAAACAATTATATGAATCGTTGGAGTGGAACCCTAACTGTGGTGAACTGACAAAAGGCTGTATTTCACCAGTTTTGTGTTGCCATTTCCAAACTACCACACTGTCATTGCTGATCTGGTATTGCTCTCTATGCCGTAAGTCCTTTGGATATATATCAGCCTACTGTCCTGCACATGTCTACATCAGAGACGACAAAGTTTGTCAACGTATGTAATTTATACATCATCGATACACACAGGTTTACCTCTGAACTAGGGCAGACATGATAGCCTACTATTTGTGCTACAGCCAGATTTTGCATGTCATACATGTACATGTATGTGCATGAAACATTCCCTATTCATACACATGTACTTGTGCTTCTAAGAAACATCAGGATATTGTCAAACAGCATTACTCCTGAATCTTGTGGCCACACTTCAGCATACCTGTAGCTACTGGGCAAGCCATGTCTAATACAAAAGATTGTCCACTAGCTGTTCTATAGTACATACATCTATTTACACACATGTACATATGTAAGCTTCTACACCAGTTTATTGTGTAAGGTTAAGAAATTAAAATTTCCCAAGGCAATGTTAACTTTCCTCAGCTACATGTCTGATGAGGTTAGCTCATAGACTATTAGCACATTTCATTATGCATGAACACATTTTGATACTTGCACTCTTCGGCTTAAATGACTGAACTTGACTCTGCTTTCCAAGGTTAACACATACATGTACATGCCAAAGACTTCAAAGCTGTCATGTAAATCCACGATTAATTTATCAAGGCTAAATACAATAAAGACAAGATCAAAGTTTTCTTAAATGTTTTCTTTAGATAGGATTTCTCAAATATCTTGTTTCAACATGTACATGTGTTAGGATAATTCAACTAGCTAAATGAGCACGTTCCTTATTCAACATGAGCTCCCTCCTTATTCAACATGAGCTCCCTCCTTATTCAACATGAGCTCCCTCCTTATTCAACATGAGCTCCCTCCTTATTCAACTTGTGACAAACATGTATATACTCTGTTTGTCCTCATCTAGCACCTCATCAACCCTTTTTCATGTTCGCTACTCCCAGTACACTGGCATGGGAAGCTCGTTCATGCAGTACATCAACCTACGGACGTCGCTAAGAAGTGCACGTAATTTCAGTTCGGTTATCACCAGGAATGCCCAGCATCAACTACTGTTTTCTCTCTACTAATCAGACTGTATCTGAATCTATTTTTTTTTTCACAAATGTAGCTTCTGTTGATTAATGATGGACCAGAAATGTTTGGATAAGTGGTGCCTGAATAGATGGTAATGTACTCTTGTACATGTACGTTTATGTCCGTTCTCATTAAGCTTCCAACCTGATAGCCTATTTAAGCCTATGGATTTAGCTGGACAATTATAAAAAAAATCTTTTCAGACAGAGATTTTGTTGTGTTTCAAGAAAACTGCAAACCGCAGTGGTTAGAAAGTTGGCAGCAAAATTTTCCTGGATGTTATCTTAAACGGTTTTGAAGTGTTTTTCCAGATCGTATGGTTTGGCAATCATACTGAATTTCGAATTAAACCTTTAATCTTCTTCTTCTCAAGAACTAATCGACGAGTCCTTGTAAAATTTGATGTGCACGTCAAACAATACTAGTTACATAACGCAGGAGCAGACATTAGATTCTTTCAAAAACTTTAACAGTTCGCCACTGGTCAAATATATGACATGATAAAAAGGAGGAATAGCCTTTACTTAGGGTGAAATTCAGCGTACATGAAATTGTTTGTAACTCATGGAATCCTGCTCAATTTGCCATGTGCAGGGCGGCGGCTGAATTTCCGAATCAAATGGTCTATTTAGTTGATTACTAATGAAGATTCCCTCCAAGAATGCTGACATGCCTAACACTTACGGCGATTCACAGAGCTTTTCGTGGTGGAATAAAACAAAATATAGCTACCCCCAACACATGCATGTGTGTTTCTATAGGTAGAAAGAAACAGTTTTATTTCTGACTGATTGTGGACTTTCTCAAGCATATACTCTGAACTGAAAAGTGGAAAGTTCAATCATGTGACTGGCTCAAAGTACACATAAATTTATAATTGATCAATTATTCAATGGGTGTAAAATTGGGAAAGAGCGAAACTAAGGGATGAAACTAGATTTTGTGTTTAGGTCGTAATGTATTACTCTTATAAAGTAGTTTTATGCGGGAAAAGGGCAATTGTGCCTAGCGAAATGATGATGTAAATTATATGATGACCAAGCTATGGAAAGACATGTGAGGCATTCTCCCAAAACTCAGGCTGCTTTAAAGGGATGAGTCTGCCCCATCTATTACGCAAGCATAATATTAGAGTTGACTATTCACTGTGTATAGTATCTATCTTGATTTAAAAATTTTTATTCCACTGTTAATATATATTCTAATTTAGAATATGCTTAAGACTTGTGTTTATTGGAAAAACAATACATACACAGCTAATACTAAATATAGCCTAGTATACTCATAGACAGAAGTTAGGTGCTTCGATGGACTCCCCACCGTTTGCTGAACGGCTGTAGATGATACACTTGGCAGACAACACAGCAAGCTCGGCCACTAGCTAGTTCACCGAGTCGAACGTTCCACTGGCCGGCAGTGTAACACAGGCCGCGCTAGCTGCAAATATTTGACCAAGTTTCATCAACATTCTTAAACACAGAGTGACACCGACATTATAAAACACAACTTGTGAGTTCTATGAAGTGTGTAAGTGTAAGAATATTCTTTGATGGACACAAAGGTCATTAAGCCCCCAACGAACGGCGACAGTCGAATTTACAGGCTTTGTGGAAGATGATAGCGGATCGCAAACAACGACGATGGAAAGGTGTCCCCTGCCACGGCTGCACTTCCAAAACTGTCTCAAACAAGAATGGAATATGTCTGATAGGGGCCTTGAACCGTGGGGGAAGTACAGACAACTAACTTACCTGTTGTTCATCTCGTAATTAATATCCAACAACGAAACATAGTATGCCCAACACCTGTGATAAATCGGGTAACACGTTAGCGCTCGCGTATTCACCTGTGCTGACCCGCCGCCATTTTACAACAGACTGTCGGTGAGGTCACGTGACACAAATTGTTGATTACACTACAAAAGCTTGTGATTGATCCTTTCAGTGAAGGTGTGTTCCGATCATTTCGCGCAGGTGTCACCAATATATTTTTTATACCCGAATCGTTCCGATATACATATATAAAAGTACATGAAAGAAAACATCGGGCTTTCTCAACGCACGTACACGTACTATATTGTAAGTACAAGTACGTGAATACATGTAGGCCTACATGTAAATTTTGTACTAATATAGCCTACATACATATATTTACTTATTTGATTAGTGTTTTACGCCGCACTCGAGAATATTTCACTTATACCACAGCATTATGGTGGGAGGAAACCGGGCAGAGCCCAGGGGAAACCCACGACTATCCGCAGGTTGATGTCAGACCTTCCCACGTACGGCCGGAGAGGAAACCGGCATGAGCTGGACTTGTACTCACGGCGACCGCATTGGTGAGAGGCTCCTGGGTCATTACGCTGCGCTAGCAGCGCCAACCAACTGAGCCACATAGACCCCTAGCCTACATATATATTTGATTTATTTATTTAATTGGTGTTTTACGCCGTTCTCAAGAATATTTCACCTATATGACAGCGGCCAGCAATATGGTGGGAGGAAACCGGTCAAAGAAACCCAGGGAAACCCACGACCATCCGCAGGTTGCTGAAGACCGCCGGATATATATAGATATATATGTAACTATATAAGGGAGTAAATTCGTAAATCATGTATTGTTTCAATTTCAGGGAATGCTGTTATATTAAACAACTGCACTAGAGGTAATTTTAATGCTACAATTCTATAATCCAGCTCTGATATAGGCCTGTGTGTGGGCCGGGTATAGGCCTATTATGTAGCCTTTATTTTCATTTTATTTTTATTATTTTTTTTTTGTATTCAGATTTATAGATTGTTGGATGATTGCTTTAAACAAAGTTTTCCAATAAATAATTGAACAACCTTTTAAAAAAAATAGAAAAGAAAAAGTGACAAGAAGATACGTGGTGGACAGTGAGTCGATCGAACTCAGTATGGGCGGACTGGTCGTCACTGCCACACTCACGCAAACCCACTGCACCACTGCTCATGATGAAAGATTTAGTGATAGTTACCGCTTTTATAAATAGATATTCAACTTTTTTGCATATATAGTTCGTATATGAGAATAGTTTCTTAACCAGTCTCAATTAATGAGAGCACTAGTTATATCACAAGATATATTTGATGCATTCAGTATGATAAAATAAAATGAAATACTTCTACTTTCATTTTCGAAAGTGTGACGTTTAGGATACGTATGCACCTCGCACATCCAACAATGATAAACCATGCATATTTGACAGGTCAACGTCACCGCAAGGCTATGCGGTAGCTAAACCACCTATCTTGTACTAAACACACTATACTTAATTAACACAGCAATAAGGTGGTGTTGCAAAGCAATGAACACTATTACGTAAGCAAGCTAGAGAAAAATGAAGGTAAAGATATAGCCTATGCAACATACATACATACGGATTTTGTGGAGGGTTGACATTATGCACACATCATTATGCACTATATGTATACGTTGTATATTTAGTTCTGTGTTGTATATGTTATTTATTTATTTATCTGATTGGTGTTTTACGCCGTACTCAAGAATATTTCACGTATACGACGGCTGTCAGCATAATGATGGGAGATAATATGATATATTTACTTGCTTTAGTTGTGCACGTAGAAACCAAAATGAACTTAATTTTCATTTTTCGGTTTTCTTCTGACCAAATAATTCGGCCAACTGCTTTCCAGCATATACTAATCAAGTGCAGTGCCACTGAACTATAAATCATAGGTAGGCAGAATCGTCCGAACGGGATTTATACCAATATATTTTAGATATAAAGAGCGTGGCAGAGTCGAAAGCGATATATTATATACAAATACCTTTCGGACGATTCTGCTGGGTATGCCATAAATTATATTATAAACGTCTACGGTATGATACCTCCTAAGATTTTGAACATTAACGTTTGAAACAGTATAGATTTCTCTAGCATTATATATGAAAAAAATACAACACAGTAAAAAAGAAAAAAAAAAAAAGACTAGCAGAGCGTGGTTTCGATCCACGGACCTCTGGGTTATGGGCCCAGCACGCTTCCACTGCGCCACTCTGCTGTGCGGATAACGGCACGCGTAAAAAACCCTATAAACTCATAGTGGTTTAAATTTTGTTTCTCCAGGAAGAAATTGAATTGTATGTTTTGATTGTGATATATACATCATGATTCATTTGATTCGTTCAAACAACGCTCAAACTTTACTGATATGTTCCTTTGAGGTCATTGACCAGATGAAGAACATGAGAAAAAGACCTCAGAGCTCAGGTGTAAGGGAAACAACTCTTGCGCTGAATCTGTTACAAGTGTTTTGGCGCGAAATAAATACGCTTTCTGATCGTTCATTCTGATCGTTGGAACCGATTTTAGGAGATGTTTTTGGTGCGTTGCAATAGCACAAATTGCTCTCGATCCATCTCCTTTGTTCATCCGTCTCCAAAGTCGGTAGTATTTTATTATCTGTGTAGGCCTTATGTAGGCTTGTATAGGCCATATAATAGTTGTGTAGGCCTACCCGAATGTTTCCCCATACAACAGTGGCGGTTAAGCTAGGACCTGTTGTTCGAAACTGTTTAAAGACTTCAAACCAAATATAACTTGAAATCAGTTTTGTACTCAGTCCCAAAACAATTGCATCAGAGTAGGCATACATTAAATATGAACCAAGCCTGCCGCAGTTATAGGCTATTTTAGGCTTTGGCCTGATGAATTTGGCTAAAATTTTAATTATACAATTTGACTCAAATATACCAGTATTAGCTAATACACTATATAACACCCGGGCCCAGTATATTGCGTCTTGTTTGTTGACTAGCCTAATATTCTCTTTACGTGACTCCAACATGTAATTTCTCTACTTGGTCAAGACCTTATACTTTTTCCTGGAACAGCTTTAGCTGAGTTACAATACATTATTTTATATAAATAGGCCGAACATTTTGATATTGTCTTCACAAATTATGGCTGAAATATTGACGGGGTGGCGTTAAGCCATATACATTCATGCATTCACTGACGACGGAGTTAAGCTGTCGACTGATCATAGAAGCAAGATGCGACCGCCTCGGTGACCTAGGGATTATAGCGTCCGCACCGAAAACGGGACACCTGGGGTCAAACCCGGGTCATTTCAAAGACTTTAAAAATGGTATAGGCCTACTACTTGTTACTGCATGGTTAGGCGCTCAGCACTGAGAATTCAGAGCAAGGAAACAAGATTGGCTGGCCCCATCTTAGTATAACGTGACTGGGTGGGGTGTCACGTCTGGTGTCTTCAGCATGATATATCAGTGACGGCCGTATTTTGGCGGCATGGACTTGCCCAGTCACAAGAAGACGCAAGAAGTATATCTATATACACACACCGAATGACTCCTCGTTATTATATGGCTGAAAAATTGTTAATTTGGCTACATATATATGACTAAATATATGTATATGGCTTTACAAATTCATTTTCTAAAAAAAAAAATATCGATTTCGTACATAAAATCTGCACGAAAATCGAAGGTAGGTAGGCCTTCAAACCTGCCTACATATAAAGAAAAGAGGGAGTTAATCATACGCCTGTTGGCCTAAGACTACTATGATTTAATGAAATTTAAAGTTACACAGAAAAACTTTTCCTTGTGAAAATGACGACAAAAGATTGGTATACGGCCTGTCTCCCAGAATTCGTCATACTGGAGTACTGACTCGTTTATCAACATCATCAAAGCTACCACAATAGGTTAGTCAAGAAAAAGACTAATTAGGGTTGGTCCATTAACAAAAATTAATCGATTTGATAAATTCACATTCCTAAAAAATATGACTAAAATGCATTAGTCAGTTCTTGTCGTCACCTATCTGGTACAAAATCTGTGATTTATTCTTTCCAGCCTTGATTAATTGAAACAAGGTCTGTTTCAACACCGACGTTTTCCAAGTCCATGTAGGCTATTGAGGACACCCTGTCAAAACACCTGAAACGTCTGCTTCATAACACTGTCACGTTATATAGACCGAGAGACAGCTCTGGGATAAACGGTATCACCGTCCAGTGCGATTACACATGCACATATCCATATATCGAACCCATGCAGTAAAATAATTAACAAAGGTGGCTTGAAGTCGTTTCCCAAAAGTAATGTTCAATAACCCATCTCACCATTTGTTTCGCTCCCAGGGGATTGGGCTGCGTGTTTAGGCTTAATACAAAAGATGTACAGCATGAAGAGTTCTAACACTGAAAAAAACAAGACAGTTATTAATTTTTTTGTTACTGTAAGAACACGTGCAGGAATGCTTGTGTTATCCTGTCAGTTTAGCAGGATGTGCTGGAAGAAACGCCAGTATTGTTCAGTTCTTTTGGATATGCTGTATTAAAAACATAATGGGTAGCAATCACTTCGCAAACAACGTCTGGATTTCTGACAGACGCTAACCCTCAACCCAGACAGAAAGGTTGGGATCAACCTCGTGCAGGATCTGACATTTCGTACGAACTATAGGAGGACAGTGGGTGGAGTAGTGTAGGCTGCATCTGGAAAGAAAGTGTTGAGTGTTAACAACGTTAAAACCTCTTGAAGTAAAATAATTCTGGAATTACACAGGCACATAAACAACCAAAACATATCCAAAGTCATTAATACACAGACATTAACTACACAAAATAAATGATATATAAAATGATGTCGTAAACATCGCCTTCATTTTAGGTGTTCACTACATTATCCATAAAGGGATACAAAATTGATTTGGACTGGTTAACTTTTACTACATCACAGGTCAGCTTCACTGAGGCATGGCACTGGTTAACTAAACATCACTTCAAGGGTATAAGTATTGCTGGTAAATTTATACATCAATTAAATACTATGTTGCATACTGGGTGTCAATGTTATTAGAGAGTACCAACAAATCAGAACAAACACCCCCCACAACCATCTCCGCCCCCCCCCCCCCATCCCCCACACATAAGTATATTAAAAGTTCTTTTAAATAAACTTGTACACTCTACAAACTTAGACCCTTCACTTCTAATTGTTTCGAAAGAAAAAACAGCACCTTCCAGGTACACGTATGGTGCAAATACAACTTACCCTAATTCATCAATCTTTTCGCATATAATAGAGCAACTTTCAGTGCAGTTTATGCCCATTTGTAATTTTATCTTGCAAGCAAAACTAAATTGGTTTGATTGGCCAGTTTCAGGGCTTCGCTAAAGTACGATTCAGTTTATCACTCAACACAGAATATAATCCCTTCAGAAATGTTTGAATAAACACCTTGTAAACATTCAAAACGGTTGAAGAATTGCAGTAGTCCAATTAATCTTTCATTGATCTATAATTATCCAAGTTTAAATTTTAAAACATAGAACATGCATAAAACAAATGAATTAATTATTTACTTGAAGCAATTTCAAGAGAAGTTTAGGAAAAGTAAGTTCTGAAATTTTAAAGCTTCCGCCAAGTCACGTGCCCCAAAGCATCTCTTTTAAACTTGGACAAATTTAATTTGTAGGTATCATCTGACTGGTTCATTATGTTATCTTTTATAATTTGCTGTTTGTAAGGAAGCTACTATGGCTTCTTAAAGCTAATGTAGAACCGACAGAAATAACCTGCCCAGATTTAAAGTCCTAGAAAAAATAATACACCTCACCAGATCTCTGCTCTGAATCCTTCACAGCGGCCACTGGACTGACCACAGAGGTTTTTAACTCTGCAGACTTGGTGCACTGGAGAATGGCATGTTGGTATTTTGCCACCCCCTGCAACATTGCTAAAAGCTCAATTTCATTAAGAACCTGAAAACGAAATGTTACTTGTTGAATGAATGCTTTTATTTATTTGATATGTGTTTTACTTATTTCACTTTTTTCCCTTAATACGACAGCCATCAGCATTATGGCCGGAGGAAAATAGGTAGAGCCCGGGGGAAACCCACAGCCATCCGTAGGCTGCTGGCAGCTAGATTTTCTCGTATACGACGGGAGAAAACCCCAGCATGAACTGGTCTCACAACGACGACACTGGTGAGATTGAGACTCCAGAATTATTGTTGTGTCTACAAGACAAGAAGTGTGGGAATTAGAGACAATAAATGTCTGTACGATGACAACCTGCACACACATAAATGCTTCCATTCTACATTTCATTTGGAGCACAAGGTAAGGTGTCTTGATGATTCTTGTATGTTTTACATGAGGGAGTAAAGACCTCATTCTTAATATCTTGAACACCAGGACAAGGTATGATGGTCAACTATTGACACAATAAAACTTGAATCACCAAGGTGCTTTTGAAAACATTGAATTTGGCAACAAAGCTGCTGTACATATTTGTCATATGGGAATCCATCTTTTTCCATATGAAGTTGCCTGTTAGTTTGTTTTTTTTTTTCTTTGTTGTTATTTTTGATTTTTGGGGGGTTTTTGTGTGTGTGTGTTTTTTTTTTTTGGGGGGGGGGGGTCTATAATACACCATGGTTCTACAAAAAGCCGGGTATACAGGGTGAAAACAACTTCGAACAAAAGGCATATAATTCTGGGTAAACGGTAGAATAATTAGTAAACTGCGTGTGTATTCGTGTTGCATGAAAAATTATAGTCTAGTTTAGAATTTCTCACTTATTTTAGCGTCTGTAGCAGGGAGGACTTGGCCAAGGTATGGACATGCCAGAATAATAGCCCTTGCCATGTCGTTATATTGGTTACTCATAGGATTGCTAGAATATCAAAGAGCACAGCCGAATAAAGAAGACTGAGAATTGAATACTATGTTCAAATATGCTCTGTCGAATAATGCATCAGAAAAGTCATTGTTTCCCACTCCCAAGAAATTAGGCTGGACTACCTTGTAGTGTGTTATTTAGTTTTACCAGTGTTATTTTTACGAAGAAAAGGCTCTCTAACAATGATCAAAGTAACACATTACATAATTATAAAGGTATAAACTTAAATGTCATGATATGTACGTACACTCAGTTACTACGAAGATGTGATAACACTTGAAACTAACAGACCTGAAAGCCAGTTGTTTAGTTTGCATATAAACTTAAACTATTATAAAAAATGAAATGAAACCCAGCAATGGAAGATTCAAGAAAGTAGATATTAACCTTACAATGTATAGTGTGTCATCTCCTCGTAAATAGCTGGGGTGAGTTGAGACTTTTGAGATGAGGCTTTTCCCTTTGTAACGCCTCTCTAAGATTTATTTGATTTACTAGTATTTATTTGATTGCTGTTTTACGCCGTACTCAGGAATATTTTACTTATACAACGGCGGAAGGCATTCTGGTGGGAGGAAACCCTGCATAGCCCGGGGGAAACCCACGGCCATCCGCAGGCTGCTGCAAGTACGACCGGAGCCTCCCTAAGAGATCGCCGAAATCTGGCTAATTTGGTTAAACTGTTCTCAAAAACTCAAAAACTCAAAAACAGAATAAACCATTCATACGTACTCAGCCTACATGACAACTGTACTGACACTTTTTTCTATTTACCTATTTTATTTGACTGTAGTTTTATGCCATACGCTCAAGAATTTTTCATGTATACAATGACAGTCAGTGAATATTATTCATGTAAGAACCTGAACCAGAATGCCCAGGGAAAACCACTGACCTTTGGATACAAACTTACAAACTTTATTATATGTGACACACAGGCTACCTTGCACACCATAATGATGGAAGACAAGTTGTTTTCACCGAGCTTCAGTTAAATACACAAACGGTCACACAATCACCACAATCAGCGAAAGCGAGGGAATCTACAAATTCCTAGTTCCAAGCCTGGTTTGAACCCGCACTTTAGTTTGTCAGACTAAAGGTCAGGATTGAGTCGCGCAGCTTGCCCACTGACCTACACCCCATTTAAGCAAATTTTAAGAATGATAATTTACTCGAAATCAACAGGAAAAATTAAATTTAAGGGTATTATGTTTAAGGACTTTACCCTAATTATCAGTTACTAAAATATGGGGTGCTGGTAAAATTTCTGTGCAAGTCATATGGCATAACAAAGTCGTTTAATAATTGTTCGAGAGAATTCCTTTCAATTGTATGGTTGCGAAAAAAATAAGAAAGTTTACTGTTTCTGACCTGAACTGCAGGCCAGTCGGAACTGGCTAGACTGTAAACTGCAAGGTCTGTTGTGTACCTATCAGCTTGAGAATTCTCAAGTTCCACTCTGGTGCCTCCAGTATTATTCCCGGCCATCTCAGTTTGCTGACAGTGTTTCAGTTGGTGCTGTTGAGTCATTCACCATGAAACGCACCTTTGGCTTGTCTGACAACCGGGCTAAAGTAATGGTGCACCAGTCCTCGAATTCCACATAACATACTTGCAGAGTGTACGGTTTGGCCTAAAAATCAAACATCCTGAAAATTTCGGTGGGCAATTTGTCTTTTTTTTCAATTTCTACGATGTCTTTTTTTTCACATCACTAAGGGTCACGTGGTACTTGTATAATGGCTTGTAAAGTGAGTAGAACATCTGGAATATAGTATTTAGATAAGTATTTAGAACATTTAGACAGTTATATGTACTTCCATTTACAAATGATTGTTGTTGTATAAAATTTAATTCGCTGATAAAACATATATTGCATGTACTTGCCGAGCTAATTCCGCACGGATTATTTAGGTGAATAAATACCTTGGCATGCAGAAGTGTAGGATATTTATAAACATATACACCTATAAACTAGCTAGTTGTGCTCTACTCGAATCTTTATGACGATTCCCATAATCGAACAGCTTCTGTAAATACCCAGTTAATGATGTGAAAGCAGTGCACCTGGGGATGCAAGGCAAAACCTGTCTGTTTCAGAGTCCAACAAAGTGGCCCAAATCAAAGAATTTGGCTTGGAAAATTAAGCAGTGAGCTTTTGGCTTAACAGTGTTATTAGCACTCACGTCAAAGTAGGGATAAGTTATCAAAAGCTTGAAGTAACTCACAAGACCCTTGCTTATTACTGGAGCACACACTAAACCAATGACATCAAGCATATATACAATCCATAAAACATTCTCTTCTGGGATCAAATGTCCAATGATAACTCGCAATAGCCTAAGCATGCATCATGCCCTAGATGACGTTGGTTTAGTCTTGAATTTAGCTGGCTCTGTCAGAGTCTTAGTTGGGCGATTAGCTGAAAGGTTAGAGAACCTAACTGAACCCAGCATTTTAAGGAAAACTCCAGGAAGTCAACTCCGTACACTTCAAAAGTATCATGAGCCAAATCTAATGGCACTCCCCAACATACATGATAATGAGTTAAATCGCTCAAAACAGAATTCGATATTATACCACATACCTTAGCCATGGACTGGTCACTTTGAACAGTCGATACAGCAAGGTCATACGAAGCCGTATCGCCAAGTTAGTAATAACATTCACAAAATTTCTCTTGGTGCTGTCCAAAACCGGCAAATACGTGGCCACAAAACGCTACATCATTCCACTAATTTCATGTGCAACAAGGATGTCTCCTACAAGCATTAGATACAGTGCCTCGTGAATGAAACGTTCTACCATCAGGCGTACGAAATATGATTCCATCTGTTTCAAAAGACTTTCTGTCTTCAAGTAGCCGGTTTATGACCCTTTTCAACAAATACTTTTTTACCAATTCAGTTCTGACAAGAGCAGCTAGTTGTATGACATATAATTTTGACCTGAACTTTGGTGGTAGGTTGCCTAAAACGAAGCATACAGCTGTCACTTTGTACTTTCTTATTTTATTTCGGAGTGGATTTGAGGCCTGAAAATCATTCACAAAAAACTGCACTTGACGTACTGGTAACTCATCTGTGAAAAAATCACTCGAATCAGAGGCATCTCCACCACAAAAATCCTTTAATTTTTAATCTTGTGACTAAATATATCATTATTCATATTGTTTTGTGCAGTATGTTTGGTATCGTACTCGACACACAGTCACAGTCAGAACGGGATATGAAACCTGACGTCACAACGAATATCATGACAGTGTACAAGCGCTGCGTCATACCTCGACAACGGTTGCGCTTGCACAGGTCAAGGTCGACGTCAACGTAACAATCATATGGGCGTGGCTACACAAGGTCACGTATGACAACGTTTTTCGGTATACAAAGCCGGAGTCCAGAAATCAGAAAACCTTGACAGTTTATACTGCTCAATTAGCAGCGCTTATTTACGCAACAATGGGAAAACGGTTACGAAGACTGTACGGATTTGTTCAGCAAGTCGTTCAAGTAACAAGAAGAATGGCACGAATCTGTGTGTGTTGTGGAACACTGACCGAGGAGACACGGCGTGAAGTCGTACCACTGTCTTCCTTAATGTCCGGGACTGGACCCATGAGGCCCTCCGAGGTAAGCCCTGCTGATATACCCGCAGGGATTTGCAGCACTTGTCCCCTCAAGATAAAAACCATCTGTAATAGCAACCTATCGTTACCGACTGGCGCAGACCGGGCCTTATACACTGGGTCCTTCCTACATTTTGGTAGTTCCATCGACAGTATCCCTGAATTGCCACTGAAAATGAGATCCAGTGCTAAAGATTTAACACTGAGAGCTAGTGAACGTCGTGAAACAAGTAAACCTAACTATATATCTTCACCTATCAAAACCTCTGATGGATCTCCTCCCACACTCAGTAGACAATCTTATTCTACAAGCCAAATGGCATGCAGACGTCAGGAACTGCCCATTAACTCTTCAATCCATCACCTTTCCGAGACCACTACTTGCTCAAACGAAACTGATGACTCAGAATATCTCAATTCATGGATGATGTCCACTGGAACGGCATCCACTTTGAACTATGATCGAGATAGCGCCACTTACAACGTGCGACAGTGTGCAGAAGAAGCAATTCGCTGTACCAGTTGTTGTCTTCTTGAAACTGATGGCCTCTCAAACCACAGTTCTGATTACACTGTTCCCAAACCCAGCCAAAGTTCTGACCACCAATCCTTCGTAGTGGGCAAAAGTTCTAGTAACAATGAGCCAAGTCTTAATCGCAGCAATGATCATGTCTCCCAAAAACATGGAAATGAGCCATACTGTACAGCAGTTGGGTTAAGTTGCACTTCTCATCAGATTACTCCTGAATCCACACAGAATTTCAACTATGCGATGACATCTGGTATCAGTTACTCTTCTCACCAACTGGCTCCTGAACTCAACCAGCATGTTAGTGAAAAATCTTTTGGTTCCGATTACAACCAAAACGTATTGTTCCGAGCGTTAAGCCAGTCATCCATGGACAGTGGCGAAATTCAAGTGAAGACCTCATCACCTATACACACTGGATTTGCTTTGAGAAGGAAGGGAAATTCTCTTAGCATTTTTCAATTCGACGATGAGACAAGGGAAACTGATTCGGAACAGGTTACCACCAACATTCCCAGCGCCATTCCGTCGCTCAGTCAATCCAGTCAGACTGATGATCACGTTGCTTTGAGGTTCCTCGTTCGTCAACCTTACCTCGGCCCATTTTCATTTCCGGATTGCAGCTACTGCGCATTGGGGGTCACCCCACAGAAGAGGTATGAGAAGTACTTTCGATTAAATCCTGTTCCAGAATGTCCCGACTCATTAACCACTTTAGAGGCAGCTTTTCGCCATGTTTGCCAGCCACCGGAGGAAGAGTCCGGGGCCAGTGCCGATATGTCAGCTTCAACCAAGTGCCATACACTAAAGATCCCGCTGTCTCAAGCTCAATGTCCACCCGACACGCCTCCATCGGACCTCCGGGTGGAGTACGCCATCAACAAGGAATGGTACCGGATCTACCCTATCCACTGGACCATTCAGCAAAATATCACAAAGAACATTTCCGGCACCGTGGATGTGGCATTGCTAGGAGAGTACAATAAACACATAGCTTTGAAAACCATGGATGCTACTACAAGCAAACGGGAAGCCCAAATAATGATCCAGTGCCAAGGGGATTTTGTGGTTCAGCTATGTGCGAGTTTGGTTCAAGCGGACAAAAGGTACCTATGCATGACTTATTACGAACGACGGGATTTGGCTGGCTGGTTAAGTAGGGACAAAAACAGAAAATACATCGGACGCAAGGAGTCAGTGTGGATATGCGGATATATCCTAGCAGCAATTGAATTTCTTCACGATCGGGAAATCTTGCATTTGGACATTAAACCTGGAAACGTTTTGATTCATATCAAGGGATATCCTGTACTGGGCGATTTTGGCTCCGCCAGGAGATTAGAAGAACTCAAAGAGGGTCCAAAAGGATTTGCATTTACGCTTGCTTACGCATCGCCGGAAATCCTGTCTGGAATTAAGCCTACTCGAATGGCCGACCTATGGTCCCTGGCCTGTGTCTTCTATCAGATGATGACGGCCAAGACACCATATCATCCCACATTGGACATCGCAGTGCAATTAAAACAGACTCTGACACACAAACCAGATGTATCCAAACTGAGCACTGATGCACAAGACTTTGTAACTTCCCAGCTGAGAAAAAACATTGCGGAAAGGCTCGGTCACACTTCCGGAGCACGAGATGTCATGTGCCACGAGATCTTCAAGGAGCTTGATTGGGCTGAGGTAAAGTACGCTCATCGGCACTCCACGTGTAGGCTTCTGGCCGTCTTCAAGCAGATAGAACGTGATGAAGGGGAAGACAAGAACACACCGGGGCCTATTCCACCCAACCTCTTTTCTGTTCAGAGTAAGAACGACAATAACAACAACAGCATGCATCTACAGTCGATACAACTTTTGCACGGGCCATATGCGGACTTGGTGATTTCAAACAAGCAAATAGTTTTAAGTGATAGAAGGGCTCAAGTGAGAGGCCAATATGACAGGGATAAGGAGACGACAGGCCATGGTGTACGGGAACCCAAATCTGGACCAGTAATGTATGAGGCGGGTTGAGATATTGCGCATTTTCAGCTTTTGTCACATCTCTTGCTTTTCTCATTACATTCCGTTGTAACATGGAATGTTTTTATGACATCAATTATTTTAGCTGTCAAGATATTTCAAATAATTGTTCTGTTTAAATGACAACAAAACTGATAACTTACATATGGCCTAGAATAATATTTCTGTACATTCCGTAGTACTATACCATGCATGCTATAGCTCGGGGAGTATTGTAGTATATTTTCTTCAGCTATGAACACACTTCGTTGACTCAGCTTTTAGTGGACAGGCATTCACTGTAGATGCATACATTATTTAATGACCTTAAATAAGCATTACTTACGCACTTAAGAAGTGCATTTGTTCGAAGATAAAAAGATATAAAACAAAAGGTTATGAATACGGTATTATATTATTGCAACATATCTCTCGACCCTAACCGGATTATTGGCATTAACTGTTTTCTAAAGTAATCCAGATATAATATTAAAAGAAAATGCCTAGTAACAGTAAATGTGGACGACATTTCAATCGATTTTTATGGCAGAAGTCTGTTATGGATTTGTGAGCTCAATATTTTAATAATTGCACAAGATTCTTATATTCAATATACTTTCATGTACATGTATATAGGTCTACTAGGTGTGATTTTTGATCTAATTTTGCGATAATTGTATGTATCATGTTGCATTTTTTAAAATTTGAAATAAAGTTTGAAAAATTTAAATTTGGTCTTCTGTGTGTCTGTGGTGATATGGTTAGATCGCATGACAGCACAGATTAACATGACAGTAAGTCTTTGCACATCTTGGCTATCATTTGTTCGCACTCGCATGAATGGCCAAGGAATCCAATTTCCTCGATTAGCCGTGATTTGTAGAAAACAAACGCTTCTCTCCAGGCCGTATGCGATCTGGTACGGTTTATCAAAATTGTAGTGAAGATCTACTAAGAATTTTAAAGCCAATTCAGGACGAATCGACACGACTTTACATATGGCTGGTTACTGTCACTTTAGAACCAGAGATTCAAATCCCGGTAAATCCTTCAACCATTATATGTGAGTCACAGTCGACATAAGTGTTGTCACCAGTCAAGGCGTTGGCCAAAAAATACTGCACAAAAATTGAGTAATGTTAAAAGCAGTTTTGAAAAACACGAAAACAAATTTATATTGCTCGACACATTTTAAAATTTCAAAGAATACTCAAGGATTATAGTCTGAGTAGAACCGAACCTGCAACAGAAACGCAACGGTTATGTCAAGAATGACAAGAATGACAGCAAATTGGATTTTTTTGCCAAAAAATAGCTTCTTTGACGATAGAGCGTCTTTCTGCATTATATAAGTAACAGTATATTATGCACTTAACGTTTCTTACAAGTGTTTCGTAAAGTCAGTAGTATAACTTTAGTATAGGAAGTTTCATCAAATATAAAAGACTAGAGTATGGAGAGTAAAAGCCGTGATCAAAATATCAATGACAAATTGGCAAAGCTTAACCGGTGAATTTCTGTCTCTTGTCAGTTTACCTTAGAGTTTTATTCTAGCTGTTTATGTAAGTTCTTAAAGAGTAGCAACGCACATGCCCTCTGGCAACAATAGATAAAGAAAAGAATGCAGTGTTGTTGATTGCAATTTATTAGAAGTCTCTACATGGATTGGAAGATCTAAATTGTGATCTAGCTCCTCATCAAATCCTCATTGTTCAGTGGGACGGAAGATTAGGTAATTGTATTAGACATTTATTGAACTAAATAGAACAAACTATTTTTCAGGAGAGCCAGGCGAATGTGCGATACAGTGAGATTTTATTTTCAGACGAAATCATATAAAGCATATAAAAGTGAATACTCTAAAATGTTCAAATTAAAGTGTGATTGATGAGGCGAATGGGAGCTATATCTGTTTCAAAAAATATTAATGCTCTGTTCTACAGCATGCATGTGTGCAACAGCAAAACAGTTTCCAACAGTCATGGGAACATCAGCACTATATAAACTGACGGCCAAAAGAAACTTTACAAAGAGTTCAAATCAATTTATTTTGCCAAAGCCAAAAACAGGATGGCTGAAGTTTAAAATATTGAAATGACCAATGACTTTAGATATTGAAAGCCTTGAGTAAGAACGAACAAAGCAGCTCTCATTTTACAAGAGAGCAAAGAGAGCAGGGGTAGAAAAAGGCCATTCCATCTTGGTTAACAATGGGCAGAGTATACAAAAAGTTGATTATCAAAACCAATCAATATCGAGTGTGGCCACCCCTTGCTTCAATGCATGCAAAAACTCTCCGACGCATGGAAAAAGTCAGTCGTCTGATGAGATGAGGTGGGATTCGTTGCCATTCATCTTGGAGAGAGAACGCCAGTTCTTGTCGGTTGGCTGCAAGGTGTGGCCGTTGTCTTTCTCGACGACCCATGATATTCCAGAGATGTTCTGTGGGAGACATATCTGGGGAACGTGCAAGCCAAGGCAAGATGTTGACGTCGTTGGCGTCGAGGATGTTCTGCACAACTCGAGCTGTATGGGGTCTGGCGTTGTCATGCTATTACAGGATACCACGTGGAGACTGTTGAAGGAATGGCAGGACAACAGGACGTAAAATTTCATCCACGTAACGTTGAGCTGTTAGATTCCCGTAGATGATGACTAATGGTGTCCGTTCCTCTCCACAAACCCCACCCCACACCATCACGCTGCCACCACCAAATGGTACGACCTTCTGGGCGCATGATACAGCCGTCCGTTCGCCTCTTCGACGGTAAACTCGAACACGGTCTGCCGACTGACCCAGTGATCTAAGGCATTGATTGACGATGACGTCACTGTCAGGAAGCGGTTCCTCAGGTGTAAGGTGCGCAGGTACCCGTCTTCTCTGGGCGTAGTTACCCTAGGTCTACCTGTTCTTGGCCTGTCCGATGTCTGCCCTGTCTGTCTGTAACGTTGCATCAAGTTTGACACAGTTACACGCCAGCAGCCGAAGGTCCTTTCAATGTTGGAATGGGTGGCTCCCATGGAAACCTTACCCAGGGCCGTGTCGCGTTGTTCTGGAGTCAATCGAGGCATTCCTTTGCTAGTTTTAGTCAATGTGCAAGTCCAGCACACTGTGTGTAACGTTTTTATACACAGATTACATGTGCAGTTGCAGCCATACATTGGTCACGTGACTTTTCAACCTTCTTCGTTGTCTCAAAACAAATTCGTGCGGGCGTATATGAGGCTTGTCGCACATGGGAATATGCTTTGTACAATGTTTTCCTACAATAATTTAGTACTAACTAAAAGGCTGGCTAAATATAACTCACGGAGCCGTAAAGTTTCTTTTAGCCGTTAGTTTATATGTCAGTACACAGTTCATAGACAAACCGTCCATCTATAGACAGTTCACAGTTTTCGCGTACCCAGAATCTACAGTTACCACTCTGCATCCACTTTTCACGTGGTTACATGAAATCGTTAAAAAATTTCTGCAAAACAGACATGGTGCATCTTCGCCATCTTTTTGTGTTAACGCCTTTGACTTTGGTGCATCTCACTGCCTTGCTATGCCGCTTGTGGACTTAATTGGAGAATACTGAGGTAAGTGTTCAGAAGAAAGTCATAATTAATGCTTGTTTCTTTAAATCGATATTTCGCCTTTTAAACCGTGTTGCTATAGCTTCCTCGGCACTCTTCTTTGCATGCGTTTCTGCGTTTCGTTTCTTTTCGCCACAACGTCTAGTTGTCGGTCCTGTTCTCGTACGTTTTATAAATCTTTTTCTCACATTTACTGGAATGAGGACACTGTTAGACAATTTCCAATTTGGTTTGTCGTGGAATTCAGTTCTGAAAAGTGCAGATAGTTGTATGATTTTGTGATAAGAAGAAAACAGCTGTCACTTTGTAATTTGCGAGTGGATTTGGGATCTGAAAATCATCCACATGAAACTGTATTTGCAACTGTACTGGTAATTCATCTGTGAATAAATTACTTGAATCAAAGGCATCTCCATCACAAAAATCCTTTAATTTTTAACCTTGTGACTTCTCATTTTGCAAGACAAATGCCAAAACGTCGCCATGTGGGATAATGTTTATCCAACATAGAGTACTAGTATCGTCACTCCAGATACGATCCAGATAATACCTAAAGCAAAATGGTCTCCGCGATCTTAACCACATTTTCTGAAACATGCATCAATACATCTACATAATCCGATGTATAGAAACAAAGGCTTTTATGCAGGGTACTAGTATGTGAATACTCGTAATTGTTGGTATTATAATCGGGAAAGAAAAACCAGTTTTCATGGCGCTTCTATACGTACAATGGGAGTATAATTGGCACCAACTATCATGTAACAGTTGTCTTGATATTCTACACACAAAACTTCTCCAAAAGTAAATAAGCTATAGTCCTGGTTCAATCATATCGTCTTCCAGCGGTGTACTTGAACCCCAAAAAGCCATATGACAAAAGGACAAAAGGGAGATTATTCAGAACCCGTTACAAGGCTAGAGAGAGCTTTTTAGTGGTCTGCTTGCATTTGCTTTCGAAACGAGATGTTAACAGTACTAAAGCAATGAAGTCCTACTGCCAAATTAACATATTCGGGGGGAAAAGAGTTGTCTGTAAAGGGATCGGGCAAACTTCCAATAGAAGAGATGATGTCTTTTTATTGATGGCAAAAGTAACTCATCATAATGATGTCCCACTACCACGCTACAGCAAAATCTGATACATTGTAATTTTAGACGTTCTACAAAGAACTGGGATCTGGGCAAAAGCCGAAGTGGGAGTATTAACGTCAATGAACGCTCCTTTAAACCTCCAGGTAAATCAAAGATGCTGCCCCCCCCCCCCATAAGGTTTGGACAAATCCTCACTGTAGCTCATTCGGTTAAGTTATATAATAAATATATGATTATTCATATTGTTTTGTGCAGTATGTGTGGTATCGTACTCGACCATGTTACGTTGAAAACGTACGACAACCATTGTGACGCACAGTCACAGTCAAAACGGGCTATGAAACCTGACGTCACAACGAATATCATGACAGTGTACAAGCTCTACGTCATACCCGGACAACGGTTGCGCTTGCACAGGTCAAGGTCGACGTCAACGTAACAATCATACGGGCGTGGCTACACAAGGTCACGTATGACAACGTTTATCGGTATACAAAGCCGGAGTCCAGAAATCAGAAAACCTTGACAGTTTATACTGCTCAATTAGCAGCGCTTATTTACGCAACAATGGGAAAACGGTTACGAAGACTGTACGGATTTGTTCAGCAAGTCGTTCAAGTAACAAGAAGAATGGCGAGAATCTGTGTGTGTTGTGGAACACTGACCGAGGAGACACGGCGTGAAGTCGTACCACTGTCTTCCTTAATGTCCGGAACTGGACCCATGAGGCCCTCCGAGGTAAGCCCAGCTGATATACCCGCAGGGATTTGCTGCACTTGTCCCCTCAAGATAAAAACCATCTGTAATAGCAACCTATCGTTACCGACTGGCGCAGACCGGGCCTTATACACTGGGTCCTTCCTACATTTTGGTAGTTCCATCGACAGTATCCCTGAATTGCCACTGAAAATGAGCTCCAGTGGTAAACAGGTAACACTGAGAGCTAGTGAACGTCGTGAAACAGGTAAACCTAACTATATATCTTCACCTATCATAACCTCTGATGGATCTCCTCCCACACTCAGTAGACAATCTTATTCTACAAGCCAAATGGCATGCAGACGTCAGGAAATGCCCATTGACTATTCAATCCATCACCTTTCCGAGACCATTACTTGCTCAAACGAAATTGATGACTCAGAATATCTCAATTCATGGATGATGTCCACTGGAACGGCATCCACTTTGAACTATGATCGAGATAGCGCCACTTACAACGTGCGACAGTGTGCAGAAGAAGCAATTCGCTGTACCAGTTGTTGTCTTCTTGAAACTGATGGCTTCTGTTCTGATTACACTGTTCCCAAACCCAGCCAAAGTTCTGATCATCAATCCTTCGTAGTGGGCAAAAGTTCTAGTAACAATGAGGCAAGTCTTAATCGCAGCAATGATCATGTCTCCCAAAAACATGGAAATGAGCCATACTGTGCAGCAGTTGGATCAAGCTGCACTTCTCATCAGATTACTCCTGAATCCACACAGAATTTCAACGATGCGATGACATCTGGTATCAGTTACTCTTCTCACCAACTGGCTCCTGAACTCAACCAGCATGTTAGTGAAAAATCTTTTGGTTCCGATTACAACCAAAACGTATTGTTCCGAGCGTTAAGCCAGTCATCCATCGACAGTGGCGAAATTCAAGTGAAGACCTCATCACCTATACACACTGGATTTGCTTTGAGAAGGAAGGGAAACTCTCTTAGCATTTTTCAATTCGACGATGAGACAAGGGAAACTGATTCGGAACAGGTTACCACCAACATTCCCAGCGCCATTCCGTCGCTCAGCCAATCCAGTCAGACTGATGATCACGTTGCTTTGAGGTTCCTCGTTCGTCAACCTTACCTCGGCCCATTTTTATTTCCGGACTGCAGCTACTGCGCATTGGGGGTCACCCCACAGAAGAGGTATGAGAAGTACTTTCGATTAAATCCTGTTCCAGAATGTCCCGACTCATTAACCACTTTAGAGGCAGCTTTTCGCCATGTTTGCCAGCCACCGGAGGAAGAGTCTGGGGCCAGTGCCGATATGTCAGCTTCAACCAAGGGCCTTACCCTAAAGATCCCGCTGTCTCAAGCTCAATGTCCACCCGACACGCCTCCATCGGACCTCCGGGTGGAGTACGCCATCAACAAGGAATGGTACCGGATCTACCCTATCCACTGGACCATTCAGCAAAATATCACAAAGAACATTTCCGGCACTGTGGATGTGGCATTGCTAGGAGAGTACAATAAACACATAGCTTTGAAAACCATGGATGCTACTACAAGCAAACGGGAAGCCCAAATAATGATCCAATGCCAAGGGGATTTTGTCGTTCAGCTATGTGCGAGTTTGGTTCAAGCGGACAAAAGGTACCTATGCATGACTTATTACGAACGACGGGATTTGGCTGGCTGGTTAAGTAGGGATAAAAACAGAAAATACATCGGACGCAAGGAGTCAGTGTGGATATGCGGATATATCCTAGCAGCAATTGAATTTCTTCACGATCGGGAAATCTTGCATTTGGACATTAAACCTGGAAACGTTTTGATTCATACCAAGGGATATCCTGTACTGGGCGATTTTGGCTCCGCCAGGAGATTAGAAGAACTCAAAGATGGTCCGAAAGGATTTGCATTTACGCTTGCTTACGCATCGCCGGAAATCCTGTCTGGAATTAAGCCTACCCGAATGGCCGACCTATGGTCCCTGGCCTGTGTCTTCTATCAGATGTTGACAGCCAAGACACCATATCATCCCACACTGGACATCGCAGTGCAATTAAAACAGACTCTGACACACAAACCAGATGTATCCAAACTGAGCACTGATGCACAAGACTTTGTAACTTCCCAGCTGAGAAAAAACATTGCGGAAAGGCTCGGTCACACTTCCGGAGCACGAGATGTCATGTGCCACGAGATCTTCAAGGAGCTTGATTGGGCTGAGGTAAAGTACGCTCATCGGCACTCCACGTGTAGGCTTCTGGCCGTCTTCAAGCAGATAGAGCGTGATGAGGGGGAAAACAAGAACACACCGGGGCCTATTCCACCCAACCTCTTTTCTGTTCAGAGTAAGAACGACAATAACAACAACAGCATGCATCTGGGGTCGATACAACTTTTGCACGGGCCATATGCGGACTTGGTGATTTCAAACAAGCAAATAGTTCCAAGCGATAGAAGGGCTCAAGTGAGAGGCCAGTATGACAGGGATAAGGAGACGACAGGCCATGGTGTACGGGAACCCAAATCTCGACCAGTAATGTATGAGGCGGGTTGAGATATTGCACATTTTCAGCTTTTGTCACATCTCTTGCTTTTCTCATACATTCCGTTGTAACATAGGATGTTTTTATGACATCAATTATTATAGCTGTCAAGATATTTCAAATAATTGTTCTGTTTAAATGACAACAAAACTGATAACTTACATATGGCCTAGAATAATATTTCTGTACATTCCGTAGTACTATACCATGCATGCTATAGCTCGGGGAGTTTTGTAGTATATTTTCTTCAGCTATGAACACACTTCGTTGACTCAGCTTTTAGTGGACAGGCATTCACTGTAGATGCATACATTATTTAATGACCTTAAATAAGCATTACTTACGCGCTTAAGAAGCGCATTTGTTCGAAGATAAAAAGATATAAAACAAAAGGTTATGAATACGGTATTATATTATTGCAACATATCTCTCGACCCTAACCGGATTATTGGCATTAACTCTTTTCTAAAGTAATCCAGATATAATATTAAAAGAAAATGCATAGTAACAGTAAATGTGGACGACATTTTAATCGATTTTTATGGCAGAAGTCTGTTATGGATTTGTGAGCTCAATATTTCTATAATTGCATAAGCTTCTTATATTCAATATACTTTCATGTACATATATATATGTCTACTAGATGTGCTCTTTGATCTAAATATGCGATAATTGTATGTATCATGTTGCATTTTGTAAAATTTGAAATAAAGTTTGAAAAATTTAACTTTGGTCTTCTGTGTGTTTGTGGTGATATGGTTAGATCGCATGACAGCACAGATTAACATGACAGTAAGTCTTTGCACATCTTGGCTATCATTTGTTCGCACTCGCATGAATAGCCAAGGAATCCAATTTCCTCGATTAGCCGTGATTTGTAGAAAACAAACGCTTCTCTCCAGGCCGTATGCGATGTGGTACGGTTTATCAAAATTGTAGTGAAGATCTACTAAGAATTTTAAAGCCAATTCAGGACGAATCGACACGACTTTACATATGGCTGGTTACTGTCACTTTAGAACCAGAGATTCAAATCCCGGTAAATCCTTCAACCATTATATGTGAGTCACAGTCGATTGAGTGTTGTCACCTTTCAAGGCGTTGGCCGAAAAATGCTGCACAAAAATTGAGTAATGTTAAAAGCAGTTTTGAAAAACATGGAAACAAACTTATATTGCTCGACACATTTTAAAATTTCAAAGAAGTTTTGAAGAATACTCAAGGATTATGGTCTGAGTAGAACCGAACGTGCAACGGAAACGCAACGGTTATGTCAAGAATGAAAAGAAATTCGAAACGGAATTACACGGTTCTCTGGTGGATAACACAGGATGATCCATCTAGACGAAGTGTTTCTCAAGAAAATCGGAGATCTTAATTTGGAAAAAATGCGATCTGCACAAACCGTATCGAATTTCTGCTAGAATGCTAAGATATCCCAATAATCACATTTCAATATCAGCCTTGTCAGTGTGTGAGTTGCCATACAAAATCGGTCACAAAATTTGAATGGATGGAAATTTTTAAAAAATTCATACAGCGGGTCGCATTATAACTTTTTTCAAATTTTACCATTTCAACACTATAAATAGTACAGGTAGGAGTCGAAGTCAGTAATTTGAGATATTCTTGATAAAGACAGCAAATTGGATTTTTTGCCAAAAAATAGCTTCTTTGACGATAGAGCGTCTTCCTGCATCATATAAGTAACAGTAGGCTTATATCATGCACTTAACGTTTCTTACAACAAGTGTTTCACAAAGTCAGTAGTATAACTTTAGTATAGGAAGTTTCATCAAATATAAAAGACTACAGCATGGAGAGTAAAAGCCGTGATCAAAATATCATCAATGACAAATTGCCAAGGCTTAACCGGTGAATTTCTGTCTCTTGTCAGTTTACCTTAGAGTTTTATTCTAGCTGTTTATGTAAGTTCTTAAAGAGTAGCAACGCACATGCCCTCTAGCAACATTAGATAAAGAAAAGAATGCAGTGTTGTTTGATTGCAATTTATTAGACGTCTGTGCATGGATTGGAAGATCTAAATTGTAATCTAGCTCCTCATCAAATGCTATTGTTTAGTGGGACGGAAGATTAGGTAATTGTATTAGACATTTACTGAACTAAATGGAACAAACTATTTTTAGGAGTCAGTACACAGTTTATAGACAAACCGTCCATCTATAGACAGTTCACAGTTTTCGTGTACCCAGAATCTACAGTTACCACTCTGTATCCACTTTTTACGTGGTTACATGAAATCGTTAAAAAATTTCTGCAAAACAGACATGGTGCAACTTCGCCATCTGTTTTAACGCTTTTGATTTGGGTGAATCTCACTGTATTGCTATGCCATTCGTGGACTTAATTGGAGAATACTGAGGTAAGGGTTGGGAAGAAGGTCATAATTACTGCTTGTTTCTTTAAACCGATATTTCGCCTTTTTGGCCATGTTGCTATAGCTTCCTCGGCACTCTTCTTTGCATGCGTTTCTGCGTTTCGTTTCTTTTCGCCACCACGTCTTGTTGTCGGTCCTGTTCTCGTACGTTTTATAAATCTTTTTCTCACATTCACTGGAATTAGTACACTGTAAGACAATTGCTCGCGGAAGGCGACGTACTCCGCGGGGTCACAAATCACACGGTTTTGTCAAAACTGCGACCTTCATGCCCCTGCGAAGGTATCACATTCAAGGAGTCGCGCCTTCCTCGATGTTACCACCACGACCTCCGCGGTGTGGCCAATGTCACGGCCACCATATTGCTCCCAACGTTCCCTTAAAAATAATCACGGCCATTCATCAGTATCAGTATATTTGGGCAGAAACCCTGTACTACGTCAGGAAGATACTTTTTAAAACTGAAAACACCATGCCATTCATATTTTCTCTTTATTCACTGTATCCAATTTAGCTTGCATAATGAAGATTCCAACATGCACTGAAATCATTTTCAATGAATGATGAATGTTGATCCATCCGCCTACAAAGACGTCAAAGTCTTAATTGTCTACAGTGGTTCATGGCCGGCACATGAAACTACATGTATATTTATCGCATATACTGTTCAAAGTATATATGAATTTCGACAATATGCTGTGCAGGATTATATCCTTCCCACCCTCGGATTTCTCACAACAGACCACTTGGATTTAAAGTGAGTGTTTGAGTCCCGCATTTTACGTGAATACTCAGGCCGAACTGCACGGATTGAGAACAACAAACGAGCCCAGGAAGCACAGGCTGTAGACTGGAATCCAAGAAGGCCGACAAGGCTGTGGAAGTTTCCACCTCAAGAAGTGGCACGACTGTCCTGGAGACCATGCCTTATCGATGTGCTCCAAATGATATAGATAAACAAATGTTTTAAAAGATACCCCCAAAAATATATATGTAAAATTATTTGCGACGAATATTTGGCCATAAAGGTATACAATGCTATATGTCCTAATATGACATATACACATCCGAAGGAGCTAGTTTGCAGCTCTGAGTTTGTTGTTTCTGGGCGTATATTTGTATTGAGAATGGCCTACATGTATCGGTTCATGCAGCAATGCTATACAAGTTGCACAGACTAAATATTCGGTAGATTTATGTATACCTATGTATATGGCTATACATGATTTATGTATTTATTTGATTGGTGTTTTACGCCGTACTCAAGAATATTTCACTTATACGACGGCGGCCAGCATTATGGTGGGTGGAAACTGGGCAGAGCCCGGGGGAAACCCACGGCCATCCGCAGGTTTGGTTATACATGAGCCACACTCAAATGTTCAAAGTTGAACCAATCTGGCAGTTGCATGACATGGTCTCAAGATGTTTGGACACAATCCGCAAGGCCTATCCTTCTGTGTAAATGTGAACACCATTTACTCCAATTAAATAATATAAAAAATGTTTCCTGTATGTATAAATGATTACAGTTAACAGAACGGTGGAAGGGATATGCAAAATTTGCTACTTTTACCTTCAAAAACTCCAGATAATTCAGATGTGGTATGTAGGTTCAAATTGAGGCTCTACTCAACCATGCATTGGTATATATTCTGATTGAACTTCTGGTTTCCAAAAATAGCTTTAAAATTTCAAGTTTAACGACGCAGTTACAATGTAAGTTAAACTGCTTCGGATACACATTCACACGACTTAATAAAGATCTCGTTCGAAGATCTCGAGAACACGAGGTAATTGACCAGTATGTATCGAAACGCACTGTTATGTCGAGCGCACGTGATCTTTGTTAAGTCGTACGCACGACATGGCAATTTTCCTGCGCTCTCGAGATCTTTATTAAGTCGTGCCCACGAGATCTTCCGAGTTTTTTTTCTAACCATGTCCCTTTCACGGCTCAGTAGTACACCCCGGGCAGCAACTACAGTGGGATAGTTGGCAAATACTCACACCCCTTTACAGAATCCATGGAGATGATGTTTTGATTGAGTTCAGGTGCGTCAGTGGACGCCGTCGTGATAGAACTTCTTGTTTTGATTGTGTATCAAGCAAGGGTTGTACATTCCGCTGGTGCCCAGTGTCCAACAGCTCTTCAATGGGAGCGTGAGTGATTTTGGCACACTGCTCAATCCATTCCAGCGTCGGCTCATTCCTCATGAATTAAGCCCATCGACAATGGCTGCTTTTGTCACGCCTCCTGTGACAAGTTTTATCGAGAGGGGCAGCGAAATGATTGATAGTGATCTCCCAATGTTTTCCATCTTC
The DNA here is from genome assembly GCF_032854445.1 of Liolophura sinensis. Classification (NCBI taxonomy): domain Eukaryota; kingdom Metazoa; phylum Mollusca; class Polyplacophora; order Chitonida; family Chitonidae; genus Liolophura; species Liolophura sinensis. Next base: position 30,404,797 of record NC_088301.1, on the reverse strand, counting down.
CAGCGTGACGCACTTTCGCCATTGTACCTGTGACGGTCGAAAAACAGGAATGTCGGCTGGCTGCGGGATATGTGTGGCGTTTGCCAAAAGGCAATAGAGCGCAACAACATGTGAGAAGCAAAACACACTAAGATGGTACGCCAGACGAAGGACACTGACAAAGTATTTAAATAATGTCTTAGATTTCAACCAGCCGTTGTTAGAAAATTCGTGTGCCCAAGCCACCCGGGCGATGCAAGGCTCTTTTGCAGCATTATACTATCGCCATGGTGAAGTGCTGGCCGATCTTTATTCTAGCACATCGTTCCCTGCTACCTCCCTTGTGTGAAGTCCTGAATTTGAGACCTGAATTTGAGACGGGGCGTCAGTGCATTGCCAATAGCCTTGTTCAAGTTACATGAAGACCGCAGGACTCTCAAAATATATGCAAATGATGTTTAAACTTACATTAAAGGTGTAAGAAATTATTAAATCATGATTACGCCATCGTTATATTACACTAGAATTATTATATTGCAGTTAGTTTCGAGTACCCAAGGTTAGAGATAGCTTATCCTGTTAGCATACGCATCCATGTATTCTTGCTGTCTTGCTCATACATGTATATCATGGTTTTCCTTGACCTTGTCAAGTTTAGCTGGCCCAGTCTGCGGCTTACCTAATATGTGTTATCTGGCATATGATACACAGCTGTGAACTTTCCGGTCGGTTCGTGGTTTTACCTATAGAGACTTACACTACGTAACTTTCCGGTACCTCGACAGGTACGTATAGAGCTGTTATGGTGGGGGTTTTATTGTAGGGTGCATGGTGTGACTTTGCGGGTCCGTGTGACAAATAGTTGCAGACAGAAGATCAGTGTGACATATATCGTCACAGAAAGAGAAGATCAGTGTGACAGATATCGTCACGGAGACAGAAAATCAGTGTGACAGATAGTTACAGATAAAAGATCAGTGTAACAGATATAGCCATAAAGACAGAAAACAAGTGTGACAAAAAGTTACAGACAGAGGCTCAGTGTGACAAATACAGTCAAAGAGAAAGTCAGTGTGGCATATAGTCATAGAGGCAGAAAGTCAGTGTGACAGGTAGTCACATGGGCAGAAAACGAGTGCGACATATAGTTACAGACAGAAGGTCAGTTTTGCGGATATAGTCAAAGAGACAAGGTCAGTGTCACAGATAATCACCGAAACACAAAGTGAATGTGAAAGATAGTCACAGAGGCAGAAAGTGAGTGTGACAGATAGTCACAGAGGCACAAAGTGAATGTGACAGATAGTTACAGAGGCAGAAAGCCAGCGTGACAGATAGTCGGAGACAGAAAGTCAGGGTGACAGATATCATAGAGGCAGAAAGTCAGCGTGACAGATAGTCACAGAGACAGAAAGTCAGTGCGGCTGATAGTTTCAGAGGCGCAGATTCGTGCACGGTGAACAATATTCAAACAAATCTGACATTGTTTTTCTTCTACCCCCACGCAAGCAGAAGTGTACTAGGCATATGCGTGTATACTAGTATTCAAGTTGTATTCAAACATATGAGGTGAATGTTTACTCGTTTCAGGACGAGATTCAGAGACAATCAACATGCTGGGACAACTTCTTGTTTTGGGGCTTTCTTGGACACCACTAGCAGTCTGTAAGAAGTTTTCCAGCAGTCTAAAGCATCGCTCACGTAACAATGTTCATGCTTTTGTTAAGTTTTTCGTCAGATTTGGCTGAATATAACCTGTAAAGTGATAACGTTTATAAGCTTTTATTTACAACACAGAGGCTTTATTGTCACTGTGTTCTGTGCTCTCCGGGAGTGGGGTTGGTGGGGGAGAGACGAAAGTCGCGGTTTTAATGAATTCGCAGAACCCCTTCACTCTATTGCATTAAAACTGTGTCCTGTAGTGGATGGCTCAGGTCGCGGGTTAGATGGCCAATATCAGTCACCATACCGCTTCCAAACTGCTTATAAATAATTACTGTCATGTATCAGTATCAAAATTTGATACACTCTATATGATGCTATAGGAAGAAGATATGTCTCCCAAAATAAAAACCTACCCATAATTTCTTTTTATTCGCTTTATCCCATTTAAGAAATTGCACAAGAAGATTAGAACCTGCACTGATAGCATTTCATTGATGAACGTTGATTGTATATATTGGTATAAAGACGTAAAAGTCTTCATTGTCTACAGTGGTTCAAGTCGGCATATGAAGCCATGGTGTACGTATAGAGGGCGGGAAGTATATATTTATGAATTGAGGCAATATGCTGCTCATGACTAGCTCATGTTATACCCTTCACACCTCCAGGTTTTCTCACAACCGAGCCCTTGGATTCAAAGTTAGTGTTTGACCCTGCGTTTTACGTGAATACTCACGCCGACCTGCACGGACTGCGAACAACAAACGAGGCCAGGAAGCATTGGCTGTCGACTGGAATCAAAGAAGGCCGACAGGGCTGTGGAAGTTTCCACTCGGTCCAGTACCTCAAGAGGTTGCACGACTCATCCTGGAGACTATTCCCCTCTATCGATATACTCCGAGTAAACTTAAGTCCGCAAGAGCGCATGGTCAAAATGATACCAATATGTATAACAAAAATTAGCATAATTATTTTAGGTATAAAATATGTTATGCCGCAAAGGTATACTCAAAAAATTGATCTGTTAAATTTAACAGAAATCTGAGTGATGCTGTTATCTGAGTGATGCTGTTATCTGAGTGATGCTGTTATCTGAGTGATGCTGTTATCTGAGTGATGCTGTTATCTGAGTGATGTTGTTATCTGAGTGATGCTGTTATCTGAGTGATGCTAGAATGTATTCTGTTATTGCAGCAGATTATTCTGTTAAATAATACACACATATTCTTTTAATACAACATAGCCCTTGTATTAGACTAACGGGATATTATGTTGAATACGAGACAATATTGTGTTATAATAGCAGAATACATTCTAGCATCACGCAAATAACACACTTTCTGTTAAATTTAACATTATTTTTTGGAGTGAATATCATATGATACCATATATCCTAATTAACACTCACAAAGGTGTATTAAGCTCTCAGTTGTTTTTTTTTTTTGCGATAGTATACATTCGATGACAGAGACTCCTGTTTATACAGATATATCACTCTCTACGGGTGGACTACATCCACATGTGCTGGGATATGTAAGAAAGCTACACAAGTTGCACAGACTAACAATTCGGTAGATGTACATACCTATATAAGGGGTTATATATGAGTGGCACTCAAATGTTCGAATTATGATCAACAATGTCGAATCAATCTATAAATTATATAATTACTCATCATACTGTACACAGATACTCGGATCTGTCGAAGGCGTTTGGAACAGACTACCGCCAGGCCATAGAGCACTACCTGACCAACGGTTACTCCAAGGAGGGCCGACTGGGGATCGTAGAAGGCGGGGACGAGGGACGCTGGACCATCTCAAGCCACCATCATGACTTGTTCCTCAGTGCCTCTAAGCGCACGGGTGGAGCTGTGGACAGCCTGGTTTGGGACCACAAGGAATTCCTCAACAGGTCGGATTATGATTATATGTATGTATGTATGTATGCTTGGGATCGTATGACGACGAAGCTTCATTCAGTGTTTATGTAAACACTGCGTCTTGTTTTGGAAGAGCAAGTGCAGGCCCATACGTCGCCTAACTGCTGCCGCGGATGAAAAATCACCAGAAGACATTAGACATGAAGAGACCAGACATGACACCCACCCAATCACAATATGCTGACACCGGCTCAACTAGTCCCGTATCATATCCCTAACCCCCAGGTGCCGTGCTGTGCTATTTTTAGTCTTTGGTATGACCCTACCCGGGTATCATCCCAGGTCCCCCGACTTCGAGGCGGACGCTCTAACCACGCACATAATTGTATGTAGAGCCGTTTCTAAAACTTGAGTATAACTTGGGGCCGGTTTCATGAAGCGTACTTAGTGTTAAGTGCACTTTATATCGCTACAAAATATATTGCCACCGTAGTTAAGAACTTACCTAACATGAAGTGCGTTTCATGAAAACCAGGCCCAGGGCGAGGATCATTTGGTATTTATACACTACGCTAATTCTCGTGCCGGTTATTTATTTGAATTTTTTGGGGTGTGTCATTGCATAACGCCTGTCATGGTTATACACGTGCACAAAGACTTGAAAAATGCCAGATAAAGCGAGCGTAGGGTTTGCAGGGACCTATATGGCTCATTCGATTAAGTGTTCTTTTCATGGCATCCGATCAGCCCACAGACTAAACCTGATGCTGAAGACTCGTTCGCTAGTTTGACTACGGCTTGAAGTCAGGAGATTCACCATTAAGCAACTGGCGAGAGCGGTGGTTTACACCGGGCACTCGGATTTTCACCAACCATGCCACTCATACTCTGCCTTAGTATGAGTCAAAAGCTTTCCGCGGAGCACAAAACACTACAATCAATTAAATAAATAATGAAGTTACTGTAGTACGCATATGCCCCTCCGCTTTATAATATAGTTCAAGTATCTGTCCTTCCTCAAGTTTGAACGATGTGGCGTTAAGCCATTCATTCATTCATTCCAGTCTGAGTGGTTACTCGGCAATCCCTAGCTGAGGAGGTCGAACTTTAGCTGGACAACCATCTGCGTGCTACCTCTGCTGAAAGAGCTCACAAATCTTATATCACAATGAACAGGAATCATCGTAAGCCGTTACATGTTATCATCGTAAGGCGTTACATGTTGTCATCGTATAGTATAGTGACTGAACGAAACGGGAAGGTGAATACGGGCCAAATTTGACCAAATTCGTTGACAGAGATCGGGTTTTAAGTATCGAAACTATTTACGTTTCACTTGTGGGCAATAGGTGACGCCAGGTATTGCTGAAGCAGTTTTTTTTTTATATCATTGAAAATGCTGAGTCTCTGGTCAACACCCTGTCTCTATGTATTTTTTATGAATGAGACAACCCTCCACCTAGACCTATGAACATTTATACCTGTCCGCCAAGGTATTTTGCTCATGAGGAGCGTTCATTGACTGGTGATTACGTTACTTTTCACTCGTATCGGAAACCCAGGTGTTTTTCGACATAGCGTAGAATCGACAGATTCGAATGATCTGTATACTTTCTGAAGAAAGCATACTGAGCCTTTGTTAGAGTGAGTGAGTGATTTTTGAAGTTTAATGTCGTCCACCGCTCCTTTATCTAGAGCGACTTACTGGAGGCAAGTAAATCGCCCCACCTGATCCATTATACTGATACGAGTCAACCAGTCGTAGAACTTCCCCCATAATACCGAACGCCAATTTAGCGAGGAAGCTACAACTTCCTTTCTTTAAAGACTTAGATATGACCCGACCCAGGATTGACCCTGTATCTCGCGCCTCAAAAAGGGACGCTCTACTAACTGGGCAAAGGGGGCCGATAACCTCTGTTTCTAATTCATTAGGCTATAAAACTATAAAATAGTTATAAGGTATGTATATATACATGGTACAAAAAAGTTGTTACTTTGCAGTTGGGATCACGGGCGTGAAATGCAGATGGCTATGAACACCCATCCATGGGGTGAATGCTTCAACCCCACAGAGGCCGGCGGCAGAGACGACGCCATTCACGACACCACAAAGTCCACAGTCCTTCATGTCAGAGCACATCAAAACACCATGGAAACAGCGGTTAGCATTTCAGCAGATTGCATGCGTTTTCTTACGAACTTGTACGTGGAATTGATATACATTTCTAATAGGGACCAACCCGCACACACAACTTAAGTCTAGGACATTTCTGTCCTAACCCTCTGTCCTACAATCGAACTTCTTAGAGGAGTTCTAGCGTAGCTGAACTTTTATAATTTGAATGTGTTATGAACGGATTCGTATTAGCAGTATACATATATAGCTGCACATTCGGCATCCCTAGTTCCCGCAGAGAACTGTAGCTTTCCTTTTAGATGTAAATAGACGATGAAATACAGAGCGAAAGCTAACGAAATTCTGCGGGTATAACTTAGCTGCTCAGGCACACACGCAAAATACACTGGTCTTGTTCAACACAAAAGTTACCCCAACACAGAAGTGCATTAACCCAACACAAACGTGTGTTCAATAAATGTGAAGAAAAGGAAAGAGCATACTGTTAAATAAAAGCGTCCGTTTTTAGTACAACTATATATTGTTTCGTTTTATATAAGCCATGCACATTTTTGTTAAATTCAAATGTGACATTAATTTTCGACAATTTCAGAATTACCCAGCATTTTGGTTGAGACCTGGTACCAAACAAACACGGCCGGGCCATGGTCCATGTGGTCACGACAAACCAGCTCTCAACAAAAACACCGTGTATAAACACCAGTTTTCCAAGACCGTCACCATTGGGTGCGCAGGGCTGGACAACTGTATCAAATTCGTATCGAACTTTACTCTTGGGGGACACTGGCCAGATGGGTACACAGGAATTAATTTGGAATCCCCCGCCTGCTATATGACGAGTGACTTCAACGTTTTGCTTAACTACGATTTAACCACAAGGAAAGCACACACATTCAACAGCAACAGGAGGCCTACCGTTCTGGCAACGTCTGACGGTCGTCATGCCATGGGACTATACGCCCCAAGCGGTCAAGACAGCGACGAGTTCCAGTATTACGACGCCAAGTCATTCGGAACCAATTTCGCTTCCGGTACAAACAAACTGAACGTTGTCTTCCGGAAAAACCCGTTCCCAGACGGTACAACAAAACACATGGTCTACACCTCTTACGCATGCGTGGGATCCAGAAACGTGGTCACAAGCTGTTTAGATGCAGTCCACAAGGCCTATCCTTCTGTGTAAATGATAATACCATTTACTCCACTTAAATAATATAAAAAAATATAATAAAAGTGTCTCTTCTATACCTAAATGATTGCATGGCTATACATATTTTGATAAAATTTATGCTTTCCGTGACAAAAAAAAAACCCATTAAAATATCAAGTTTAACGACGTGGCCATGCATGCACAACACAAGCTTCAGATTTCCTTTTTGGTATGAAGGTTCACACTGATTTCTGTATTTATTACGCCGAGCTCACAAAATTAAACTTGGGGCCGATACGACGGTGGCTAGCATTATAATGGGAGGAAACGCAATTCGATCTGCATGTTGCTAACAGACCTTCCAACGTATACGAGGAAGCCAGCGTGGGTTCACATTCAGGTTAACATCGCTGCTCCTTAAACTGGGACTGTTTAGAATTCTGGTTTGTTAAGCGACGTTCTGAAAATAGTAATTTGCTTAGTTTTTGTAACTTACAGTGATCAACATGCAGAGCATCGGCAATGGAACACCCCCTCGTGATTCACATGTATACAAAACCTGAGCTTAATATGTGCAGTACTTTTTAACCTATTATCCTGAACATTCATCTCAGCATTCGCCGTTATTCGACGCCGACGCTCAAAGTATTACATAAGATACGTCTGTTCTTTGTGCAGGTGAGCTAATAAAAATATAATCATGACGAATTCATTCTGAAAATATACATCACTCGACTATATACAAATATACTGTGTCTTTTTACCATCCCACTTTCCCTCCAAAGGACACCACAAAAAGAGGGAATTAAAACAATAGTGAACTCGTATTATTTATTGAATACTGAATTACTTTATACAGGTACAATCGTTCAATCAAAAAAATATATATATTACTTCATTTAGTACATCCTTGAATCGGGCGGTTGTCGATCAAAATTTAGAATACAGTAGACCACAGTGCTGAAGTAACGACCAACCAGTGTAATATATTTAGCAACAGATGTACAAGATATTCCAACAACGATTTATGATTTTCACGAAAATCTTTGGAAAAACATCCACCCAGAATCACCAGTGAAACCGTCCTTGAAAAGCCACAACTACAACGCAGCAGGCTTCTTTGCTTTCTCATGTATCTTGTCACCCGATGGATACCTTCACGAGATGTGACATGGTCTTGCGTTCAGTAGCTTTATGGTAAAACTGATGGGGTGACAAGTGATTCAAAATAAGTTTCGTGTGTTGCACTGGTGAAACCATGGCTAATGTACAGACAAATCAACAGCAGCAGTGTACCACTAGAGTGAAACAATCACCCAATCACTCTAAATCTTCTCTTGTTACGAGACAGACATTTTACATGGTTTACCGCAAAAGTGCATTCTTCAAACTGTCTCCTCCTACCGTTTGCGCCACCCATTTCAATGAATGATTCGGGTTACGCACCACTTTGGCAGTATTTCATCCATATGCAGCCGACAGCCCAGTTTGAAATGATCATATGGATGAGTCAAAACTATGACCAGTCTTTCATACAATCTCCGACTGAAAAGTGGATATCTAGAAAGTGTTAGTTCATTGCCGGGTAAAATGTGGGCCACTAAATCCTCCAAGAGTTACTCTTTTCTAACTCCCACCAAACTGGTTTGAACTGTATTCAACTTTCTGCTAAAGAGTAGAGTGCGATTAAATTAAATAATGAAATACAGGGAATGGATGGATTTCTTCATAGTAAATAATAGTTCATTTATCTATTCTACCAGTACAATACAATGCTCACATGGTAACACATCACAATGTTTCAACATGCTGCGGCCATGCAGGTGTCATGGATTTAAGGCAACAAGACTGGGATGAGGATCCTAAAACAGTCCATCATGTATGTACACAGGATAGGTAAGACAGAGAAAGCATGATAGATATTCAGGAGCTTACCAGCAGTGCCTTCTCACATACTGGATGCACATTTTAATATCGTTGCTAACATTCTCTTTTATTAACTGAGTTGTTTCTGCACTCAACTACGGTGATGCAAGAGCTTTAAAAACGAAACAAAAAATAATAAATAAATAAACAAAAATTCCCATAAATTATCTGCTCAAACACATCACTCAGACTGATGAACAGAGGGGTGATTACTTCTAACAGCTCAATTTTTTTGCTACCATATTCTTCACGGCAACAAATACATACCAGCACGTCACACTCACCAAAACTGATGCAATCCGGCAGAGTATCCCACTGAACTGACCATTGCCCTCAGGTATTCGAAAATACCATGGACCATTCCACCCAACGGGCGTAACTCAGAAAAGTATTGCCTGTCAATGTTCATCTTATACAGTTTCTACTTGAGATGAAGGTGCCCCAGTATAATCAAGTACAAGAATTCGCTCTAAAAATTAACTTTGTGAAGGCCTGAGGGACATTTTATTCTAAAAAATTCAGGTATTACCGGCACCTGACTTTACACTCAGAGACCCAACCTTTATTCCACTACTAATGTAATGACATGCTGTCTACATATAGAAAAGTTGATGTCAAGATCCGAAGTGCAAACACAATTGCCATGGAAATGCGAGCAACAAGAACAGGGTCAGGGGTAGAGGTGATCACAGAAATTGGTTTGCGTGGGAAGTGAAAATACAAATCTGTCCAAAAAAATAATAATAATACCCCCTGCCCTGGAAAAATAAAGGAATGAGAAACAGTGAAATATACAAGCTTTCTACATCCATCATGTCTATACATACGATACTATGTACAAAGCAGGAATTTATACAACAGCAGACAATTCATGAACAATGACATCAAAACTCATGGCCTGTACAAAGTCCACATTAACACGACTAGGTTTTCATTATGATGAATGTCTGTAAGTCACTATTTATAATCTGTAATCTTCATTTACACATACATGCATTACCCAGAGCTTGGTGTACCTAAATGTAACCCTTCATAGCTCATACAAGTATAGTACAAGTTCATACGAGATCAAGCAAAGTTTTTGTGCATTGGGAATAACTAGCTACAGTAACTGCTCACTAAGACAGTTCTTCACATAACTTAATTGTTCATGCTTATACTACACTGGGTTAGAACACTTATTTACATATATTCAAGCACTACCATTCCTGGTTGTCATGGCATTTTAAATCTGGCATAATTGAAGCAACAATATTTAAAACTAAAATAACTACTGACCAAAGAGGTTCATGCCAAGATACCGGTGAGAGGTCAAATCTACAAACACTATCTACACTTGACAATAAATGGCTTAATCCAAAGCACACGGTAATACCTCTTTCAATAAATCATGCAGCCTGCTGTTTTATTAAGGGATTTCCATCGGTGAATCAACAAAAGACAACCTTGGTGGCCAATAAAATAATCCTTTTTACATGTAACCTGAACCATAAGGAATTCCTGGACCATCTCAGAAATATATATGTATATATAAATATAACAACTAGATCAGGCCATTAAAAACACTGGCACAGCCAATTTTCAGCAGGAATTTGTGTCCAAAAATATCGGGTAAAATAATATTGTCATCATTACTTGGACTAGGTGCTTGGAACAACGGCCAGTCAGATCACAGGACCTAATGCCCACATATTCTCATCACTAGATATCGATGCACTGCTATTCTGTCTTCATTCTCTTGACAATGGTAGGCTCACCAGCTCCTGATGCGGCAGATACTGGCAGAACTACAATGGTCTTGGCACCTTGCATGTTTGTAGCCCCAGAAGCCAGTACTGTGACTGTGGTGGTGTTGTTGGGCATACCACTGTTGGAGGCTTGTCTGGCTGCAGCATTAGCAGAGATGATTGATGTACCACCATGAGTGGTGGCAGCAGAGGGAGCAGTGCTGGGCACAGTGGTTACCCGTACCGTGGCAGGTAGGTTAGTCAGTCCTTGGGTAGTATTAACATTGCCCGTGAACAGACTGTGTGTGTTCGCCAGGGTGGAAGGGGCAGCCGTTGTGAGTTGGGTTAAAAGGGTAGCCCCTGGGGAAGAGGCCACTGTAGCAGAAGGTGCTGTGTTTGGCTTCAAGGCAGGCAGCTCAGCCTCTAATGAACTCATAGCTACAGCACTTCCTAAGTCAATGAACTGAAAAACAAATAGTACTGCACTCAATAAACAGAGATTTCCACAAGCATTTCCATGCAATATGACTCTCACACAATGATTAAGTGTTATTTTCTGGCTTTTCTCTGATGACTGCCTAGAACCTGGCTAAAATACAAAAATGAGTAACTTTCAGTGCAATTTAGGCATATTTTTAATTTAGTTTGAAGACAAACCTACATTGGTTGGACTGGCCAATTTCAGGGCTTCACAAAAAGTACAGTTTTACCAGTCAACACAGAATAATGCCTTCAGAATATCAGCGCTGCAAATAAATATATTCTTGTGGCAGTACAGTACTTCTCCAAATCTGAGCAGAGTACTGGCTTATATCTTAGGAGTTGTGTCTAATCAGAGACAACCCTTCAGTCTATTCTTTATCAGCATTGTCCTTATGATTTTGATCCTCATTGGTAAAACTGACGTGCCTACAGCGACCATAATCTGTCATACTGGTATTCAGTAGAGTGAGTCCCTTGGACCCACATGTGGCCATTTTGACTGAGTACTAGGAAATTTTAATGGGTTCTGACTAAAATGTTTGTTTTTCTTTTTTTTTTTTCTTCTTTTGACAAATCGTAGAGTTAAAGTTGTGTTACATGTTAATGATCATCTGAGTATAGTTTCAAACTATGGAGACGCAATCTTCTGCACCTGATAGATGCTCTAACAGTAAGAAAATGGTGACCTTTCAAGACCATGTCTAGAAAAAAAGCATTAATGTCCTGTTTCCTATTGCTACCGGTAGGATACTGAATAAATGTTCAGAATACTACTAGCTAGACCAAAACTATTTCAGGTCACTTGTTTCATACTGGATTTTTTTTTTATTTAATTATAATAGAAATTTTTTTTATCACAGCATTTAAAATACAGATGAGGATTTTGTTTTGGCAAAAAACTTAAACTTACATGGAACAAACCAGTACATGCCTGTTCACAAATCGATGGGCTCAAATTACTATTACACACTTCTTGCGAGTCACAATATTTCGTGAAAACAGTCTTGTATTTGTAAACATAAAGTTTACAAATAATGCACATAAAAAGCTTAGGGATAGTTAGTATGCAAGTTATCACATTTAGCAGTATTCAACAAGAGCATGATCTGTACAGGAATTTGTGAAGGTTTACGAAGATTTAGAATTTCCATGCCGGTCTTATTGTTTTAATATTTTCTAACACACTCCAGCTTGTCTTTGGTTGTTTGCTGCTGCTTTTGGGTACCAAAACTCCCTGGAAAATCTCAAAAGTTCAGCATCCTTATGCTTGACAATGGTCGCAACTCAAACCTCGCTAGTGATTTATAATCAATCCACGTTTCCCCGACACTGTACTAGTCAAACGCGAAGTATTGTGACTGTGCACAGTTTTACCCATATTCAACTCGCCAGTGAGTCTGCTCATCAACAAGAAATAACATGTATGTAAGCTATTTAAGGAACTCATGTATATCTTAATTTTTCGAGGCGTATTTGTTACTCCTATTTTTTCACTTATATGCATATTGGTAACATTTGGAGGTGTAAATTACGCCGATACGCTCCTTATCTGGAGCACTGAATATGTTTGGATGAACACCTTGCGAATATGCAAAAAGGTTGAAAAATTACATACATGCATACACCAAAAGCGTAACGGCAACAACACTGGATGTGTTTGAGTGATTAAAAGGCAAGCACCTAACGTCATGACCACATGAGCACTGTTATAATTTTGACCCAATCTTTTTTTGTTCATCTCTGTTGCAGCTTTGGAGGTGAGATTATTATTCCAACACTGTTTCTTACCTGCCTGACTTCGCCCATGACAGCTATGGGGGTTTCACCAGTAGCTGCAGCCACCTTGTGCTCCACCAGGTAAAACATGAACTCATCATACAGTAAGCGAATTAGGTGAAATGATCCAAATGATGCAGCACTACGAAGGGTTAAGTCTCGGATTACCATTGAGCTGTAAATGGCAAAAGGAGAACTATATAAAAGTCTACTCAAAACAGAAAATGAACAAAAAGCATTGCTAACCAAAACCTCTCTGCTCTGCAGCTCATCACACTTGAGTTTCCCAACCACACAAGGTTGGATGCATTATTGCCCAGCATACAGTTTTGGAGACACTGTGTTTAAAGCTAACAACTGACCAGAGAAAGGGGGTCAAAGAGTTGGTATGCTAACCACAATTTATCACTTGTCAGTGACCGACAAGCAATTTACCTTGACATGGAATCTAATACACAAAAGAGTACCAAACAAAAACTGTTATGATCTTATGATATACACGAAGGCCAATGGCTCCTCATTATCATGTTTTCTCTCCCGACCATCCTATTCACCTCTTCATCATGCATTTCTGAATTTACAATGCACTGTATGTTCATGAGCTAACTGGCCTATTGTGGTGAAGATACATTACAAGTAGATATCAATGGTTTAAGAAATCTCTCTGGAGAACTGGCAGTTGTGTCCCTATGTTGCATTACCTGTAGAAGGACCATTTGAGCAAGAACTGCCTAGCTGCCTTGGGGAAGTTGGGGCTGCCTTCATGTGGCTTCAGAACCTGGTTTACCACTCCTTCTAACCAGACTGCCCACTCCTCCAGAGTATTCTGCTGCTGTAGTGTCTTCTTAAAGTCCTGTTCTAACTGATGGACCACAGCATCCTCACACTGACACACCCACGAGGCTTGTTCCTGACAATCACATGAGCAAAACATCATTGACCCCTACAGGTAAGTACGGCACAGGTTAAATTGTAACAAGCACACTTTTCAGCTAATAATCTGACTATGCCCTTTACCGTTACAGTAATGCTGATTAGTTTACTTCATTCATACTAAAAGAAAAAATGAAACACCACAGTGGGGTAAGCACACATGCTAAAACTTGAAGTACAATCTGAAATATAGACTTTCGGAAACCATCTGTTACAAGTGTGTCAGTAAACACCATGTAAACAGGAAAGCATTACACCGTAACAACAGTTCAGGTACATGAATATCAACAAATCTTGTATATGGGTACTGTACATACACATCCACACATACACTTAATTGAACATGTGTCCCTAAAAGTTGCAAGTTGTTGCACAGCTCATTAGAAATAGAGTCTTATCAAATGGTGTGTGGTTACCTGGACATTAGCGAAGTCGACTCTGTTCAAATCTGTTAGCATCTGCGTGATTTGTGAGGTATTCTGTAGTACAGCGCGGGCAGCCTGGGCCAGGTGATTAAGGGAGGTGTAACGGCGCAATGTCTGCGCAAAGGCACTCACAGCTCCTATCTGACAACACAAAAACAACTGTAAGTTTACCACAACATACTTCCCACTGGGTATATGTTACAAGTTAAGCTGTGCTGGAATGGGAGAAACTCACACAGCTTGCCTATAAAGCACTCAAAGCAATGGAACGTTTCAATGACAAAATACTTCACAGTTTGAAATTCCTTCTATATTTGTAAATTGTAAGACACATCCAGAGAAGGAAGTTTTAAAAGAATGCTTAGCTCACCTTTGTCTTTACCATTTCATCCGTCACTCCTTGCATAGCACCTTTCAGCCAATTTTCTAAACTCTTAGCAAAATTACGAATCGCTTGTGTTAAGGAACCTGAAATAAATGACATTTTTTTAAACTATCTAATACAAAGCTATCAAGTAAAAAGTCTCACTACCTAAAAAAATCCTGGTTACCACTTAAATAATCACAAATCAAACAGTTCTTGCTGTTTTCAACAACACTGAATTTTAGAATCACAATTTTTTCTCTGGTATGATTATTACCTAATGCCACATTCATTACTGAAGAGAGATGCATGAAGTAAATGTCTTCAACAGAAAAACATTTGTGGAATAGTTCACATTTCAAGATTTATTTGACAATGAAAATTGGTGTGGCTTAATGTTTCCCTTAAAGGAGAAGAAAACTTAAAAACATGACACTATAGGCTGAAAAGAGCACACTTTTTTCTATCTTCTTGGTCCCTGCTGCATAATTTTGCCATTTTTCCTCGCCATACACATAAATCCTTAAAACGGCAATAAATCGCTGAATCCATCGCGTCCTCCATCTTTAGGGTTGTGTTGCCTCTCAGCCAATGAGATATGTTAAAACTGCCGGCTTGTTCGTGTAAACTCGGAACCTACGTCCAACATTCCTGTTTCCCGATCGTCAAGGGGAAAACGAACTGTACTGTTCGCTACCTTAAGGGAAGAAGAGTTCTACCAGAAATGTACAAAATGCACTTCACTGGTTTCCGACGGCAATTCTCCTCCTAACACAGAAGACTTCAGGACTAGTTCTGAGGCAAAATAGAGTCGCCCACAGCAGATTTTGGCGCTGACTTTATAATTTATCAACTTGAGGTACATATTAGAATTTTTTTTATAGCATGCACTTGCAAGGAAAAGCGTACTGTTTTCAATGGTATTTGATTGATATTTAAATTTTCTTCTCCTTCAAGGTCTGTTTCAGTCACTCTGTTGACCTAAAGTAAACTGATAATGCATGTGAACATACTTGGGATGGGTCGGAGGACATCTGGGATAAGAACTTTGACTAATGTCTGATAGAAGGCATAGTCTGCCTTTCTCACAAAGCTTTGTACAGACTCCAGTTTACAAATGGCATACAGCACTTCTTTGGGCAGTCGCTTTTCATATTCATTGTCAGCACTGTGTAAAACAAAATCAGACATTAATTAAACACTACTACTAATTTCAAAATTTTCAAAAAGTACACAAAAACACTGCATACAATGACCAAAACATTCATTATTTGGTGATCTGATTGGACAAATTTGGTTGTACCTCATACTACACGTAAAGAATCCACATTTAAAGACAAGCTTGGGATTAAAGAAAACCAAGCATAAGTTGAAGGAACCTGCATGTCGCACAAGTTGACAGGAATCTCTTGACAGACTGACAGGAAAATTAAGAAACCAGGTCAGGCACCGTTAAATAAAAATTCATCTAGCAAGTAGTAAATCCCGTAAGAAAATCCTTCTAAAATCCGCTAGACTGATATGGTGACCTTCACAACCTGACAGAGGTGATGGTCATCAGATTATGTATCCAGAGCTTACGTTAATTGATCGGATGGTTGATGACGCCAGAACCCTTGCCACAAGGCCTCAATCATTGTGAACTGTAAGTTTACAACCACGTCCAGTATAGACTGAAAATGAAAAAAACAAAAACAAAACATAAATGTGAACTGGTGAAATGCTAGTGCACCCATGACTTTGAAGGTTGTAATATTTCAGTTATTAACTTCAGGGCTAGTTCTTAGGCAAAATGGAGTCGCCCACAGCAGATTTTGGCGCTGACTTTATAATTTATCAACTTGAGGTACATGTGATCTCACATGTGATTTACAGAAGAGAAGCAATCTCTGACGAACACTTTTGTACATGCATTCTGGCAAGTTGACCACATAAAGTAAAAGAAAGTCAAAACATGAAGTAAGGTTCATCATACAGACAACTGAAAACTATGCATAAAAATACTTTCATTTATTGTTTTCACATTTTTTTGAGAGTGTTGAAAGGCATTCAAATATTTGAATACTATGGTGGGCTTTAACAGCCATATTGGCACTATGTAGGAACTCTGGACATCACATCGCCATTTTCTTCCTGATGTTCAGCAGAAAAAAGGAATTTTTGTGAACATTATCTTAGAAATCTCTCACTCATGGGTAAAAAGAGTTATTTTCAACATTCAGTTTGCGATTAGAGTTAAAAAAACATTCTATGACATCAGAGTTCCTAAACTCTGATAGTAATGTCCATAAAGCCCACAACCTTAGAATTCAAATGTTACAGTGGCTTTTAACATTCTCAAAAAAATCACAAAAATCTAAAAAAAATAAATGAAAGTATATTTGTGCAGTGTTTTAAGTGGTCTATTTGGTGATGCCTACTTCGATTTTTAGAGGTCTCAGCAGTTCATGGACGTCAAACTATTCCCTTCCTTATCAAAAATACTGAGTTTTTTTTTTCAAGGTCATTTGAGTTTTCTTCAGATCTAACTGCCCTCTAATGGAGACATACTGAGTTTTTTTTATATATCTAACTAACCTATAGAATTAGTAAGACAATGTAATGTTAATTTCTTTGTTTTTCAGATACTGATATTTCAAACTGAAAATATCCCATACATTTATTCTAACTGGTTGATCGTCTGTCGATCTCCTGAACCATGTAAGCATAAATTCTTGATCACCATGCAAACTCCAGGAGAACAATAATTTCACATGCTGGCAGTTGGTAACTATATTAATTTAAATTACAAGAAAATCTGTTTGACCTTTTGCCAGTTTAAACAAAAATGACCGACCACTGACATCAAGAATTGACATCAAGAATTGACATGAAAATGACGTAGACTACTATTTAATGTGACCTGTGATTGGATACATGAAAATTACTGGACCAATCAAAAGTGTTGTTTCATAACCCGAAATAAAAGCACATGTCCACACATCTGAGGGGTCTGTACCCATACATGCTTTGAAAAGCGACCTTGACAAAGGCAGAAACAGTTCATAAAAACCCTTTTACATATGGCCATTGAAGGATAAGTTTCTCATTCTAAGCACTGATGGCGGCGATTACAGAAGTAAACTGCAATGCAAAATATGTGGGGTGCATCTGTCCGCCATATATGGGCTGAAGCTGGTCACTGAATTGCACTTGACGTGATGCAGTCAACTATTTATAAGAGCAATGTAATACATAAACAAAGAATATCAAATGTAATTTAATGACTACTATTTTAATTAACACCATTTCCAAGTTAAAATCAATCAAACAATATTATTAAAAATAGTACACATATGTATATATGACAATTCTCCATACGAATTTTTCCTTCAAATGGGATAAAACCTGTTACTTTTAAAATGTAGAAAACATTCAGCTTGTGAAATGTTAGAGCCCTCTATCTGTACATGGATTGTGGATATATGTAACAGAGAGTAAAGCACAGCGTAGTATATTTCTCTGTGATCAGATGGTTATGTGAATATGAGGGTTTGTGTGTTCCCATACACCTTTCCAGAGGGTGATGTACCCCAGATTGAAAGAGAAGTAAGACCCAAGTTGCAGCTGATGTATGACTGGCAGCAGAGATGAATTTGGGCTGACTGTCAAATAGGCGGGAGAGCGTGGTGCGAACACGTGGTCAAAACACACTTTCAGAGAAAACTGATAAAAGAGGCCCTGCACTCCACATATTTCACAACAAGCGTCTGTTTCAGAATGGAGTTCTCCTGAAATACACTCAGATTTTCTCTAGCTTATATCATACCTTTGAGTTTTTTTAAACTCCGTATTCAGTGTTTTGTATCTCTTAACTACCGTTAAACAGCAGTTGAAGTTGACATCTATGAACCCCTGGGTCTTTTACTTCAAAGTCACCTAGCCACTAAGAACACTGCCAGTAGGAAACTCCTTGTCCTCCGCCAGGACACAATTTGCTGAAAACCAATACACAGATGCCACATCCTACCCTCCGCTGCAGTAAAATCTTTCCACTGTTAAAACCACTGGCCACCAAGGACATTAGATGGATGAGCCTGTGCATGACTGGACATGACAGAAACCAGATTCCAGTAAAAGTGACTAACCTCTGCATGCTCCCTGTACAACTTCTCAAACACCTTGATGTGTTCCTGTGAAATGTTGTCAGGTAAGGGTGACGAGTTCAGATCTACTTCTCCAAAGTTGGGTATTGCTCCTGAAGCATCACCCAGGTACTGCTGATGCTGCTGTTGTTGGGTTGTCACAGCGTCCTGAACACCTGATGGGTGACTTCCTCCATACCCATGATCTCCCTCTACTTTAGTTGATGGTTGCCTAAAACTGACAATAATCAGACAACCTTATTCTCAGCAATGGTTAAGAAATACATCTCACTGTAACTATCAAGCACTTGGCTGACCCTGATCTATAGAAGCAATAATGACTGAAAGTGAGTGAGTGAGTGCTTAGGGTTTAACATCAAACTTAACAATTTTTCAGTCATATGACAACGAATTAGTCCTCAAAGTGCATGTAGAGTGCTTCCTTATTGCAGGATGGATTTCCACAACTCTTTTATCTAGTGCTTACCGAAGGCAAGTAAGCTGACCTACCTGAGCCATTATACTGATACTGGTAAACTAGTCGTTGCACTACCCCTTAATGCTGCGCCCCAAGTGAAGAAGCTACAACTTCCTCTTTTAAAGTCTCTAGGTGTTACCTGACCCAGGTTCAACTCTGGATCTACCATCCACTAAGGGGGCGCTCTACCAACTAAGCTATCAGGGCCGATGGGACTCACACTGTATCACCTATTGGGAAAGTCGCACATTTTTAGGTTGCTTCATAGCTTAATATGAGCTTTATATTATGTTGTTTATTCATTTATTTATTTGATTGGTGTTTTACGCCGTACTCAAGAATATTTCACTTATACGATGGCGGCCCGCATTATGGTGGGTGGAAACCGAGCAGAGCCCGGGGGAAACCCACGAGCATCCGCAGGTTGCTGGCAGACCTTCCCACGTACGGACGGAGAGGAAGTCAGTATGAGCTAGTCTTGAACTCACAGCGACCGCATTGGTGAGAGGCTTCTGGGTCATTATGCTGCGCTAGCGCGCTAACCAGCTGAGCCACGGAGGCCCCCTTCATATTATGTTGTACACAAGTATATTTCAGTATAACCTGAAGTGTGTATGTGCCAAATGTTGATGTGTTTTCACTATAATAATTCTTATATTTCAGTGCATTAACTTCTCTCTTCACAAAATCAGAGAGTTTAGTATGTGACAGAAACGGGACCATCACTGATACCTGTAACATTAAGGATGATCTTTGTGCAGTTGAAAGTAGACATTCGGGAGTATATTAGGAGAGTTTCAAGCAAGACAGCAGCATAACTAGTTGAGGTAAGCCGGAGGACCATTTTCATCTCATACAGCATCTACTTAATGGTTAAAACTAGAAATCATTGATCAGTATACATTTTTGCTATTTGAAAACTGACACATCATGGAGAACATCACACACTAAGGAGACTGACTCTGCTATTTTGCCCAGAGGTGATTTACTTGTCACCAGCGACAGGTAATCAAGTTAATTTTTTGCCTGTTATGAACATTTCTAGCCATGCCCGCCGTCTTACTGTACTTGTACACCATCTTACTTGAAAATAAGTAAGAAGGGACATCACTCACCACTTTCCCTGATTGAGAGGTTGCTGTCTCATGGCCATGGTTTGATCATCTGTATACTGGTTAAGAGCAGATCCTGCCTTTATCCTAATACCATAGTAATGGTACTTTGAGTTCCCCCTGAAGAAAACATAACAGAAACATTGGATGACATGGAAAATGCACAGAATTTCACACAACGATCAACTAATCAATACAAACCTGTACTAGTGTTGGGCCCAACATATCGTGCTTCCCTGACAGGCGAACAATTAAATTAGAAGTAGTAAAAAAACATACTAACCTTGTCCCCAAGCGTCTTGTTCGTAGGCCAAGAAAAACAGATCTGATAAGTTTTCCAAAGGAAGCCGGGTTCATAGGATCGAGATTCTGTTCCTGACAGTGTCGCAGGTAATGATTGTACAGAGTGCTACGAGGAAGACTGACCCCCTCTGCTGTTTCATAATTGTCAATCAGCCACTGCACCTGTGTCAAATAAAAATGCAAAACAATTGCTACAGACTGGAGCTGATAGAAATGAACAGTTAAATGGTAATCATTAGTAAATGGCAAAGAATTAGATATTACCAAAAGTATGTTGTCTTATCACCGTTAGCATAGACATTAGCAGATGAACGCTGTTTCAGATGTATTTTAACTATCAGAAAGACTATTCAACATTACAAATGTTTCATGAATAATCATCACAAAAATGTGATTGGAAATTTACTAAGGCATGATTTCAATTTACCATTGGAAGTATGCAATCCACACTTCTATACAAATATGTGGAGCATGCAGACAACAGGTACAAAAAATAAGGTACGGACATACATGTACA
Source organism: Liolophura sinensis (assembly GCF_032854445.1). Lineage (NCBI taxonomy): Eukaryota > Metazoa > Mollusca > Polyplacophora > Chitonida > Chitonidae > Liolophura > Liolophura sinensis. The sequence continues at coordinate 30,383,813 of NC_088301.1, read as the reverse complement.
TATTAAGCCCAAGTATGCTTGCAGAGCATATATTCATGCCTATCAAAGTATACATGTATATGCTTGAAATTCATATGCTGACCCACTTCAAGACTGACATTTACATGCCTTTCCCAGCCCTGGCATGTCTGGTGCAAAGATAAGTTTCTCTGCTGTGTGTGAAGTCTATATTTTACCAGCAGACATGGCACTTAAATGCATGCAAACTGCTATGGTGTAACCAAAAGCTTTACATGTATAGAATTTTTACCTGCAACATGTTAAGAAGCCAGCTAAAACAAAGATGACCTGCTGTGGGCTGTATGTATGCACCACTCCTTTTTCACAACTATTGCTTGACATATTTTTCAAAGGTGGATTGCACTGTGGAAAGCTATGTTTTACTAGTATAATCAACCTGCAAATACAGACTATATTTAAATATACTGCTTGAACCAATGTATATACATCTCACGCACATGCTTTCAAAATGAATCCCCAATTCCATAATAGCATTTAACTACAGTTGTTCTCTGAATTCTCAAAATCCATCCCAGTTATAAGAAACTATTTACTAAAACAGGCTTGTAGCAAACTATGTCCCTTTTCAACACATTATGAAAACTGAGGTGTTCAACTTAGCCAGCTTTGCTTCATTTTGAGCTAGCTTCATTTGATTAGTGTTCTACAATAAATTGGTTTATAGGCTATACTGGTACCTATATTCCATGCATTATTAAAGATAAGCATGAACAGACAATGAAGACAAATCCAGATGACCTAAGCAAAGTAAGAAGCTGGGTGTCCCAAGAATAACCCAAGAAGTTAATGGTGATGAACATAAAATCATAACAGAGATCATTCAGTAAGTTATACAGGAATAAGCATTACATCTTTATAAAATGCAAAACTGTTGAACTTACTTAAAGATATTATACCAGAAAGCATGTCCTAAAATTTCATCACTCTGGTATTCATATGATCACATTAAAACTATCCAGACCTTGATTCATTCAAAAAGTGTGACTGCTGCCTTGCATGTTAATGTGCAGACTAGAAATTTAACCAATGCTACAGAGGACTGAAATCCGCCATATAAAATGAGCTTTACTCATCTGTGTGAACATGAGATGTGTGAGCGAGTACGTGCTTGGGATTTAACGTCATGCTTAACAATTTTTCAGTGATATGATGACGAAGGGATCATTAGAGTGCATGTAATGTGCCTCCTTGTTGCATCTGAAGCATAAAGGCGTTTCAAGCGTAGTCTATATTTATAGAAGTCCATCTTTAGATTTCACATCCATGTACTGCAAAGATCCAAAACCTTGGCTGTCTAACAAGGAATCATTAAGTCACCCACATCATAAATTTTAAAAACTTTATACATAATTCAATTTTTAATGCTATAGTCTCTTTTTTCGGAGATGGGTTACTTCATACTTTATGTACTGAAAATCACTCATGGGTTTAAATGCACCAAGTGGTGAATCTTGTATGCAAGGACATGCCATAAACTCAATTTGAAGGCTGTTGAATGTAATTTGAAGATATCTGTTTATTTTTTTTTATAACTTTCACAAATGAAAATCAAGAAAAGCACAATGATTTTCATAGGGTGATATCCAGTGACAGGAAATAACCAAAAATGGACAAAAGGTTACCAACTTCTGCTGAATTATGTTTATGCACTTCATATGTTCAAATCTTTGGCTTTGAGGAAGTAACTATTTTTTTTTCTTCATCAGACTTTTGTAGAAACCAAATTTCCACCCAAAACAATATATTGTGTATTCATTATACCCACAGTCAATTTGTGTGATACTGAGGAACTAGAGCTTTGTGAACATCAATAATGCTCAAAACTTGGATTTCAAAAAGCAGAGAAAAATGCGTTGTACTGTTTGGGTTTTTTTTTTAGACATGCAGCAGTACAACAGACATGGAGCAGCAGCCATACATGCAGTTAGCCACAGTTCCTAGCACGCACCCAAAACATCTAGTAATGGCAGACAAATATCTAGGAATAAAGAAGAACTGAAATGTAACGGGTTTCAGTTTGGTCATTTACCTCCCTGTTACTCAGAGTAGGTACACACTTTGCCAGCACGTCTGAGATACCTACTGTGGCCGGCGAGGCTCTGGTGGTGTGGCCAAGAGGCGTACCCTCGCCGTCCATTGTACCCTGCTGGACTAAGAATGTACCCCCCTGGTGGGTGATGATTTGTCCTGGCACCCCAATCTGGGTGACTGGTGTCCCTGCCTGTGGAAAAACAAAACATAAACATAAGACACTAAATAAATAACTAAGCCTCAAATAAGCAAAATACTTTGTTCACAGAGTAAAATTAAAACTCAATATGGGAGTATTAAATTTTGACCATCCTTTGAATAACTTTACCAGTGCTGTTAAGGTACATAACTAGTTTAAAGCAAAAAGTCTCCTCTAGCTTACCTGTGAACCAGCAGTTTGGTAGTACGTTCCAGACACAGGGGCATACATTGTTGTCTGACTATACTCAGGGTAGGTGGACTGCCTGAAATGTCACAAGCGTATCAGTTCAATATACAGAACACCTGCGAGATTATTCAATAATCAGGAGTTGAAAAATCAAACAAAATTCTTTCTTGATTACATTATTATCGATTTTGTTTCAGAAATGGCATCCACGATAAACCCACAGTACTTATAATCACTTTTTTGTCACAAACATGCAAAAATTCTTTAACAAATGAAGCTGCTACGTTCCTTAATACAAGAGCAGTTTATATGGTTTGAAGTTAGACAGGCTGTTGTAGTTCTTAATAGCTCCACAAAGCTTCCATAATGAAAGGTTACAGATAGCCACAATACAGTGAGTAACATGGCAAAACTAATTACAAACATGTAAATGTCTTGGTAATAAATATTTCATTGTTGGTACAGTTGGTATATTTAAACCCTAAAGCTCTACAGTTTTGTAACGTTTTCACCATATTAGCTCTAAAACTTTTCAAGCTACAAACTGTGACACTGATTTCTTTGGTGATACCCCTGCTATCTAAATGCCCAGTTTATGATTACATAGTACAGTTCTATCCTAACTGACAACCTGCCTCCGCTGGCTGACAACACTAACAACATTACATAACAAGTTTCCGATCCTAAGTTTAGGACTCCTTTAAAGGAGATTTGTCCATACATTTGTCCATTGGCTGAGGCGTAGATGGTGTGGTCATTGCTATCCAGGTATTGTACTTGTGGATAAACAGTCTGTCCATTCCCCTGTTGTATTGTCACTGTCTCTTGGCCTTGATCCTCATTCAGAGCTGATGCTGTAACATTATGACATTTCTTCAACCGAAGAAGGTTTTTTTTTTGTACATACATGTAAACGATGATACAATGATGATCCAAAAATCATTACATAACAAGATAGTGCTGAGCAAATTCTTCCATATCAAATCTGACAGTGACAATAAAGCAACTTATCTATTTGGATTGAATGATTCCAAGTCTTTCTCCTGAACAAGGTATGTATAATTCAAATGACATCACATGGCCATGATCTTGTAACAAAACTGAATAATAGTGACTGCGGTTTAAAGTTTACAAACAAACCCATCAGACAAAACCAACCAAACAGGTTAGCAAACATGAATATCCTCATTAGTCACAGGAGCCACATTATGATGCCTTGACATGCTTCAGCCTTCTAATCACACAGAACGGTCAGTTCTTTTCTTAGTTTCCTCAGGATATGCATAAATTTCAAACCAAAGCGCAACTCATACAAAACTAATTTCAGCCTTGGCATGAATGGTTTGTCACGGCTGTACGTAGATTCAATGTTACATGCTGATCCACAACCAGCAAAACTTACTTATCTGATACAGTGTTTTACACCGTAATTAAGAATATTTCAGTTATACAAGAGCAGCTAGCTTTATGGTGGAATAAAACTAAACACTGGAAAGTCAAAGCATTACCATAATGCATTGCCTACCACTAAATTCCTCTAACATCTAGAACTTCTGGTATACATAATACAATTTGAACTGAACCTGTTTACAGAAATCTCTGAATTGTAAGCCATTAAATTTGACAAAATATTCACAACAGTATAACAAATACAATAAAATGGAGAACAAAGGCAGTCAATGTACACATTTGGTGTCTTTTCAGTCAAATTTACACATATACAATATTCAATACGTAGCAGACTTATATGCAAGTACAGTGTAGCCTCCCTATAAGATACCTTGACATACAGCACAATCCTGACAACTGCATACAACATGGCCCACACATTGTAGTAAATTTTTTAATTGAAAGGGGCTTAAACTTGGAATGACAACAGCTAAAAAATTGCAGACACACAAGGATTTTTAAACTATATGAAATACACATTATGAGTTAAATTTACTATTCTTTGCATGTAAGGCCTCTTAATTAAAAACCTACTACTCATGACTCACTCGCATGTATTATTTCTGGACAAATAACCATGTATTGTTTAAATTATTCAACTATTTTCTTCTTTCTCAGTTAGCCCTGGCCATACCACTAGGAATTTAGTTGCCGTTGACCACGAATTTACAGTTCACCCTTACAGTACCCACATGGCATGGGTTAACTACTTAACAAATCCAAATCAGATTTTGAGTTACCTCCCTTGGAATCTCCTTGCACTTATCAAGTTTATGCCATAATGCAAACTGCTGATTAAGTGAATAGGCCAGATGTGTGCAGTCATGCTACCGGCACATCATATTGATGTTAACCTGGGAGCCAGTTTGATTTTGAATGCACATGTGTGTTACTGTTGTTGCATTCTTACTTTCCGGAGAGTTTGGCTTTGTCACCAATACAGAACATAAATTGCTGCGCTTGGCTATCACAGGCCTGTCTCAAAGGGATTAATTTGTACATTTTCAGTAAATGCCTATAACTTTTATCAGATAATTTAATGGGTATAAAGCGAGGTGTGATACTACAGGCAGTAAGATGTGGCTTTCCACCAAGCTGACATGTCTGAACGTTTGAGAGTAACTTCTTTCCTCTTTCCTTCATTGGTTTGGCATGACATGTTTTCTATTCAGTAGGTATAAGGCAGTCGTGAATTGTGTTGATAGTAGTGTGTACAGTCCACTTAGAATTTGAGGTACTGAAGTTCCAGGAGTTACATGTACTTCTAAAATAAGCAGGCCTGGATGAAGCTGATATCAAATGCCTATTACCTTTTTCTTTTTAAAAAAAAATAAACTGGATTCAAATACATTAGCTGCATTCATCTTGTGGAAAGATTAAACATGCATCAGGTTCAGTGGGTCAGCGCAGGCCCATGATTAAGCCATGTCAGGTTAGTTTTCTGGGAATGTGCAGGACACCCCAGAGAAGTTTAAAATTGTGTGATTACGGTAAACTGACTCCAATAACTCAAAAAGCCTTTGATTAACACATTTTGTATCAATAAAACTTAGTTTCATGTCAAAATCGTAACCTAACATAAACCATTTATACTGGATCACCACGTCATTTCATAATAGCGAGGATAGCCTTTAAGATGCCCCAGAAACTGTCCCTGAAGTGTGCTATAGCAAGGCTACACTGTACATGAGTTACACTGTCAATGAAGACAAAAATTTGGATTGTTTTTGTGCAGTGGCTGTGAAGGGAGTGAGATAACATTTCAAGTTCAAACAAGTGCTTTTAACAGATCAAGTGAATAGGGTTCTCTGACATTAGCAAAGGCAGGCAACTATTTAAACCATAAGAACAGCCAAGATCTCCATCTCAATGACCATATGTCACCTGAACAGGTCTACTCAAACAACCCACACAGCAAATGAAATGAGACAGAAAGGATAACTGTTCTGGATAGATGGAAATCTTTACCCGCCTTGTTCATCAGATGGGAAACCCTATTGTTAGGACAGGGAAAGTTAAACGCACGCAGGAGGCAAATAACACTGCAACCTTGAACTCATACAACGCCTTTGTCTTACTTAACAGACTGCCATCTTCTCCATACAGAAGATACTGGTCATGGGCATCCTGCTTACTTGTGACAATGTACGACTGCTGCTGGCCCCCTGTGTGAGCCTGAGCAGGCTGGATGATAGTGGTTGTCTGGCCCTGGCCCACAGTGGTAGCAGATTGACTGGCAGTGACTTTCTGTTGCTGCACCACCTGTGCCTGCTGAATGGGGCTGCCTGTCTGCTGGGCCTTGGCCACATTCTGAAATATACCATTTCAATTGACTATGTATTTACGTGGTTTAACCTTTAAGAATATATCATTTAACAACAAATGAAGCTTCAACTAAGTCTTATAGGTGGAAGAAATCAGAGCATTTGAAGTAAACCAGCAACCATTGGCACGTAACTGACAAATTTTCCTACACCGCAGGTAGAGATTGATGCCAAGAATAGTGGGGGTGGGAAAACACTGCAACTTTTTTGTCAGTCACAGCTGAAATAGGCATATAAACTTAATCAGGCTGCACAAAATGGGATAAAGCATGAAGTCTCTGGAAACAGCTCCAATGTCAAAGCCCTTCAACACTGGCCATGTATGGTGCACCATAGGCTTAGACAAGAAATATCTGGGCTTACCAAGACAACCTTCCTCTGAATAGTCTACAATGCTGGAAAATTCGTTTTTTTCCTTTAGGAGCCATTAGGCAAAAAACACCATTCACCAACTCAGTAAGAAAACAAATATATATATATATATATATATATATATATATATACATACATATACATATATATATATATATATATATATATATTATCAACTCGCCAAGTGGGTTTGGCGCATACATTATAAACTTCCAGTCCATTTGTTGAAGTCACTGTGTGAACTTTTGCCAGTGTTAGCCACACGTAAAACTGGATCTCAATTGGGTGAGCCAGAAACAGCAGTGTGTGATGCCTGGCTGAACTGTCTTCCCTATGAAGCACTGTTTTTACAACTAAATTAATATACACATGTAATCACAATAACACGTGCCATACAGCTCCTCTGAATCTTGAAGTGGCAGTTTAAATGTTCAAATCGCTAGGGAAGAGATATTTACATTCTACACCAAGTTCCAAAAGGGAGCAACTGAGGCAGTCCGAAATCTCACATCACCTTACATCACTTGGTTTGTACACGTACTAATACCACGACAAAGAAATTCATTCACTGAAAGGTTTAGCTCTTGCATATAAGATTAGGAGTGAAGTCACTCATTATCCCAAACCACTGGCCCGTACCTGGGCCTCAAACACAGCTTATTTTGGACGGCCAGTTGTAAAATCCTGGCTAAAGCCCGGTGGTGCACCATTTTTCTCGACCTCCTATCAGCAGAGGATACAAGATCTTCCAATCAGACTGCTCTTAGAGACTCGGTAAGAATGGTACAGGTGTATGTTGTTCAGTTAAAGCATTCTGATACTTGGATAAGAAGTTAATTGCACCTGAGTCAACTAAGCCCATGTAGAACACTATTCAGTCTGCATGTGATAATGTGTATTGTCTTACCAAATGCTGAACAACAGTCAAACATGTAGCAAATTTGAACATAAAATTTATATTAAAAAAAGCCAGCCTCTAATATCAGGCAAACCCAACGTAGTGTAACATACAGCAGAAATCCCATAAAGAATGTGAATAAGACAAAATCAGGTACATATGGACATACAAAACCACAACTGATAATAACTATGGTACTTACCTGAACCTGCTGGGCTGTCACTGAGGTAGGGTTCATAGCCTGAATGTCCGACAAGAAAGTCTGTGTCGCCATCGGCTAGCTACAACAAAGTTAACACATACAAGTTAGCGTACTAAATAATATATGTGCATGTACCTGTCAACTTGTATTTTCAATTATGTATGCAACAAATTTAAATTGATAATTAAATGCTAAACTGTAAAGTATAACACCAAATAATGACAACTACCTCATTATGAGATACCAAAGAAATACCAACTCCCAATTCAATGTACAATCAGAGATTGTGAAATGGTACAGGTAATCAAATGTACGTTTGTATGTAGGTGGAATACCATGGTGTCTCAACAAAAAAAAACCCATTTTAAATTGCAACAGCTGTTTGGTAATCATGACATCAACTTCTCACCCTATGACATGTAGATAGAAGGCAAACACATTTGACTTAATGAGGAGACGGCATATTTTTTAACATACCACGTATGTTGGCGCTAGTAATAAGCAAACCCTTCAGCCACTGTAAGGTCTCTCTGCCTTCATTGTGATATCATAACGATGAGCTTGGGAAATGAATGTTTGACGTCCATAAATGCACTGTCGGACGTTTGACGTGTCCCCACTGATTTCAATTATAATGCAAAAAACTCCTGGCCCCCATGACCGGTGAAAACAAAATTACTTATACAACAATAAAGCAGGCAATTTGTGAACTTTTTTCACTTTTTCCTTGGATCCGATTTCCAAGGAGTTTTTACATTTTTCAGTGAACATAGTACACCCAGCGCTAAAAGATTACTGATAAACTTAACTTTCATTTTGATTTAGTCTATCTAGCACCTGGGACTAACAAAGCAGCCTACTGTTCATAATATAATACATAACTCCAGCTATGACTTCTTATTACCCCTCTAAAGTGGTTTGTGTTGCTTTTGATTCACTACTGTCTGCCACAAAGGTACCTAATATTTATTGGCAGTTGCTCAACTCTATTTGTACACATGCATGTGACTGTATGTTGAGGTTGATTTCTTGATGATCTGTGACTTAAATACTGATCAAATTTCTCTATCGTTGACTGTTCCTTCCCATTTTGTAACTTTTCTATTAGATCATGTATGCTGGTATAAAATAACACTTTACATGTTGACATGTTTGTCGTCCTTTGCTCTCATGGTTTACACTCAGTTGTCGCCATTTACTGCACATGCTGTAAGGGGCAGGCTTAGTCATGCATATGAGGCAGGACTGCTTGCGAGAAAAAACTGGGTCATTATGTTACTTCCAGAAAAGAAGATTTGATTGTATTTTTTGCTGAAAACAGCCCAACATTGAAATTAACATAGACCTCCAGCAATGAGCCTTCTAAACTGAAGATAGGTAGTTTTATGTCCCCTTACTCCATTCCGATCATTTAAAACATCGAAAACGGAAGTGAACGGCAGAATTTGGACATCAAACATCAGAAAGTCTACTCTGCTACAAACGAGCCACTGTTGACCTGGCGACGTGACAGCAGTACATGCACTGTTGATATGTGTACATCCTTCTCTGTGTACTACACATACAGCATGAAGTAATTGCTATACTTTAACAGATAATTTCGAAATTATTCTAAGCACAAGTCGGGCTTGTGGCTTGTAACAACACAGGATACTGTAAAGTTACATACATGGCATAAAAATGTCCTAGACTTACAAACAGGGATCATACAGAAATGGGGTTTCAAAATTCCACAATATTCCATGATTTTCCAGTCCATTATTACAAAAATTCCAGTATGCTCCATGATTTTCCAGTCCATTATTGCTAAAATTCCATAATTGTTCAATGGATAAATTCAAACTGTCAAATAGGTGTTTGGTGGGAATGTAAGTGCAAGTCAGTGCCACAAGCAAGTTTGGATGGTTGTGTATGCTAAATTTATGCTTTCAACATTATTTCAGTCATATCACATTATCTTATCAGTGTTAAATTTTATACTCAATAAATCATATGCCCATGGTTCTTGTCTGTTCGACAAAAGTGGCAGTATATAAATAGTTATGCTAAACATGACACAATATAATAATATAGACTTTGTCCTGTTTTTACTGAAAGTAAGACCCAAGCAAGTAACATTAATACATACCAACAATGTTAAATAAAGCCCTCAGTATGGCTTACATCTGCTACATCAGTGCAAATAAGGAAAATATATTTATTTATTTGATTCTTGTTTGGCGTCATGCTGATGAAGTTTTCACTTAATGTATGCTGCTGGTAGCAAGACTTAAGAAAGTGGAACAAACCGGAAAGCCAGAAGTAAATCATTTGTCAAATTACAGAGACAAACTTCCCACATGTAACATTCAGATTAATGTATGCCCATTTGGGGGGAGGGGAAGGCGGGGATGGGGTGAGACAAGTAATCCTAATGAACAATATACTGTGCAAGTGGCCACACAAGCATCGTTAATTGTTTAGCCTTGCTGTCACTAAGGACAAACGAAAAAAAAATCAGATGATGATAATAATAATGACAATAAACCATGATATGTAAACACTTGTTTAATACTCTTATCACTGAAGTTGAACAGAAGAGAATCCATGGTGAACCATCCCTGGTACAAACAGGAAAGAAGAAAAAATAAGTTACATGCATTTATATACGTATAAGATCTCTAGAATTCAGAGGAACTATCTAGCGGTGACAATGTCGCCTTCCCACAACCAAATATGAACATCCATATCTTTGTTTTGTGTCTTCATATTTTCGCTTTTAAACAAAACCACTTTCATGAACTTTTATGTGGTGTATGTGATACAGACATGATTGTGGTGAACCAAGAAAATAGCTGAAATTTACTATCATAGCCCAAAAAGGCTGGGGTCCAGGGGCCGCCTAGGCCCCGAAAGCTAGAAAAATCTGCGTGGCTGAAAATGGATTCTGGGACGTTTCTGGCTATTAAAATCAAACTAAAATCCTGTAAAATATGAAGAAAACCAACACTGTTTTCTGACTTACAGATTTTCCCATCTGCTTTGACCCCACAGAACTCTAATCTTCTGGACAGAGAGAAGAATGCATTTTTGTACCAAAGCCAAAATTTAATACATGTAACAGATTTTTTCTGGTTCAGACATTGTTAGTAGTGTACAGGTCATTTTCAGCATTTTCAGTCAAATGTTTAGATTGGCATGTTATGGCACAGAATACAACTGTCCAGTTTTTCAATCAATGGCACCATGGTGTTCCACTCTGGCTTTCTTGGCTGCCTTTTGACACAACTCCTTGGCTTTCCTTTTCGTCAAAGTGCTCTGTGCCCTAATGTCCAGCTGTTTCTGTTTTTCTGTGGCAACTGATTTCTTTTCAAGAATGGCCTTATACTGGCTGAATGATCGCTTGACATTCCTCACAAGAGTGTGATCAACCTTATCATGGCGATGGTCCCTCTTCTTGAAATACTCCACAGCAGATTTACCAGATGCTTTCAAACCATATTTTATGTTTTGTATGGCTTGGTAGGTTTCAATGTTGAGTCTCCCAGATTTGGCATCAATGACGCCATTCATTACATTGAAGGAAGATTCAACCTGGGGTCCATGGAAACAGGACAGAACAGCCTTAGCCATCTTGGACAGGCACAGATATTTCAGACATTTCTCTTCTTTCCCCCCACCACTCATCAATACGAGACCCTTCTGGGAAATCAGAATGTTGATCTGTCTGGTATTTTCTGATATTTAACTCATAAAGTTCCTCTTCTGTCTCTGTCAGGACATTAGGCGTTTCAATGCTTTACTTCCCATGAACATCTGCTTCGGTTTCATAATAGCTTGCTTCAGATCCAGCTTCTTCAATTGAGCTCCGGTTGATGCTGTGTTGATGACTTCTGCTTTGACATAACATCCTAGGAAGTCCTTAAACAGCTTTAACTGTTAAATTACGTGATCATCTCTGCACAGGTGGAACTGGTAAAGAATAACGGTCCGTGGGCCCTCTACGTCACTCCATTCATTCAAGTCCGCCTCTATTGTCCGACTACAATAGGCTTACTGGAGGACCCCTAAACCTTACTCCACCCTGAATGTTGATAAGGGAACAGAACTTACCAGATAGACTGTAGTTAGACGACCGTAATTTCAGGTTATCTCTGTGAATTTTCTGGCCGATGTGCTGTGCTAGCGCCTTCCATCCGCGACCCCCATAATGCACATCTTTGTGGCACAACTCGCAGAAAGCCAAACCGGCGGATTTTATCTTCCTCATGAATTTTCCCACGTATTCCCCTTCAACCTTCCGTTCAAGCCAATCCCACCTCCAGATGTTTTTCAACCCCTTGTCCACTGTACGCGCATCAAAATCTTTATCTGATCGATCCACGATACTCCGAGACGTTGCCGCCATTTTTGACCGGGCTGGCTCTGCTTCTGCCTTCGAATAATGATATCTTGTTCCCGATTGGTTGAAACAGTTCGGCTTAATGAAACACACGATCTGACTGGACAATAGACTCCATTCAGATAACATTATAACCTCCGGCAATGCCAGATTTCGGTAGCCATGCATCGGCAAATTGACAGAATCTTCAACTTTATTTTGAGGAAATAAATCGGAACTTTACAAAATGTTACTACACAGAAAAAAAAACGGAAAACAGGTAAATTAATGGAAACTGAAACAAAGAAAAAGCGGAAAAAAATCATGTCTGGTGATACATGTTTCTTTGCATGTTGTGCATCACCCAATGTAGTCATGTATGCAGACTTTCTCTCCCCACACTGGAATTATGAGGCAATGAAACCACCTGTGAATATACATCTGAACAGCTTTCCTAAAAACAGAAAAATGAAGTCAATAAATTAATACTAAATATTAAAAACATATGGTGATATACGTATAAAGCACACTTCATATTTAGAATTTTCAGAAAAATAGTGACCAGTTTATGTTTATCATATTAACTATTAAACGTAAGAAAAAAATTTTATATTTAAAAAAAAAAAAAAGAGTAAACCTTTTACTAGTGTAATGATCATGTTGGCCTAACTAAAAAATTATAAGAAATCTGTCAAGTTATTGATACCTGAACAATGATAACAAAAATGACCTAACAGAACACAGGCCACGAGTAAGTACCTGTATCAGCCGAAGAGTTGTTGGGTCAGTGGGACTGGAATGACTTCAGGCACCACCGAATCTCCATCATTTTGTTTCGTTGCTAGATGCATACTGGCCAAGATGATGTCTGTGCAAGGCATTGACAGTAACAGGTAGTGTGGTACTACAAGCTCATTTTTCTTTTCTATCCTTTCTGAAAGCTGAGTCAATGTCCTGAGTTTCTCCGAGTTGGAATGACTTCGTGGTTTGATGCTGATCAATTGCCAGATACAAACCACATGGCGTGGAAATATAGTGTGGAGTTATCCCCCTCAGGTTACTTTAGGAAACCCTATCCACACCAAACCTATGCCATTACATGCAAGAGTTGTACATTGGCTTTTCCGAAACCACTTCATTAAAAACATGGAACAAACTTCGTGTACAAGTACGTTCAAATTTTATATTTTATAACAGCAAACATCAAGGAATTTAGAGCCATATAACTTTTGAAAATTGATACAGCAGACCTGACATCAAATTCCCTGATATTCCAGGAGAAGACTGCTAATCTTAAATTCCCTGATATTCCAGTGTCTGAAACAGTAGTTTCGTTTTCTTGATATTCCAGACTTTCCCTGATCTGTGCAAACTCTGTACAAAACATGGACCAGATCTCGTCAACAACGCCTTTTGATTTCAAGGGAATCGATCGTAGTTGCATGAGACTGCTAATTCAGCCATAACTACTAAAAGAAAAGGATGAGCCTTATAGCATCCCAAAAAAAACAGAAAACACGTCCAGATTTTATCTCACTGAATTCAGAAGTTGTTAAGCTACTTGGTTGTTACACCACAAGCCATACAGAGTTGGTCAAACCTCTTTTTTTTGTTTTTTTTTCAAATGGAAATAGTTAACATAATAGTTTTTTAAATGCAGTATACAGATTAACATAGCATAAATATTGTGTTTGGGAACATTTATTGTGAAAATAAAGTTGTTGAAGTTCTCCTTACAATACAAAAAATGGTTCTTCATTGTAAAAAAGTCGTTCGTTTGGACTTGTCAGTCTTGCCTGACCACTTGACCCATAAAACATGTAACATGTAAATACTTCATATGTCTGACTTAGTCTTAACTTACGCCATTATTCCCAACCCTAGATCACACTATGTCTGTGGCATTTCCAAGTCTCAAAACAAAAAATTAAGCGTAAAAATTTTGTCTGTTTTATTACAGTAAACTTTTTTTAAGTTAAAGCTGTTAAATGTGACTTTAGTCTAAGACAACTTTGTGATTTTGAGGCCTGGTGTTTGCCTTTCAATTGCTAAAAAGGTACATATACAGGTTCAAATCTGGCCTCGAACAGGAAATTTTTGGACCCCCCCCCCCCCCCCCCCCCCCCCCCAACAAGTACTCATTGTCTTAGGTGCCTTGGTGGCAAGAAGTAATCAGCAAAGTTTGTGTGATTGTGTGTGCAGTCCAACATTTGTTGAAGACCACTTGTCTTCCATCAACATGTTATGAATATCTGTACGTCAAATGTGCGTAAACGTTTGTCAGTACCTTACCCAAGGTCTGTGGAATTCCGGAACTCCAGTTTCCTTAGCCCCCCCAAAAATGACTGCCACTGTATAAGTGAAATCGTCATTAAAAAACCATCAAATAAAGAAATGAAAATGAAATGATAATAAATAAAATGAAGTTACAGTGTACCATACTACACGTATAATGTAATGTCTGATATGATGTAGGCCTACATATCACTATAAACGGAAATGCAATGAGAAGTCTGTCAAGTCATCGGTTCTTATTAATTAAGGAACCAATGGGCCCAAACCTAACACATCAAATCTTGGGACATTAGACAATGCACTCCACAGAGTGTCACAAATGGCTTGTGCTGTCCATTTTGTACAAGACTGTACATGTCTATCTTAATTTCACTACCATTCAACCTTGCTCAGTGTGATTTAGTTGATGTACCATGTTCCCATATATGCAGATCTACATATATTTATAGCAAATCCCCTCATTTTGAAAAGTTCATCAGAAATAATTAAGCCAGCAGGTCATCAATGGAGATCACCAAATTATATCTGTCATTTGACTACTCGACATATTTCGTTAATAAGCACATACATGTAAATCATTTTAAATTACCTAGAACAACACAACAACCATTTGACCCATTTCAAATATTTCGAAGGAGAAAAATAAACCAATTATAGCAGAGTGCTGACTAATTATTAATGAAAGTAGTAAACCTCATGTACACAGCCGCAATTATGGAGAGAAAGGAAGACTTGAACCACAATGTGATTAATTTCAACAAAACTGAGCAGAACGCTGTTAAAATCCTTCGCCATTTTTTGAGAAGACAGTGTGTGCTTGGTTGTGTATGGTTTTCAGCTTCAAATCAGTCATGGACGGTCAAACCAAGGAAGAACGACCGGTAGAGGCCGTGTAATAACACTACACAGTGAGTAACCCTACTGGTAAAATGGAAAGGAAAAATCACCTTAGTCTTGTTGGCGGGTAACAGTCGTCACAGCTACCGTGGCTATGGCGTTTATTCCTACGGCAACTGTTGCCAGACTCAGCGCGTCAGCAAATCAACGATCAATCCGCATAACCGCCGAACTATCTTTCAGTCCAAAACAGAGATATTAGACGTTGCTTGCGCAATTTAGCACTATAAATTATTCAGATGTTGTCATATGTATTGCATTTTGTGCTTACTATGATCTGTGCATTTCATGAATGACAAAACACGAAAGATGCATTAGGGTTTATTTCCCACGCGGAGTGACATGTGGTTTTACGCCAGACCGCCTCACATGATCATAAAGCACACGAAGTCCCTGGATTCAAAGATGGCGGAAAGCTTTTGTCATACATATGGCGTCCTAAACAACTGAGGCATGGCTGACAAGATCAGACCTGCTGCCCTAAAATGTGTCGCCCTTTTTACCAAATGCGTCATTAGCATTCTACGACCCAAACCTATAACCGTTAAAGTACGTTAGCTTTAGGAATGGCCACAACACAAGTACAAGCCAGCAAAGGCAGAATAAATAGGCCTACAGAGTGGGCACACCCCAAGCCAGCCTCAACAAAAACCCTACTACGTCACTGTTGTGAAATTATAAGGAAATTTAATCTGTTAATGTGTCTTGTTTCTGATTCTTCTCATACATTAAGCCATTCCGTTTTTTCTTCTAGTCTGGGTGGCGACAATATCTTTTCTGACGAGAGTAGTGATATGGCTGATAGGCTGCTGCTCTTCAACGTTTGTGAATAGGCTTTTAGACCTACAATTATAACCTAGCTCGCCCACTGCTGATGGCTTTCCAGTCAAGATTCGACATCAGTATAACTGAAAGATGCGATAGGCCTACATATGTAGGCCTACATGGGCTTGTGCGTTGACCTATGCAGCTTAATGATCCTTGGGCTAAATAACCTTCAAATTTAAAAACCCCTTTCAATTACAAAAATCTTTGATTTTTGTTTAACGTCTTAATTACTCAAGAATGCTTCCCTTAGGCCTGTATAAGATGTCGATCCGGTTCCGTCATGTTTAGGTCTAAAAGTGGATCAAAAGTCTATTAACTAGACTTCTGGTGGGCCTATCTTTCTCAAGTATGCCTACCAAGCTATTGTCAAGTATGCCTATAGGCCTGTAGCTGGACGAACTTTCGCTAGATAGGCCTGCGTGTTTATAGACTCAGTCCTATGTGACATACAGACTTAATAAATACATGTAGGCTGTATCAATTGCATCATGGAATTTGAGACAACGGAGTCTGGTCTTCCACGAACATTAGGCCTACACTAAGTATGATAAACAACCACACAGTTTGTAAGCGTCGCTGACCACTTACTGCCATCGGAAATCCCCACGAAGAGTGAGAGCAGGGGAATTAGCGAAGCCGAGGAGTGAACACGCTCTGGAATAAATGATTCTAATGTGTAGGCCTACACGTAGGTCTAGGTCAATATGCACATGCATGTAGGCCTACATGTCTTACATAATAGGCTTATGGGTAAGTGAATCTATATAGCATCCCGCATTTATGCTTGATATCACTGACGGCTTGTGTTTAGGTATCGGCCTATACAATATAATTTAGGGCTTACCCTAAATGACCATAAATTTCGTCCACGTCTAACTTGCTCATTTGCCCTGATTCCGAGAGTTCTATTGGTTTTAGAAAGGTGTTTTGAGGTTTGCTTGGAATATGGGGTGACATCCCGTATTCAGCACTCAAAAATAATATTTCGTGACATTTATTTGCCTGTAAAGATGGACTTTTGTGGGCGAAATGTCAGTCATGTAGGGTAATTCCATGTAGTGTAGGCCACGAAACGGTTATAGCTTTCGAGTGACATGAATATGATAAAATCCAAAATCACAAAAAAGTAAGGAAACAGGCGCTTTTAAGCTTACTTTCAGAAAGAAACAACAACAACAAAAACTTCAATAAAGAGTTTGTGACATGTCGATGTTGTAACAGTCAATCAGCAACGCAGCACTCCTTGCATATTAAGATACAAAGCCGGCTTTGGGAAATCATGGACAGTTAAGTAGACAGTTATATCTCATATAATTGTCCAGTTACCCTCTCAGTGTCGGTTTAATGATGAGGTCAATTTCTATTTCTAAAAAATTTTAAATATATTTCAGTCTATGTGCTACAAATATTTAACTGTAACAAGCATCTTTATTTATAGTCTATTTATCAAACTTTACTTATTTTGTAGAAATTACATATAAGAAATACCAGAATTTCTCAACCCTTTCGCATCTGAAAAAGCAACTTTCATTGCATTTTATGGAAATTTTTGATTTGAGTGTGGAGACAAAACTACCTTGCTTTTGTTGGTCAATTTCTGAGTTTCACAAAAGCATAATATTATCAGTCTACACAGAATAATACCACCAGAATATACTTAAATAAACATCTTGCAACATGCAAAAGGCTGAAGAATTACAGTAACAAAAGAAGTCTCTAATCGAGTAAAAAGTATATAATTCTTTGCGGCAAAATAGACATTCGTATACCAGCCGTCAATTAATATGGACTTTCCAAGTCAATAATCGCATTGCAAATTCCCAAAACGACGTTTAACACAAAGCACCGAAGAGCTAGGAAAGTATATAAATACGCAATTGGGACGGAATCAAGCCAAACAGTTTTCAATAATGCTGGACAGACGCAAGGTGTGTTCTAGGCGAGTTAGTGAAATCAGTATTCAAATCGTGTACCATGCTAGTATACAGGATGTCGATAATAAAATATGTATCTCATTTGCGATTTGATTGCAACTGTTTATATATCCAAGACCGAGGCTTGTCTTATGAGGGCCTCTTGGCCAAAGCTAATCTACCAACCTTATTTGTTCATCGACAACGGGTTTTATTCACTGACGTTTACAAAGCCATCCACGGCCTTGTACCAAATTATACAAAAGACCTATTTATACAGAAAAGCTGCGTGACTGTTTGATGGGAGGGCTTAGGTTAGAAGTTCCACTCTGCAGAACGATAAGGCATGTGTTGCAAAGCCTTCAGTAACAAGGAGGTAAGCTCTGGCATGCTTTGACTGCAGCTATCCGAACAACTGACTCACTTGAAATATATAAAAAGCGGGCACCTAATCTCCTCAGCTCTCATACCTTCAATTTCTTTCTCTGTCATATCTCGAAGTACAAAAACAGTATATAATTATAATACCAAGTAAATTATTTCCTTAGCATAAAATACAACTGGATATGTTTGTGATGTAAACTCTCTTCACAAGTGGCAAATACTCGTAAATTGTGACGTTAGCAGCGGTGGACTCTGCTGACAGATGTTCTGCATATAAGCTGGTTTCATTCGGTTGTTGATAATTCGTCATACATGAATTTATGATTACGCGATCAGTTCGGTGACTATACATGTCGGGCAGTGTACAGGAAGTGGGAGATTCCTAGATGTCACTGTTCACGTTCACCGTCACAGATAAAAAATATCCTACACGGCGGTCTTGTGCTTGGTGTGTGACATGAATGTCCTTAACCGAGATGGTGTCAGAAGTGGGATAGAGGTGAAAAGTGACCAGGTGGTGGAGAGAACGTAGCACGTAGAAAGAGATTCATGCAGAAAAGATTTCATGCAGAGGAAGACCAAAGTCTGAAAATGGGACAATAAGTAATATGTTATAGTAGCTTCCTGTGACTGCATAGGCCTGTTGCGTTCAGCTCTGCACCAAAGCTGGGTGGAGAATGTCTAGAAGTCAAAGATAAAGCGAGCGTAGAGCGCAGTACGTGCGCTGGAATTCGTATACCAGCCTTTAACAAAATTTGATTATCTCATTTGATTAAGACCTGATTATCTCAGGTCATATCTTTGTGGAAAGTGCAAAAAAACCCAGGCCAGTTAATTGTTGCACACGTTGTCACAAAGTTATTTTGAAGTGTTAAATGTGACGGAGAAGGATGGAATATTAAAACCAAATATACCAGGTTATTGTTAGTCAGCGCTATACTTTATCAGACCTTAATACATGAATAGATGTAAATGACATGAGTATAACTTCTTGAGGTCGAAGTCAATGTCATTAGGACAGTATTAGGACAGAGCAAGTCTGCATTCCCTGATTTATGATCTAGTTTTCTTTTCTATAGAGATCGGTGTTTCAATTCAATTCAAGCTTTAGTTGTTTTTTTTTTTTTTTTTTTTTTTTGTAACACAAAACAATAACTCGATGGCAAGTTTCACCGATTTGAGTAATGGACTTCCCTTGCCCCAGGAACTCGCAGACAGACTGGTCCTTTGTGTCAGAGTAGGTATCACTCGCACACGAACTGGTAAGGCACTATAGCTTCTGTGGACTGCAAAAACTGTGTCAATTTCGCTATTAGTAATGCTATCATCCCATCTCTAAGACGAATCACATGTCTTCGCGATCGCATCATCTTCAAATTGGCCGTTCATACTTACTGTGCCCATCGCTATATAATATTAGCTTCTGAAGGAGCCTAAACGAAACTCTGTTTATCTTGCAGAATCTTCGCTGTAAAACTGTTTTACTTATAAAATTTCTGGGGGAGAGATGAGAAGCTCTTTTGCACTTTAAGATATTAGGACACATCCTAAATTGCATATTAAATAATGACAATCAAACGCTTCATTTAGTATCCTTTAATTTTTCTTTCAATCAGATTAAAATGGACGAAGTTGACAAAGATAACACTGCTTTCACTACGCCGTTCAGACTCTTTTTGTTCTCAATTAAGCCTTTTTATGAAAACGTTTTCGTTGTTTTATGGTCAGAAAACATTCCAGAGCTTTAAAGGCAAAAGTCTACTAAAAGGAAGACTTTGTCATTTTTGTACGATGCAGGACAGATTTATGCATGGGCGGTAAAGGCCCTGAGTGTTCGAGGTGAACGTGCTCTCACATCTGGCCAGTTATTGACGAACTTTCTCACGTGCATCACTTGTTCGTCACCCTCTTGTGTTGCCAAATGATGTGTTTGTTATTCCACGCAAGGAGTTTCCTTCGTCCATAGAAGTGACCGCCGTCGAATTTATGTTAAATATCTTTACCCCCCCCCCACTCTCTATATATATGTGCGTCAATATACACCCCATGCATTCAGACCAATACCCTCATATTATTCATTAGTGCGTGCCCTTATACGCACTAATAGTGTTTTAAACACCAGACCTAAAATCAATTAAACACTTTAGTTTTTACACCTTAACGACATTCCTTAATGTGTGCGCGCGCCCGTGTGTGTGGGTGTGTGTGTTTAAAAAAAAATATTATTTTTATATCAAATATTATTTTTTTTTTTGGTGTCAAATATAGGCCCTCGTATTCTCCAATGTGTATGGAAAACCCGAGTCCTAACACCCTTGCCATCGCCATTGTGTCTATCGCCCATGCTCAACTATGCTACTTAATCGAGTAACCCACTCGGGCAAACGTGGCCCATCTGAATGAGCTCTGTTTGCCGACGCATTTGTAGCCATGGATACCCCAACCATTTCCAAGCAACGGCGTTGACTTTTTGACAGGCGTTGCTACGCACTGAAAATTTCGTCCAGTAAAAGTGCAATAAGTTTGTTCATTGAGTTCCGCACGCGGATATTCGTCTGTCCCACACAAAAGCGGATTCATGTGGTCTTATTAATCATTTATATCTTCATATCAGTGCCTTACCCTTATGCTCGCATACCACTGAATTATGCCGGGCTTAGTGTGTGATATACATGTAGGCCGGTCTGTATCGTTTTGTGTGCGTGTAGTTCACAAATTCTGCCTTTTTTGAACAGTAAACATTGTACAATGCACAAATGTGTACCCATGCACTGCATGCACCTGGAGTCCACTTCTTGTTTGTCTACTGTTTATCTATATGTATACATATTTTCAAAAACTACATGAATATATACGTTCCATGGATATGTTTTCCCTGTACAAAATATAATCAGTTAACGGAATTAAACACGATATCTAATAACAAATATTTATTTATTTGATTGGTGTTTTACGGCATTCCGGTACTCAGAATATTTCATTTACACAACAAGGTCCATCATAATGGTTGGGGGAAACCGGGCAGAACCTGCGGGAAACTCCACGACCATCCGTAGCTTGCTATTGCACATCATCCGACATATACGACGGAGAGGAAGCCAGTCAAAAATACAGTTGATTTATATCAAACTTGGCGACTGAGGGTGAAGGTGGAGGTATTTTGGAGAGGGTGGGGTGGGGCGAGACTATTTTTATTTAATTGGTGTTTTATGCCGTACTCAAGAATATTTCACTTATTCGACGGCTGCCAGCATTGGCAGTAAAACTGTAGACATCTGTATTTTAACATCGATTCAGTCTGGAATTATTGTCAAGATAAAATCCGTTTCTCTCACGGACGGTGTAAAATACCATGCATATAGGCGTAATCTTTTTCCATCACTTACAAAGTGGCATACTGAAATACAATTTTCAAATTCTATTCACGCATGTTATGCTAGTTCTTTTTATTTGTTTCTTTTTTAGCTAAGTGGTGCATTAAAATTTTAATTAAGGTCGGTTATGAAATATTTACATCCATCCACATATATCCTGCACACATAATTCCTCAACCTTTTCGTATAGGAAAGAGCACCTTTCAGTGCCATTTATGAACATTTTAATTAGATTTTTGGGATTTTCCAATTTGAGGACAAAAGTGTCATTTTATCAGTCTGCACAGAAAAACTCTTTCAAAACATGCTTGTATTAAACCTTGCAAACATGCGAAAAGGTTGAAGAATTACCGTAGTGAAATACTTGTAGATCTCCCAAAAATGTGACACGATGAATTAAAGTGCAACGTCCTCTTCCTCTTCACACACACTGATAAGACCGACCACCTTTCATTTAACAACGCAAACTTCATACGTAACAGTCTTGGAGAAGTTGTGTTCACAAGATCTATAAGGAACCAAATTTGTCCACATGTTCATTTTCATTAGGTGTCATGTGGACTGAAGACGGTGAAATTCATCAAATTTTATAACCATACGTGAATCGGTATTTTCGTAACGGCAGGACGATAATAAATAAGTTATTATCAAAAGTAATAAATTTCCGGCTACTTTTTGGGATATCCTTGTCTGGACAAGGACACATGACTAGCTCCTTAATATCTGGCATTACTCTCGTCTCCAGCTTGATCGAGTTGCAGGGGCCGATGCTAGCTCTACGCAGGACGGGCGTATCTATACTGCGCCTATAAACGACTTGGCTAGTTTGTTCTGCTATTCCTCATCTTGCAAGCATGGTTGCACCATACAATAGATACATTACTATGCTACATGCGCTTGGCCTACAGCGTTGTAGCTTTGAAAGATGAGGCTCCTGATTGGGTATGTCGTTAATACTTACTACAAGTATACATAATCAGGAAACACAGAAAGATTGTTAAACTGAGTTTATTTTGAGAAACACCATAAAAATAGGTTGTGAAGTGAAGGGTTCAGTTCTTGATCAGTGATTATGTGATGCAGCACAAAGAGAATTTTGTAACTGCCTCCATGACAAGTCAACAAGATGAAGCTTGACTTTTTTTTTCTTTTTTTGTACAGTCTATGTAAATAATTTAATTCATTTATGTGGCACTGTTTTCGTTCTGTTTTGCAATGCTATAAAAACAGAACCACTACGTGGTATTTTCACATGTGTAAATTTTTACACCTTAAATAGCACCATAATGCAAATACTGCAGAAGGCACAGTATTAAATCATGCGCATTGCACCTTCATTTTTTATTAAGCAGCACACATCAGACATGGCATCACAGTTGCCAAACCCAAGCTTGCCCAGACCAGAGCCGGTCATTACACTCAGAGAGGAACCTAAAACCGCCTACTTGTAGAAGTGTTTAATACACACATTACATGGTTTGAGACCGAGACTCACTATAAAGGTTTCAGATACTTTGAAATATAAACAAACAGGTTGTTTTTAGTCCAAGTCTAATACTTGGAATGCATGAGGTTTCATGAGGAGAAACCACAAAATGCAAGACCAACACTAATATTTTTGTAATATACTGTAATACTTAAAAAGAATGTAGTGGAGGTCTGGACAGAGTGGCAGGAGATGGTTTTGTTAACGGTCTACATAATCCCCACCTGCTTTGCTCTATCGTCACACTTTGTAGAGAAACCTAACATCATTCACCCTACCTAAAACCATTGCAGGAGTTTATACATAGGTGTGTCGAATTCTGTGCTCAACCTGCTATGCCTTATCTTACTAACCAAAACAAAGCCGATGATCTCCCATCTTCTGTACCTGTATTACCACCTGGGTTTACGTAAATCAATCAATCACCAGTAATGGCGAGGCAGCATGTTGTTTAATCCTGTGAGGTGGCGCTAGTTTGAAGCAGGACCTGGAGCAATTGTTACATCAAAACAGGATTTTAGCACAGCGTCCACAATGTTACAATGTGGTTTCTATTGTAAGGTCATTCTATCTTCATTCTGACACCATAATAATGTGCTAGGAAACAAACGTTTGACGTCAATACAATGGCGTCAAGATCCTACTGCCTGGCATCCCCATTAAAGTCCAGATGTTTGTAACAACACAGTTTTGGATATCAACAATGAATTATGTCTTTAGCCAAAATCATAAGGCAGAATGTAGCAGTCGCACATCCATGGTGGATACCAGTGTCCAGACAGACTGATTATGTCAGGCTGAATCACACGTCCAGGGTAGCTGAAATTCTGTCATGCCACTGCACCGTTTACTCTTTGTAATCCATGAAAAACTTGAGTCTCTTGCCATGCTCTGGTGCCAGCTTTATTTCACTGTAAACGTAAAAGTCTACTATCATTATACCTATTAAACCAAGAATGAATGAATGATTATGGCTTAACACCAGTTCTGCAATATAATGTTGAGGTTGAATCAAGAAACCTAAAAATATAATGATGTATAGCGATTAGCTTGTCCGTATCTTTTTATCAGTGATCATTTTAAGCACTAATCTCCTCCTATATTTCTCAACGCATTGGTTTTAATCTTCACAGATGTTTGTGTGGCTACAAGTTGAGCGACATGTAAAATTTGCGTTGGGATACAGCAATTACTTCCAGAGTTATGGCCCTTGGCATTTTGTTTGGGTGGATTTCTAATGTATGGAGAGCTAATCTTGTAGTTTTAAACAAATTTTGACCAAACTTCACATCTAGATTAGCATTTGTATTTTAGTATACATAATGGCCAAATGCATCTTTTGTACATAACTTTTGTGTGCCTGAATAAATGGCATAGACAATATTCTGCATGCATACTTTATGCTGTAGTAAGGGGAAATAATCAGCCACAGAGTGGTATTTGTGACTGCATCAGGGTTCATTAAACAGTACATGGATCTGTTTTTTTAAAAAAAATGTCTTCTTCCCATTGATTTTGTGGTTAATGCATAATGTTCCAAACTTATACGTCTATGAGCAGCTAGCAGGGCTGAATTCATCATCGAAATGCTGGATGCACTGCCCCACGAAACTTCTAAATTAGTAGTAAAGGAGAAAAGAAGTAAGTTTTTCACGCATGTGTGTTTGTTTGCTAGGCATGTGTATGGGTATGCAAATCCTGCAAGTCCTAAAACAGCAGTGCCTTCAACCTATATGAATAACAATACCAGTGATTTCAATAGTATAACATAACAATAACATATTAGGTCACATATCATCATAGGCGGCACTATAATTCCAGTAGGTGGAGGGCACAACTGTTTTACAAGTTACAAGATTGACTTCCCTTTAATGGTATACACAATCTACTGGTGCACACTGTAGTTTCACTAATAATCTTATCTTATCTTATCCTAATCTTTTCAAAAGCCATCATCACAACAGCTGCAAACATTTGTCCACACAGGTGACAGGTAAATGCTAGTCAAGTACATATATAACCATGTAACTGCAGAGTTATCTGCCCATCCAGAACTTTTGATCTTACCATTTACAATTTACACAGTCTGGGCAGTGATACCTTTTGGGTCTGTTTTGCAATCATAGTTCATTATACACCGCTCCCATGTCATTACGATAAATCCTCCCTAAGAACCAAGACATCAAATACAGACCTATTTTAACAACAGACTGGCATACTTATCTCTCAGAATATTACCTTAAATGACTTCCAAAAGTGTTGATAATTCTATATAAGCTCATCTTGAGGGATGTCCTCAGGGAGTGCCTCAGTCCAATGTCACTGGGCGCACACGAGTTCTGCGCACGTCTTCCAACCACAGGCGCCAGCTTAAAGTGCTTTTCTACATTCTATTGAGAAAAGTTAGAGTTATTAGTTAGTAAGCTTCCTGAAGGTTACAGACATGTATAGTGTCATCAAAGGTGCAGTGATCTGTATTGAAAGATTAAATCTGAAGTAGCTTTCCACTCTAATACATTACAATTCTGTACACGAAAGAATTTTGGTTTGTCTTAAAGGGAAAGAAAACATGAAAGTGATTCCCAAATCAGACGCTAGAGTCTAACAACTTATGATCCTTAATATTTTTTACTGACTTTTCTTTCAGGAGAAAAGAGAATTTGAGTATATGGTATGCCGTGAATTTGGGACAACCTCTTGGTATATATCATCTCTGCATAATGATATTCTAAATAAAGATATGCTGCATGTCTAATAAATTTATTTGAAAGTAAATTTGTTGTTTATATCTGAACACATGCATCTAATATGAATTATGATAATATTTATCAATATATTAAAAATATAAACATGATCAAAATCCAGTTTGAACATACAAGCTAGCTGAAAATACCAAATTCTAGCACAAATATACTTATTAAACATGTGTTACATCCTCATTTATAACATTATTATGCAAAAACAATACATACCAATAGGTGGTCCCAAATACCCTCCATACAAAATAATTTTCAACTTTCTTTTTCTCTTTCAAAGAAAATGGACAAAAATATCAAAGACCTTATTTGCAACAAACTTTTTGCACTCTTTCATGCGAACTTAACTTAATTTTTAGGATGAAATACCAGTCCATGTACCTTTATAGGTATCTGACAAACCGTAACACATACTCTCAGCATGTCTTGAAATGAATATTTGAAATTTTTAGAAAAGTAATGTTGATTTATTTATTTATTTAATTGATTGGTGTTTTACGCTGTACTCAAGAATATTTCACTTATACGACGACAGCCAACATTATGGTGGGTGGAAACCCACGACGATCCGCAGGTTGCTGACAGACTTCCCATGTATGGCCTGACAGGAAGCATTGGTGAGAGGCTCGCAAAGTAATGTTGAAGTTTAACATGATATATACAGGGCCTTCATTACCTATCTGAGTAAAAGGCTACCTTGGAAAAGTAGCCAATGAAGTAAAACTTTTTCAGACAGAAAAATGTGATCAAGATATTTACCTACCTTAATGCATTCTAATACACAAGAAATTAAGCCATGAAGTTTGTGCTTTACATTAATTTACATGTACCCTGTGTGTCCCAAGAATGAAACATCCTTCTCTTTTTACGTGGTTTCACAGGTATTATTCTGCTTTACATGTGTACAAGACCCCAGCTCTATACATGCAGTACTTTTTGAAAAACCACCCTAATATGTACCTTAACACTGATTCCATAACACAACAGGCTGTCATAAATTTTGTAATTTACAGTACTTAATATGCCTGTAGGGCATATTCAAGATACCTCTCCTGATATTTATCTAAACTTTTCACTGTTAAGAGAGTGGACTATTCTTACTTCTTGTAAGTTAAGCAGAGAGAGAACTATTCTTACTTCTTGTAAGTTAAGCAGAGAGTGGACTATTCATACTTCTTGTAAGTTGAGCAGAGAGTGGACTATTCTTACTTCTTGTAAGTTGAGCAGAGAGTGGACTATTCATACCTTGTAAGTTGAGCAGAGAGTGGACTATTCTTACTTCTTGTAAGTTAAGCAGAGAGTGGACTATTCATACCTTGTAAGTTGAGCAGAGAGTGGACTATTCATACCTTGTAAGTTGAGCAGGGAGTGAACTATTCTTACTTCTTGTAAGTTAAGCAGAGAGAGAACTATTCTTACTTCTTGTAAGTTAAGCAGAGAGTGGACTATTCATACTTCTTGTAAGTTGAGCAGAGAGTGGACTATTCTTACTTCTTGTAAGTTAAGCAGAGAGTGGACTATTCATACTTCTTGTAAGTTGAGCAGAGAGTGGACTATTCTTACTTCTTGTAAGTTGAGCAGAGAGTGGACTATTCATACTTCTTGTAAGTTGAGCAGAGAGTGGACTATTCATACCTTGTAAGTTGAGCAGAGAGTGGACTATTCTTACTTCTTGTAAGTTGAGCAGAGAGTGGACTATTCTTACTTCTTGTAAGTTAAGCAGAGAGTGGACTATTCATACTTCTTGTATGTTCAGCAGAGAGTGAACTATTCTTACTTCTTGTAAGTTGAGCACAGAGTGAACTATTCTTACTTCTTGTAAGTTGAGCACAGAGTGAACTATTCTTACTTCTTGTAAGTTGAGCAGAGAGTGGACAATTCTTACCTCTTGTAAGTTGAGCAGAGAGCGAAGAATGTCTGGAAGGGACTTCTGGACGACACCATACAAATCTTCTGAGTACGAATTGGCTACAATAGCTGCCAGTGCTAAACACAGGATAAAACACTTGTTTGTAGTATTATACACGTAGTTTGTAAGGTTTCCCTGATAAGACTAAACTTGGACTTGGGATGATGAAACCAGACATAGGAAACAATCATGCCTCAGCTGAGACATGAAAAACTGCCAATCTGATGTGAGCAGGACCTTCTTGCTATAAAACACTAGCCAATCTGATGTGAGCAGGACCTTCTTGCTATAAAACACTAGCCAATCCGATGTGAGCAGCACCTCTTTGCTGTAAAACGCTAGCCAATCTGATGTGAGCAGGACCTTCTTTCTATAAAACACTAGCCAATCCTATGTGAGCAGCACCTCTTTGCTGTAAAACGCTCACCAATCCGAAATGAGCAGGATCTGACGTGATAACCATGAATGACATGTTATACTGTCAAGAATGTGGAGGTTGCCACGAGTAACTCCACTTACAGCAAAACTATCAAGACTGATTCTCCGTGTTTATGTCACGCCCAACATCTTTTCTGGTAGATTTTTTTATTTTTTTGATTGGTGTTTTACGCCGTACTCAAGAATATTTCACTTATACGACGGCGGCCAGCATTATGGTGGGTGGAAACCGGGCAGAGCCCGGGGGAAAACCCACGACCATCCGCAGGTTGCTGGCAGACCTTCTCACGTACGGCCAAAGAGGAAGCCAGCATGAGCTGGACTTGAACTCACATCGACCGCATTGGTGAGAGACTCCTGGGTCATTACGCTGCGCTAGCGCTTTAACCGACTGAGCCACGGAGGCCCCCTTTTCTGGTAGAACAATCCCAGTGTTATCTTATTTATAATGCTCTCTTACAGTAGTATCACATTATCAGAAACACAAAACAAGCTTCACCCTATAAAGCTACTGAACTGGGAAAAAGCCTCAAGCATCATCTTACAAGCATATCGCTGAAGCCAGAAACTCTGGCATAAATCAAACAGCTGTGTGTGAAATATGAGGTTGGCTATTTTCAGGGTCTTGCAT
Organism: Liolophura sinensis; assembly: GCF_032854445.1. NCBI lineage: Eukaryota > Metazoa > Mollusca > Polyplacophora > Chitonida > Chitonidae > Liolophura > Liolophura sinensis. The sequence continues at coordinate 30,354,857 of NC_088301.1, read as the reverse complement.
GTGCTTTTATGTAACCAGTGAAACAATGCAGTAAACTGGTAGGTTGTTGTAGTACTTACCCTGTATGGCCCAGATCTGGGTTTGAGCTGTGGAGAAGAGCCTGTGTGCAGAAGCCTCGGGCAAATCACCTAACATGTACTTCAACACTGGCTTCTTTTTAAGAGTATCAAACAACTGAAATATACCAAGCCAAGTTAAAGACTATAGTCAGCCATCTAAATTTTTGCCCAAAAAAGTAAAAGTCATGGGCGAAATTTTACGTCATTTTAGCATACATGATATATTCATACAGAGCAAATGATGACAAGCCATCAGAAGATGGTGTAAACCTGAAACTTCACATCCATCAATTGAAAACTTTTCTTTGTCAAAACTTTCATCTGCCACCTCTTAAGGACTATGACAATTAGGTGACGTGAATGGCCACTTATACGATGACAGACAGCATAATGGCTGGAGAAAACTGGGAAGAACCTGGGGGAAACCCATGACCATCCACAGGTCCATCCACAGGATGCCCATGCTGAAAAATAGCACTTCAAAAATTTGAATGACAGATTACAGAGTTGCTTATCCATAGCTAAAATAACACAAATTCATGTTGCCTTAATCAAATGTGACAGCAGCGACATTTTGGTATTATTAATGTAATGAAAACTTGAGCGACAGACAGTGACGCTGGTAAAGCCACGTGTATGGCATTAACAGAAGCTGGAGGTCTATTCCCACCCAATTGCCCTTTTGCATGCTTAATATTCACGAATCTTTCTTGAGTATGCAAAGGATCTGATTGCAATCATTGTCAGGGAAAACTACTGATCTACAGTTTGATCTCCTGAGATGAGTGAAAATACTGGCTCAAGTGAAACTCAAACTCAAGGCTTAGGGTGTATAGCCAACTCACGGCTTAGGGTGTATATTCAACTCACGGCTTAGGGTGTATATAGCCAACTCACGGCTTAGGGTGTATATTCAACTCACGGCTTAGGGTGTATATAGCCAACTCACGGCTTAGAGTGTATAGCCAACTCACGGCTTAGGGTGTATATAGCCAACTCACGGCTTAGGGTGTATGGCCAACTCACGGCTTAGGGTGTATATAGCCAACTCACGGCTTAGGGTGTATATAGCCAACTCACGGCTTAGGGTGTATATAGCCAACTCACGGCTTAGGGTGTATATAGCCAACTCACGGCTCAGGGCGTATAGCCAACTCACGGCTCAGGGTGTATAGCCCTTCTGCCTAGATTATTAAGTTGCCAGAGTGGTGGTCGTGTGTTCGAGTTTCACTTGATTCTGTATTTTTGCTGGAATCTATTTATCAGTGTAGGAAAACAAATCTACTCACAAATCTAGAAACAGAAATCCGTATATTGAAATGGAGTGACAAACTATAATACGTGAAATACAACCAATATGGCTTTTGTCAGTTTTATTGTAAGCGCAAAAAATAACTTTGATGTCGAAAATTTAGCAAGCCTTGCATTAAAAAGCTTTCACATTCTTAAAGTCAGCACGATTCAGTGTTTTCAGGCATACTTACCTTTTTCAGCGGATCTTCTTGGGGGGGATTCTGTTGCTGTTTAATGGAAGAAGTATCTGAAACAAAACAGATCACTTAGGAATACAAATTTTATTTAATATGACGAATTGGAATTTCACAAGTCTCACAAGATCACACAGGTTACCCGAGACAAGATGAGGCTCTGACAAACCATTGCGGTTTAAGGGTGCGATTTTAGCAAATTCGCTATATTGAATATACAGTGCAGCCAGATCCTAACCATCAATCCTACGTCCACTGTGGCCGGAGGATATGCTGACATGTTTGTCAGGAATACTTGACTTTATTGTGTGTCAGCCTGTGTGCTTATATACACTTACAACACCTCTACTGAAAACCAAGATGTAATGAATCATATCAGTATATCACACAAGGGCTACAATTTACAAAATTCGAACCGCCGACACGGATAAAGGTAAACATGTTAATATTTTCCCCTTTACTCTCGAGTCGCTAAGTATATCCCCAATTTCACAATTATCCATCCTATCGTTTATTAATTTTTATAAGCACAAAAACGTGTTTATTGTAAGACAAGCGCAATCATGTGTAGCCTTATTATACACCTGAAGACACGGGATGTAGACCCCAGTCCTATATATATATATATATATGTATATATATACATACATCCTAAATTTTGAATAAAATCAAGCTATAAAATGCATTACATATTTTGAGAATATTCCCCTAGCTATCCAGGTATAAATTATGAAAATACACCAAGAAATACACCAGAAAGTGAAAATCAAAACTGAAGATTTTTGTCGATACATCAAACTCCAGAAAAAAAAAAAAGAATGTCGCAAACTGACACGCTGATCACAGTGCCACTATGGATGGACTGTTAGCAGACCGTGGGCCAATCCTATGCCTATGGTGGGCAGAGGGTGACGGCATGTCTGACCAGGGTCGGCTTAAAGGGGGCGTATGATACATGGATCTTTCAGCCACAATGGGCGTTGGATAGATTAGAATCTGGCTGTACTGTACATCTTGCATAGTCCGATATCTTGGTTCAACGGTCCCATTACCAACTGCCATCTTTTAGCCACATCATTTTGCAAGAACCGCATGTTACCGGTTGCCTAAATCTGTGTGAACGGGCAAGACTCCTGAAATGCCAATTCTGCTTTGTGCTTATTAATTTCATTAATGCTGGCATACATGACGTCCATGACATCATCCAAATTCTGCTTTTAAATGTTCATAATGCTGTAATAAACAACACATTATTACAATTATTCAAATGCCGTTGAATCTTTCAGTATCGTGAGAAACTTTCATTTTTCAGTATTTACTGTAATTCTTCAACCTTCAGCATATTTGCAAGGTGTTTAACAAAGCATATTCTGAAGGCATTACTGTGTTTAAACTGATAAAATTATACTTTTTGCAAGCCCTGAAACTGACCAATCCAATCAATGTCATTTTCTATCCAATATCAAATTAAAAATGTGCATAAATTGCACTGAAAGTTGCTCACTCTTTTGCGAAAAGGTAAATTGCATGTTTTATGATTACCAGTACTGGGTGGTCATGCTCAATCTCCAAGGAGTTTTCTCCTCGAATTCCCATTCATCATAAAATGACGATCATAAAACAACCAAGGTGCGCCTCTTAAGAAGTAAACCTTTATGCACTAAATTCTTTATGATGAAAACTGAAGAAAACAAAAACTGCCGGTGGAAGGAGCATAGACTGACTGTTCAGTGAAGCGTGAGCTGGTTTATTTCATGCCTGAACTGTTTATTTCATGCCTGAACTGTCCATATAATTCCCTGACCACTGCTCATGCACTCCCGCGGGGCCCAGTCAGTAAGAGCCAAGATCAATGCAATGAATCATGGGATACACTTTCCAAGTTTATGGGCGAAACTTAAGGTCATTAACCATACTCCAAACTCTGACCTGTGACAGAGGGCCCAGATCCTCTAAAGGTTAGACTGCTGACCCCAAGAGCTCCTGAAACAAGAGACACACAGAGATATTAGACAAGACTGACAAGACTGGGTGGGTAGGACATCTGACATGAAGGTAATTCTTTACATCCTGATTTGGAGGATAACTGACCAATCACACAGCACAAATACTTTTCATGAGGGTGATAATAAATTTTATGATCATAGCCCAGTTGTTCAAAAGTGTTTTACCTAGTATATGTATTAAGTTAAATTTTATATTTAAAATTTAGCCAAACTTATCTATCAATGCATTTATCCGAAGTCAAAGTATGTAAAAGCTGCAGATTTGGTTCATATTAAATAGATGGTCACTTTTGGGATGAGTAGAAACTGAAGACTTGGCCTTAAGTTTAATCATGTATTAAACATTAAAACAGTTTACAACTACTGGGCCTTGGGCCATAAGTTGTTAGTATGTCTAATATACCCTTGGAAGAGTTATCTCCACTTGAGTTGTTCAGAGGAGGAGCAGCAAAGGCCTTCCAGTTATTTTCCTCCAGGCTTTTGGTGAGGCTGTCAATCTCTAGGATACAGGCTCGGTACACACTGTTCCAGTTGTGAGGGTGACCCCCTGGTGAAGAAATCAACACACGTCTTCAATCACTAACTCACTGACAGTTCAAACCTCACTACACTTATTAACACTGAAGTATGAATCAGAGCTAGAAGTATTTGCTCCTATAGCAGAGCTGTGCAATGGTTTGTTATCCCACACAAGTTGTGTAAAAATCATAATTATTTATTTTTGCGATTTTGCACAGCCAAGACATCACAGTCACACAAATCCCGCACACTGAGACTATCGTGCGTGACACTATGATATCCGTTTTATTCATCAGGCACGAGATATTGCAATAACCCAAGGATGCATTTGTTTCCGCTTACGTCACCCGAACCCTGTTTTGCCTTTTAACCATACTTGCATGGGGTACAAATGATGCGACAGTGTTTTCGGCCGCCTCATAACAATATTCCTTTCAGAAGCTAAGTGGAGTTGAGTTACCAAGCATGTCAGAAAAAAAAAAAAAATGTCTGACCATTTAGGGTCTGTTTTCAACCCTTTTCCTGAATAACTCACATTATATTATTTGTTGTACTTTCTTTTGACAGACAAAAAAAAACTTTTTTCAGTCAGTTCAGTTAGTTGGTTGTCTAAAATGATTTACTCATTTGATTGGTGTGGATTGGCCATACTCAAAAATATTTCACTTATACGCCAACGGCCAGCATTATGGTGGAAGAAACAGGGCAAGGCCTGGGGGAAACCCACGATCATCCGCAGGTTGCTGTCAGACCTTCCCATGTACAGATCGCATACGCGCTGCACTAAATAAAGCCTTAAAGGACTGCTACTTAGTCCCAAGAGAAACCAGGCAGAAATATTATCTTGATGTGAAGGATTATCTACTGAACATAGCTAATACCAAGGTCCAAAAAGATTTACGATTAAGAACATTTTTTTAACTCTTACATATGAAGATTCCTCAGAAACAAAATCCTCGGCAGTTTCCGTAAAATTTTCCTGCTATGATCTGATAACATTCTATGTGTGATGATGCATCAGGTAGATGTGACATCAAGTAAGGTAGTTATACTGGAATGTCATACACATTTAAAGTAGGTCGGCATTAGAGGCTATACGTTAGCCATGGGTGACATCAAGTGCTCTTGCCTTATGTCACACCAGGCAAAATTGGAAATGACAGAAAACAGGTGAGTCTGTATTATCCTCTGAAAGTAACAGCAGTTTTAATACAATTTAAGGCAATTTAGGAAAGCAATTCTTAATGTTTATCATTTACCCTGCTTCTCAGACATTCAGGTCTTGACACTGAAGTACATGTAGCTATATAAAGAACGTCATACAAACCTGGCTGGCTTAGAGTAAAGAGTTGTCTCCTCCTGTTGGGGGTGTGCTTTGTCAGCAGATGTAAATCCAGAAATCCTAAATACTGTTAATAAAGAATAAATACCAACTGGTATAGAATGAATACTAAACACATACTTTCACTGGAATGTGAGTACTGCATGGCATATGAAAACATCTCACTGTATATGCTCTGAAAAGTGATGCACAAGTTAGATTTCTTTCACATTTTACCAGCAACAAGGCCCAGTTTCACAAAGATGCTGTACATGGTCAAGGTTGATTTATTTATTTTATTTATTTGATTGGTGTTTTTATGCTGTACTCAAGAATATTTCCCTTATACGACGGCAGCCAACGTTATGGTGGGAGGAAAGGGCGGCAGAGCCCGGGGGAAACCCATGACCATCCGCAGGTTGCTGGAAGACCTTCTCACGTACGGCCGGAGAGGAAGCCAGCATGAGCTGGACTTGAACTCACAGCGACCACATTGGTGAGAGACTCCTGGATCATTACGCTTCGCTAGCGCGCTAACCACCTGAGCCACGGAGGCCCCCTTGTCAAGAATGAAGAATTACAGTATACTGACACAGAATGGTCATGAAAGAGTAAAAGATCCTACAAGACATGTCATACCAGACAAGAAACTGAATGATATCATCATGAGCAATGCTGACAGTCTTGGCCATGTGTTTTGCATACCTTTACTAGTGGAAACTGGGAACACCCCAAGGCATTGTGCAGACATTTGTTCTTGTACTCTTCATACATAGTCTCTACTGGAAATACAAATGGCTGGAAATAAAAGTGTAAAATGCATGTCTATCAAACTGAGTACAATCTAGATAAATATATAGCTAAATTTGAACAATTTGATCATAGAAAATTGTTTCTTGTAAGTATACAAAAAAGGAGAGGAATCTCAATACAACTGTACATCATTTGGATACCTATGTAAATACAGCCACAGCCTTGGTGATGTCATTACAGCACAAATACAGCTAGCCTTCCTCTTTTCTTCAAATCAAATATGCGGGAAGGTCTGCAGCAACCTGCAGATGGTCATGGGTTTCTCCCGGGCTCTGCCCAGTTTCCTCCCACCATAATGCTGGCTGCCGAATGTTTATAAGTGAAACATTCTTGAGTACGGCATAAAACACCAATCAAATAAATAAATAAATAACTCATATCAAAAATGTTTAAGTGAATGTTCCTGGATCTGAATGGTTTTTCAAAATATACATAACTACAGACACCAGACATTTAAACTCTGGCTTAATTACATCTATGCCCAGGGCTAGCATTTATCAAGCAACTTAAGGTCTTAGTCAAAAAATGCAACTGCTTAAAAAGCCACTCAGAACAGCAATGAACTCAAATAGCAGACAGTACTTTGTAGCAAAGAATCAGTGTATAAAGTTTAAACTTTCTAGAGCACAATATCTTAATTGCAACTGTGTTTGAATTGTTTACTTAAGTCTAAAGATGTTTGATAAATCTGGGCCCAGAAGACTCACGTACCTCTTCCAGTAAAAAAAAAACAAAAACAAAACCCCCCCCCCCACAAAAAACATGTACCTGGTTCTAGTGTACCTTACCTCAGTATTGTAGACTTTGAATAGGAAGGTGGCATAGGATAAGAGGGCATGGACCAATGTGCCACTCAATGTCACCTGCCATAACAACCCCAAGTCCATCATACCAAATATGGTGTTGAGGGCGGGCTCCGGTCTACAACAGACAAATCATGCTACTTCAACTGATGCTTGTGAAATGTAATCTTTTTTTAATTCAAGCAGAAATTCTCAGTTTAAATACAATTAAGCACACGTACACAACCATTCTGGAAGTATAAATGTCTTTAATCGGGTAGGAGCTGTCAGGACTAAAAAAGTAAAGAGAAAAGCCTGAATCTAGAGCTTAATTTGTAATTTGTCACGCTGAATCCATGAACTTCAGTCAAGTTCCCATTCAAAGTAGCGTTATGAAAAACTGGCAAACACTGTTTGTACGAATATTTTGGGAATTTGATTCCAGTTGAGAAATGATCCCTGCTGAAGGTCATTTCACTGTTGACAGATCTGGCTGCCCACATTTACATATAAAGAATTGGCTCCGCCCAGTTTCCTCTTACCATAGTGCAGGACAGTGCCATATAAGTGAAATATTCTTGAGTACGGCGTAAAACACCGATCAAATAAATAAATAAATAAATCATCAACTGGATATATCTGATATGCAATATACCTTGCCTCCAAATACAGATTTCTTAAAAACCAGTGTCTTGGAATATGGCCTGCAAATAAAGGAAGCAGAACAATCATTTATTTATTTAAAAATTCAAAACTATCATAAGAACGAACATCATTATCTTAGGACAAGTTTTCTTTGTGTCAATACAGGTTTTTAAAGACGTGGAAATCTGTGACTTACAGTATCAATGTAGTGCTGTATTTATTTATTTGATTGGTGTTTTACGCTGTACTCAAGAATATTTCACTTATACGACGGCAGCCAGCATTATGGTGGGAGGAAATCGGGCAGAGCCCGGGGGAAACCCACGACCATCCGCAGGTTGCTGCAGACCATCCCACGTACGGCCGGAGAGGAAATGTGATGCTGTATTAAGGGAGACAGCTATAAGGGGAGTATCACACTAGGAAGAAATATTCACAGCAAACCTGTACTGTCATATTACTTAGAATCTCATTCCAAGCCAAGTCCATTTAATCAGCAAAATACCCTGTAAGGATTATGCACAATATAGATGTGCACAGTATAGGTGTACACAATATAGATGTAATGTATATATATGTACATATATCAGATCTGAATCACAGTTTTGCCACGATATGGCTGAAGCCACAATCATTCATTCATTCACAGGGATCAAATTTGCGGAAAAGATTTCTTACTATGATGTCGTCATGACCTTGGTAGCTTTGTTATCTGCTGAGAGATAAGCTCTGCACAATGTTTTCATACTGTTTACCTCTACTGCTTTATGACCCAAATGACCTTGAAAAAATGGTCATGGTTGTTGAAAGTTAATATAAATCTCAAGGGGTACTCTTCTAAGTACAAGGGCTTTGGGTTGTACAAAATAATGGTGCTGTTTATCCATGGATTCATACATCCAAATTTCACAAACAAAAATTCAGAGCTTTCTTGAGATGGTAAATCAAGTTACATGAACTTTCTTTTACCATTTGAGTTGCTCAAATGCACTAGAGAATTTTTTTTGTGTCTGCTTTACCTAAAGATGATGCCGTTTTTTCACAGCATGGTCAGAGTGAAATAACCAGAACAAGGCAGTCAGAGAACACCGGTAGCTCACCTGATTGAGCAGTTTGTAAAACAGCATAATGTTCAAGTCAACCAAAATAAAGTAGAATGATTGACACTGTCATACACAGATATTATTCTCCAATTAAATGATGCTCAGATCTTGAAATTAAATCAATTACTTCATACAGGTGAGCTAACAATAAGTGACATGTACACCAGACAAAACTACCTGACACTTTTATCATACTAGAGCTTCAAAAATGAAGCAATACTTATTACAAATATTGTTGATAATATCCTGATAGATAGATGAATTAATTTAATATAAATGATCAAAGAGAAGCTGTGTTAAATGACCCACAAGACAATTTTCAACATGAACAGTAATTGCTGTGATTTTAAAATAAATATTATGTTTTGACCCCTTTTTCTCACAGGTGAAAATAGAAAACAGTGTGTTATACTCTTTGGAGATTCAGTTTTTAGTCCCCACTGTCCTTATTTCTGTGACAGAATTTTTCATTGAAAATATTTTGTTTTCAGTGCAAAAATCAAGCTTTAAATTCAATTTTATGAACCAAACTGGTTCGTAAAATAGATGTGAATGACTGCCTGCTATGGGCATGCTATTTAACCAATGTGAAATCTAGTACCTATCTCCTACATGTACATGAATTGAACATCATTAACGGGTTTTAGCACCATGGTGACAACATGTTTAAATAATAAGGCTGTTAAAATGTTATAAGCAGCAGTTTTCAACGTAAGAACACGACAATAAATTACAGCCAACAGCATCACATATACATAGGTGTATGTTGCATTCTTTACACCCAAAATTCCGTTTAAAATAGTAAAAAATAGTTCAGTTTTCCACTGTAGGTGCAGTGAGTTTGTCTTACCCAGTAGGAAGTACAGCAAATAAAACAACACGTTGACAAATTTGAGGTTGAATAACAAGGACTTCTCCATCATAGGCCAAAGGTTGCTCTTCACTTGAAAAAACTTGGCCTGCTGAGAAGAGTAAGAAAACATTTGACAGATGAGCATTTGCTTTGCTAAGAAGGCATCAGACCAGAAACAATAGAGTAGAGGTTATCTAGAGTTATTGTTCTTGAAAGAGAGGAAAGTCTAGGTAGCAATAGGTTTTGAGACTTAAGCTTTTATTTATCACACTTATTTATGCTTAACTGACAGCATAAACCACCCAGTCTCAGCATCCTAAGAATTGACAGCATAAACCACCTAATCACAGCATCCTAAGAACTGACAGTATAAACCACCCAGTCACAGCACCGCAACAAGACAGCATAAGCCACCCAGTCACAGCATCCTAAGAATTGACAGTATAAGCCACCCAGTCACAGCATTCTAAGAACTGACAATATAAACCACCCAGTCACAGCACCGCAACAAGACAGCATAAACCACCCAGTCACAGCATCCTAAGAACTGACAATATAAACCACCCAGTCACAGCACCGCAACAAGACAGCATAAACCACCCAGTCACAGCATCCTAAGAATTGACAGCATAAACCACCCAGTCACAGCACCGCAACAAGACAGCATAAACCACCCAGTCACAGCACCGCAACAAGACAGCATAAACCACCTAGTCACAGCATCCTGACAATGGACAGCATAAACCACTCAGTCACAGTATAATAATACAGGATACCACAAACCACCCACAATATCCTAATACACGTGTGACATTTGACTGACCAGTTACAAAATTATCTGAAAATGAGTGGGGGTTAAGCGGCCCAACTAGTCCCACCTGAACTTGCTTATGCTTTTGTCAATTTCTTTCACTCGAGAGGATTCTGTCCACTATATGATGGAAACATGGTGGAAAATAGCCCGCAAAGTGAAAGGTCTCCGTAACAACGATGCTGATTGGTTGAATCACGTTCCCCAACCAATCAGCGTCGATGTTTCAATGGCATTTTGCTCAGCTGGCATCATCTAAAATCTGGAATCTCAAAAAACACGGAAACAGACTTTCGCGGGTGCGAATTGATAGAGAGAGAAAAAAGGTTTTCTTGTTGTTTTGTCTCCAAGGCTAAAATTTGCGGAATTCTGTAAATTCGCGAAAAAATCACATCCCTGAGTATAGGACACCAAATACCACCCAGCCACAGCATTATGACAACAGACAGCATTTAAACCACTTAGCATTAACATTACAATTTCGATTCACTGAGAAAACATGGACTTTAGAGCGGTAGTTAATGACCAAGCATCAGGCGTATGTACTGTAACTTGTTAGGCATTGACTAAGGAAGCATAAATTAAATGTTGCTTTAATAATTTGACGCAAACTTCAGCGATCCAATATTCTCATTATATTTATAAGTTCGAGAGACAAGTCTTAACTTGGGTGTTTCTGTCGAAAAAGTAGTCCATCCACATGGACTTCAAAATTCTGACATCGCCACTGCCCAAGGAGCATGGCGTGGATTTCAAACTCCTATTCACTTATGGCAATCTAACTCACTTAAGGCTTAATTCTATGCTGTCTAGAGGAACTTCAGCCTTCTCAATTCAACGCAAAAAGACATAAGTTTAGGTAACTTTGGGTGTGATCAGTACAGAGTTCATTGAGATTGGTCCCATGGAGATGGAGTTCGCAGATGTGCAACGATTTGATACAGAGGCGGTGATGATTTTTAAAATAGTTCACTAATGGTCAATCTAGATGAACTATTGAAAAAGTTATCACTAAAGGCGATGTTTGCTAAATGTCGCGGCCCCGCCATGTGACTACGAACTGCCGCTTTTCCCAAATTACACACATCCATACTTCACTGACAAACTGTACAGTTTGCAACATAACAGTTTTTGGGATCTTTCTGTAACTGTTTTCGATATAAAGGGTTGGAAAGCCATCAGTCTTGAAACTTGGATTTTCCCACTTTCTGCCATGCAATGTTCAGTTTGGCTGCTACGGGAACGCCCAAAAGCGAAAATTGTGACACTTCTCCACCTCATTCTAAGAGCACAACCTTGTCACTATATTATCTCTCTTGCCAGAATTTACTGGTGATTTTCATTCTATGCACGGGGTACTAAAATCAAGGTAAAAACGTGCACTAAAATCAAGGTAAAAACGTCTACCACAAAGAAGACAGATGTCGTAAAAGCTAACCTAGTCCAAAACGAACATGTAACCCACAATAATTTCACATAACAGACCATCGTCGTTAAATTTTATTTGCTCTCCTGATTTTCAAGGTCACAGGCAATGAAGACTTTCATTTTCCAGAAAATCCAGGACATGAACTGACCATTGGTGATCTCTAGGAATTTCCAATCTTTCAAGGCCATGTAAGACCCCTCAGTAGGGCACCACAAACCACTCAGCCACAGCATCCTGAAAATGAAATGGATGAACCATCCATCACTAGTATAATAGACTAGTCAACATGAAAGGTATAGTTATTGTTCAAACCTGTAATAATGGGAACTGTACGAAGTTTTCCTGCTGGAGCCGAAAGAGTAGATGAAACATGAAACCAACAAGTAGGCCATGACAAACCACAAAGACATGCTTTTCATTAAAGCAATTCTTCTCGCTGAAAGAAAAAACAAAACAAAAACAAACCAGTAAAAAAGTCAATATACAACTAGATTAATTGTACGTTTTCAAACAAGCATGTATTTATTTTCTTGGGTGTTTTGCGCTGTAGTAACAGAATATTTCACTCATATTAAGGCAGCCAACATTACAGTGGGATGAAAACCATGACCATTGACGGCAGACGTTTCCATGTGCTACGAGAGAGAAAGCCAGCATGAGCTAGATTTGAACTCACAGCGACAGGACTGGTGAGCATCAGTTACCCGGTCAATGCACTGAGGTCTCTAGAGCTCTAATTTGCTGCTGAACCAATTGCTCTCTACGCCACAGTGTTGATAGCACCTGGATAGCACAGGGCAAAAGTGAGCTAACTACTAATTCTAGTACTTTCACCATGATCCCCATGATTAGGTTGATTCAAAACTGTTTAATTTAACCAAAAAAAAAGGACATATCTAGACAAAATTTGAAGGTGAGAACAATACTGTGCAGGAAGAAATTTTATAAAATGCAAACTATCGAGTTTGTAAATGAAATAAATTTGTGTGACAACTTAATTTTTTATTGGAAGATGATCATATTTTTGTTGAATTTTTTTTGTTAGTTTTGATACAACTTGATTAGTTTGGGTGTCCTAATGTTTTCTGGAACTAAAATGGATCTAGATGTGGCCTTGAAAACGTGACACACACAACTTCTATTTCATGACATTTCGTCAGGTATCTGACAAACTCCCTCACTCCCTGAGCGAAAGCCTGAGGTGGAGTTGAATATGCGTCTTAGTTGGCCAAGGGTCTAGCGATCTCAAGACTTCAGGCAGCAGACACGCTAGCAAGAAGCTAGGCACACAGCCCTATTGGTAGGCACACAGCCCTATTGGTAGGCACACAACCCTATTGGCGAAGAACAGCACTGCTGGTGATCACTTACCTTTCTTCTGAGCATTTCTCAGAGAGCTTGCCATAGGTGTCGCCTATAAGTCCAGTACAAGACCAGGCTATCATGCCACTGGCCAGTGAAAACACAGCTCCATGGAGAATGCTTGGTACCTTTACCAGTCTCCCCAGGGCAGCCAGGCGGGTCAGGGGGACGTCTGCAACCACTGGGTGAGGGGAGAGAAAGACATAATGAAATAATTTTAACATCAGTTGTTCTCATAATGGAATTCTAACTCTACTCTGATAGTGCCATGCAGATGACTAGGATTTGCCACAAATATCATCCATGTCAACATACCTAAGGCACGTAATACATGTAGCTCTTGACTGACATGTTCCAATCAGTTGCATATTACATATATGTCAGTCCAATATGAAACAAAATGGAATTCACATTCATCTTCAGGGTAGTTCCAGTACATATGTGCCATTGGTAGTACCTTCACCCCCACCTTCCCAAAAAAAGAGCCTTTCTCTGAAGGTTTTGATGGAATTTCTTTTTTCCTACAATGTTATTTTTTTTTAAATATAAAATTCATAACTTTTTGATCAGCCAGAATAAAACAGGTAATTTCCCTATTGGCTTGATAGGGTTCTGTTACCTTTAACAAAGACTTATTTAGGATGACCTTATAAGCAGATGTAATACTGTAAAATACAAATTTATAGTGGACAAAACAAGTCATTTAATGTTCACTGCATTTCATGGCCACAACAAACACATTTTTAAGATTCGATGCAGTTTGAGGAATATGATACTACCTGTAAAGTGGGTGGAGTTATACACAGACACACCCCCTAAAATGATCATCACAGTCACCATGGTACCCCAGAATGATAAACTCGTCAAATTAAAAACGACGTCTGAAAATTTGAATTAAAACATGACATTACATCTAGAACGTCAACAAATCAAAGATTATTAGTATCACCCCCCCTCCCCCCACATCAGCTTTTGATAATCATAATATGTGTATACTCCCAGTTTCCTGCCACCATAGTGCTAGCCACCATCGTATGAGAGAAATATTCTTGAGAACGTCGTAAAAAAAGAACCAAATAAATAAACATGTGAATGGATTGAATCTACAGAATGCAAAGTGCTGATTGACCAAAAAATCTACACCAATCACCAGTCTCTTGCATGTTCAAACTGTGACACGAGCAATGTTGATTGCTTATTGTCAACCATGCTCCTTACAGTGCACGTGCCACTCTCTATATTCACTTTACATGACTGCCACCACTAGCAGATTTTGTACAGAAATCTTGAACAATGTCGAGGCCACAGTGATGAGCAAACAAGTGACGTCAGACAACACAAATGCTCTGTTTCAAACTTTATTTCTGGTAATACTTGACACAAATGTATCCTCTTTATCTGAAGTATGTACATGATTCTAACACTTGAAACAAGTTTTCCTGACAAATGCTGATTATAGTTCACATTATATTAGTGGTGAGGCTAAGGCTCGGGTCGCTCAGGCTCCAAAGACCAAGCTTGTCTATTAGTGGCAGTGATGTAAGATGAGATGTCACCAAGATCCCACAAATAGACAAAGTGAGGGAATTGACAAATTCCATGTCCAAGGCCAGATTTAAGGCTCCCATACCTTGTCTGTTCTAGCGATGGAAAGGCAAACACTATCACATCATCGTTTATTAATTGTATGACATTACCTTTTCCTAATCTGAGCTAGAATAATGTTGATTGTATAAAGTGAAGATCAAAACCTACAGCAGTCTTCGCAAAAAATACCTGATATCCACTGGATTGGGTGAAGAGGTACAAAACAGGCCATCAGCAAGTACACCGTAAAAAATGCAGGCACACTCAGTACAGTCCACACCACACTGGCTCCTATCCTCCAGTGATATACCTGCAAACATGATCAATGTAAGTTTTTACTCTTTACATAAAGGTTAAACATCATGATTTCCTTCAACTTTCCTTTCTTCAATGCACTCCATCCTTCAAACTGACCACCAATTACAACTAGAACAATCAGTCTTGATTTTCAGCCTGTCAACCTCTTTTTTACGTCTCGTTTTGGTTGATCCTGTCATGAGCGAGCAGTAAGTCCTTCTTGTATCAGCTATGTTTACATATGAAGTCTACCAAGCGCTGTGCGCATGCTCCATTTCCACTGAATTGACAGCGCCTCATTTACATATTCTGGCAGAATTTTCAGTTTTTCCGTTATTTTTAAACATTCACTTAATGTACAATGCTGGGGGTAGGATTAATGAAAAGCTTCTTTCACTTCATGAGAAAAAATACCTGATACTTTTTGTCATTCTGAAATAATGCAAAAATACCCAATATTTGGGAGACCATGTCACTTTAACATTGTTCTTAAATTGAACTTCACTAAATCTATGTGATGATTTATTATTTGTATTTCACCTGAAGCTCCATATGATGTACTTTCAGGAGCACATTAAGGCCCTAGAATCATACTTTTTACGTGAATGCTTAATTTTTTCTGATAAAATATTAATCAAACTCATAAGTGGCCACTCGTAGGTGGCTGAATCAAATAAAATATGATTGTCCATATACATACCCACTTTCATGATTATTACGTATTTGACCTGACAATTGCCTGTAAATGATCATCAGTTTAATGAAGTCAGTGACTGCTGACAGATCAGTTGTTTTGGATAAGTTTTAGGAAGTATATAGGATTAAAATAACCACGGTCTATCTCTAATCAGGGGTCTACCTCATGAGTATGTTTTAATACAAGGCCATTCATATATTGAAACAGGGGCCTCCGTGGCTCAGTCGGTTAGCGCGCTAGCGCAGCATAATGACCCAGAAGCCTCTCACCAATGTGGTCGCTGTGAGTTCAAGTCCAGCTCATGCTGGCTTCCTCTCCGGCCGTAAGTGGGAAGGTCTGCCAGCAACCTGCGGATGGTCGTGGGTTTCCCCCGGGCTCTGCCCTGTTTCCTCCCACCATAATGCTGGCCGCCATCGTATAAGTGAAATATTCTTGAGTACGGCGTAAAACACCAATCAAATAAATAAATAAATATATTGAAACATCCGAGTCCTGCATGGTATATATTCTTATACCTGATTTGATTTAGAGTAAATTCATAGCATTATAACTGTGAGTATGGAACTGGATGATCAGCGCTTCAAAGTACTGTTTATATTATATGTGCTTTGTGCAATATTCTTTACTACGGTGTGAAACACCAATCAAATAAGTAAATAAATAGTATATGTGCTTTGAGATCATATCTAAACTCGGAAGATTATTTCTCCCAGATTCCTTCCTTTTCTGTATACTATCATCGGTTTAGACGAAAACAATTTCCACGTAGATTCATCTGATCGGAGTATATGTCAAGTATATACATTTCATGAGGATATGCGATATGTAAGATTTCACACCCGGATGATCTGTTGTCATGAAACGAGTCAGTCTCGCTTTATCAATAGCCACAGTGCTGTTGCATGTTGGTTCATGCTTTAGAAGTGACGGGTGTTTATTATGTATTATGTATGCAAATCATATGGTTTTTGAAATGCAGCTGAGCTCTGGCATTATAAACATGGCCTGGGGACTACGGTATTTTCATTGCTGTCCTTTATCATAATTCAAGGACAGAATAACATTTATAATGCAGGAAAGTTTGGTTACCACAAATGCAGACATTGTTGAGATCAGTTCAACTGAATTCAATGCACAGCAATTAAGCTAAGAGGTAGGGATGGATTGTCAAAATTTTATTTATTTGACGGGTGTTTTATGCCATAATTTATTCAACTTACATGACAGCCACCAGGATTATGGCGAGAGGAAATTTGTCAGAGCCAGGGGGAAAGCAACACGCAACCTTAGAATGCTGGTAGATCTTCCCATGTACGACCATAGAGGAAGTCAGCATGAGTTCCTAGCCATCCCATTGGTGAGAAGCTCTTGGGTCACTGTTCTGGATTAGCATGTTAACCAATAAGCCACAGAAGCCCTCTGGATCAAACCTTTGTCCTAGTTCATCAAGAGTGACTAGGACAAGGGTTGATGCCTTTGTTAGTCACTCACCCCTTCTCAAATGTTCATAGTGAAAAGCATATCAAAGAACTTGTGTCACTCTACCACATGACAAAAACCTCAGTTTAACAAATCCCCTACAGTCTAGTCATACCATAGTCCATCTAAATGGACTCAGTGTACTTTTTCAAATTTCTGACATTCATCTTAACATTGAGTCAATCAATTCCTCTCAAACAAATCACCGCACATTCCAGCTCGCTGGAACAGATCTCAATGAGGTCCACGCTCACGGCACCCAAATTTACCTGCACTAAAAAAAGTTCTTTTTTTTTTTATGCCTTTTTGGATTGAATTAAGAAGGTTGAAGCTGTTCTTGCAGATGGCAATTGAAATATAATAGTTTTCTAGAGGATTTCAATACCAAAACCCAGTTGCATTTCAAACCCAGAAGTAGCTCAGGTGACACTTCAAAATGGATGCCAACAGTGAGGCACCTGATAAAGCCAAAGTGACCACCATGCAGCGAGTTAATTAGTTTCATAGGTGAGGATAGCAAATTAAGAGGACAGTATTAGAGATTCTGCCATAAAATTACATATAAATGAGCAGAGGAGGTGAGTTAGATTGCCATAAGTGCAAAGAAGATGGGAGTTTGAAATTCGTGCCATGTTTTTTTGGAGGCGTTGATGGACTCAGAGTTACGATGAATGTCAGAATTTCAAAACAGCAAACTTGAGTCCATCTAAATGGACTACTCATAACAGTGACACACAGTTGTATGGGTGTCGCTTTTATTTAAAGAAATTGGGAGAAAAATATTTTTCTTATGACACATTCGAACTAGTTTCAAATTACAAATCTCAAGTCTGTGCCACTAGAATCAGATATATACGTTTGCAACGACAAGGAAAGGCGTGGCCTGTAACATTATAATGTTCAGTGACTCAGTGTAGGCACTGTTGTTGTTGTTTAAATGTTATCACATTAAACTATCTGCAGTACCTCTCTCCGAAACCATGTCTCCAGGCTCTCCATTGCTGGAAGCTTCGACAGCTTGGTGTGTGCCTTTCACGCAAATTCAACCATCTACATAAAACCTATACACCTAGTTAACAGTCCTTTCTACTAACGCTGTGTCAGTTTCATCTGTTCCATGTGTTTCCCGCGAAGTAGATCTCTATAACAGTGGCATTCAGAGACATTGCGCTTTAATCAGTAAAAATGAATCTGCGCGGAGAGGCGAGTATGACACCCATACTCTGCGCAGGGCGGTTATTTACTGAAGCAAAATTCTCAGTGTTAGCGTAAAGTTCCTGTTAACAATCAGATCGGACTACATCTACATATTAGATTAAACATTTGGCTGCTACTTCAGTTAAAACATTAAAGTATTATTACTGAATTATTAAATTTAATCAGTACCTGGGATAAAAAATTATTTATTTATTAATTTGATTGGTGTTTTACGCCGTACTCAAGAATATTTCACTTATACGACGGCGGCCAGCATTATGGTGGGAGGAAACCGGGCAGAGCCCTCTGGAAACCCACAGCCAGAGAGGAGGTCAGCATGAGCTGGACTTGAGCTCACAGCGACCACATTGGTGAGAGGCTCCTGGGTCATTATGCTGCGTTAGTGCGCTAACCAACAGAACCACGGAGGCCCCAGGGATACGATTAGTAGGCCTACTACATAAGACTGATCATGGAGGTATATATATACATGTACCTCCATGTTGTGATTTCTGACATGGTACAAAACTATAAAACAGAATAATATATTTATAAGACTAGGACACCACGTGCGATAAACTCATTCTCGGTACCGTATATTGTATTCCAGTCAGTACGAAGAACATGGAGGTAGAACGTAGTGCGGAATATATGTTGATGAAATTTGATGCACAGCATTGTTACGTAACTAACATTGTATTCTATACTTTGCAAGAAAAAAATAAACTTTCTTTGCCGTGTGATATACGTGTAAACGGAGACACTATATAATTGAAAGTTGCGAACGGATGGTTCTAATTAACTTGGACATAATAGAATCTTGAATATTGCGGTGCACAAGTTTTAACGCCCATTTAGAATACAGTATACGGTTGTGGCCATTCAGAATATCCTAAACGGTTCCAAACGATTTCTTCATGAGAAATGCAGCAGCTTAAAACGGCGGGAAAGATTAAGATGTCTTATTGGCCAATCGACAAGGTGAAAAGTCACGTGGTTTAAGCCAACGTTTCTAATGTTGTCGAACATTCGGCACTGACTATAGGCATCAAAGATGGCGGGTCATACAGCGGGAGATCCATTGGAGTGCTTCAGCGTAAGTATTACTGGCTTTCATCTGACTTTCTTCGCTCTGCGGATATTGGCTGAAAGAATCATAGGTTCCACGGGGTCTTTTAGGCTCAAATGAATTGTCTGGGTGAACAAGTGTTCGGCTTATAAGCCAAGTCGGCGTGAAGCTAGGGTTGACCGGCTTGCCGTGCGAAAGGTTGACAGAGTGTCAGTTTGACAGGTGATCTTAATGTCATTCTAGTCGACATACATAAAAGATAGATAGCCCAACATAAAAGCCCACATACCATGGGCGTGGTCGAACTGAGATCAGTACCAAGGATATACAATGTACCATTAAGGTATCAACGTGGTGATGAAATTGTTATTCAATATCATGTTTACAATGACTCTGGATTGACCGACTCCTTTTATTTTTCAAATTCTGCTGATAATTAACAGCGACAAAGTAGAATGTGAGAGGGCAAAATTAGCACAAATAAGTCTATTTCCTGAACTTTGATTTATCATGTAGATGAAAACACTATATCATAGCTATGGTACCAACACTTAATTTAGCCATGGGGATAAATACACAGTCCATTTAGAGTACAGTTATCCATATGACCCAGAACATGCAATGTGCACAGTATTGGTCAGGCAGGTGTATAACAACCAGAACATGGTGTTTATTTGGCTAATTTGCATTCATTTTTTAAAATTTAGGCAAGGACATAGAGCAAGTGAACATGAACAGTAAGATGGAGAAATTGTTGTAATTTTTCTTTGAAAGACAAACATTTTGCACCTGCTTTCCCCCAGCTCCATATGGTTTAGTCCTGGACGTTTTATGAATAACACTTCTGCAGTTTATCGCAGTACTTTAGCTCTAATTTTACTGCAACAGAATTGTCTAGTGGAAAGACGTTTAGTGTTTTCTTGTAGAACATTCTGAAAAAAAATCTGTTTGTAGTTGTGTAAGATTTACTAACTTTAATACTTCGGGCAGTTCTATTAGAATTTGAATTCATTGACATCGATCTATGTTCATAACAGCCTTTCTTTTAAAACAAAACAAGATTTATCTTAAAACATCTATGAAAAATGCAGCAGGTTGCGCTATTGGTTATACTGATAAATACTGTAATTCTTAATTGATGTTTATTCAAGCATATTTTGAGGGCATTATTTCATTGTTGACAGATAAAGCTATACTTTCTTTGAAGCCCAGAAATTGACTAACCCGAATAAAGTAGTTTTGTCTCCAAAATCAAATAAACTAGGTGCATAAATCAATCTGAAAGTTGTGCTCTAATATATGTGAAAAGGTTAAGCAATTAGGGCTGTTAATTTGATTAATACTGAACTTAAAAGTGGATTGGAAAACAGGCTTTCAAGTATGCATGTTAATATATGATTTTACATTTAGCCAAATTTCCAGACAATATTTACAGAGAAACAATAGAGAAATAAAGAATTTTCTTTACGGGTTTTCTTTAAGGTTTTGATTGTTAAGCAGCTGTTCAGAACATGTTCTATGGACATGCTCACAAATGCTCACACAGCTGTTAAAAGGCAGTCAATAATATATTTTAGTAGAGAGTGGAAACAGACCTAAATGACTACAGCCATGTCGTTTTGATAGGCTTGTAAATTGTATAAATTAACTTGTCTGGGACTCCTGTAACTCAGCCAGACACACATTGTCACTACACTCATACCTGACGCTCACATGGCTAAAAGGCAAAATGGGGTTCGTATGATTTCAGAGAAAACGGGTGCATTTTCGGTTTATAAAAATAGCTCCCATCCAAAAAGTTGATACATGCACTGTATCTAATATGTTATTAAATGATGGCACTTCCTGCGGATGGTCGTGGGTTTCCTCTGGGCCATAATTTTTTTTTCTGGCTTTCCTCCCACCATAATGCTGGCCACCGTTGTATAAGTGAAACATTCTTGAGTACAGTGTAAAACACCAATCAAATAAATACATGTAAATAAATAAATAAATGATGGCACTTTAGATTTTCTCAGCATGTGCGATTTTGCTTACTTTGAACTGCATTATCTGGGTTTACATCAGAATACCATTTAATCTTGATGCGGGATACTTTAATAACACATACACTGATTGTGTATATATATTTGGTTGAGAGGTTTTCCTTTTAAACAAGGGTTGTAAATTTTTAGTGTTTAAGCCAATACTACAGAAAGGAACATAAGGATACAATATTTCTCTGTTCGAGGTACATTTGTAATCTGGTGATTAGATACTGGTTTAAGCATATCTTTCTCATCAGCAGAGGTATTAACTGGGGTCACTATGACAAAAAGCCAGGTGGAAATACAGACTTTGCCCTACCACCACTGTTCTCCCATCAATAGCTGTGCTGTGACATAAATCACAATCTACACCACTGACAGTTCCTTAGCCTTGCTCATTGACTGTTTGACTGACAGGTCATAGTAGAAGAAGCCTTACGAATCTGGCCATTTTTACTCGCTAAGGAAAGGAATGAGAACCTCATTTTTTTCAAATTAGAACATGGCATAACCTTAACATAGAGTAGAAAAAATGTTACATTTCAAGAATTTCCTAATTCTTTACGTTTTTAGGGCAGATATTAGTAGTGCTGAAAGCAGAATATTACATGTCTTTCCCAGCTTTCTCTAGAAGTAAAGATGTGAGTATGTTATTCATTAGATGGCCTGACCATGTGAGAAAAAAAGAAACTAAATATTCCTGCTACAGCTACTGCTATATTAGCTAAAAAGAGCAGAGCAGGTGTCCGTAAATTAGAAGAAGTAGGGTACTTCTGTGAGTAGATATACATGTAGAGGTGGGTGGGGCAGTGAAAAAGCAGTTACTAGTGTTTCTAAAATGAATGCAAGCTGCAATTAATATATGTATGACGTGTTTGAGTCATGTGCTTTGAATCATTGTGTAGGCGCCTAGCTGTGGACAACATAATGAAATAAATATTTTTATAGCAATGGACCATCCTTAAAAATTCATTTTTGGACATAACTTGATATTATTATAAAACAAGGACGGTAGACAGGATAGGTTATACATCTAGATCCTACAATGTTTTCATTCAGAAGAATTAATTTAAAGAAATCTAATTAAATTTATTGTGGTTTCACATTTTTTTCTTGTAGTTGTGAATTATATATTCTGTTATCTTTACCACTTTTTCAAGCTGTCCCAGCACTTATAACAGAAAATGTAAATATGTGTAGCTACATGTATATACATGTAACAGAAGCTAGAGAAGCTTCTGTTTTGAACTAGAAAGGTACTTTGATTTAGTAGTGATTCACTTATTATTAATCAAGAATTTTCTTCTGTGTGCTGAGCTGTGTGTGCATTGGGGAGAACAACCATCGTTTGATGCCGTTTGAGTCACATATCCTCAGAAAATTTCCATCCTGCTTTTTCTTTTGATCTGGATTCACGGCTGTGGAGTATGCAATTATGATTAGAGGAGACTTCATACTGTGGCAAGCCAGCACATCAATACTGGTTATTTGTAGAGTGCATGTACGGCGAGACTGTCCTTTAAGTCCTGTACTAGTAGCCCTTTCATCTAGACCAAAGATATCTCATTGCAGATTAGGCTATTCTCTTTTTGCTCTGCTAATCTCTTCCATGTATCAGTGACTGTCAAAGACATCAATACATTTTTGGAGTCCACTGAAAGGCTTAAGTCTCATTTTCATTTAGTACCGGTATCAGGAACCATGTATTAGACTTGTACATGTATGTATTGATGAGTAACTTTACGTCCTTTATGTTTGTTTGCTTTCCTTCCAACCAGTGTACGTGTGGCTGGAGGAGGCTTGACGTGTAACATAAATTGTAGCTGGTATAAATCATCACCTGTTCCCAGCCTTCTGGTCTTTGTCAGTTACTTATATTTTGTAATTGTCATTTTTGAAGACAGATATTAGTGGTGCTAAAAGATAAAAATTACATTTCTCTCCCAATTTATTTTTGGAAAAGTTAAGACAGTATTGTCGGCTTATTGTTCATTAGGGAACTAACAATGTGAGAAAAAAGTAACTGTGTAGGCCTATCCCTGCTACAGTTACATGTATGTGTACTTTGGTGAAAAGAGCAGAGCAGGTGTCACTGTTCAACGTCTGTCTTGGGCTTTGAGACCAACACCTTAAATGCTTTTGCCTGTTCAGAGGGAGAGCCCCTAAACTGAAGCCGTTACTCGTTGCCTGAAAAGCTTGCAGTAATTTAAGTTAATTTAACAATAACATTATCTCTGAAATGTTTGTAATTTATGTTTTTTCCCACACAATGTGTGCTTTAAAATGTAATAGATTTAGCTCTGGTGGAGGTTATTTTGGGGGACAGATGTTTGTTGCCAAAAATTACCTTTTGTAAGACATACCAAAATGCACAGTGTCATTAATTTTACTGGTTCAGTGCACCTGTTCGTAGTCTGTTCACAGTTATCATAATGATATTTTAAGCCTTTCTGTTAGCCAATGCACCCACTGATGTTCATCTGCAAAATTAAGCTGCTGAAACCCGTAAATTATTTTCAGGCTGTTGGTATTTAAACAAGACTGCAACCTTATTTTCATGTATTATCAAAATGTGATGTGTAAATGTATTGCATGTTGAATCAGACCCCCGCAGAAGAGTATAAAGTTTGTAGTGGGTATATAGATGATACATGTTTATGTGTAGTTGGAATGATAATATTCTTCAACGCATTCGGCAACACAATGTATCAGGAATGAAGGATAGATTTTACATACCGTATACACACATGTATATATGAGGACAGGATGATTTTTCAATGTTTTCAATGTTTTATCAATGATTTCAGTGAGGTTGTGGCTGATATTATAGCTTATGTACATATAAATCAGAAAAAAAAAAAACAACAAAAACATTATTTATTAGGCTGAAGTACAAAACCATGCTGTACTGTTGTCTCTTTCTTGGGCGTGGAAATTGGTGAAACATGACATACGTAGTGTCTTTTGGAAGCACTTGTAACTGACAAATCATGCCACACTGTGACTTGTGACACAGATTTTCACCTGCTGAGAAAAGCCATTGAACTTCATGTAAGACCACTTGAACCATCCACAGCTTATCACTACCAAACCCATTCCAACCCTGAAGGCAAGGAAGTATTATAGTTTTGCTGTGTGGGATGGGGCAATTTGCATGTTCGAGGGATGGAAATACAATCATCTTGTCCTCTTTATTTGATTGGTGTTTACGCCATACTCAAGGATATTTCACTTATATGACGACAGCCAGCATTACAGTGGGAGGAAACCAGGCAGAGCTCAGGGGAAACCCACACCCATCTGCAGTAATCTTCAAATAATTGTAAGAAACAAGCTTAAATATGTATAATGTTAAATGTTTCAGATTCCTATCGTACTACATAAGGAACCTCAGCGTGATGAGCAGGGACAGCCCATCCTGGGGCCTGATGGCAAACCCAAGTGTGTATGTGGCTTTAGGATAGGGGGAGGAATAGACCAGGACAACTCTAAAAGTCCCCAGGGTTACCCAGACAAGGTAAGAGTGAGGACAGGCAAGGGAAGGGGAGTAAACCAATTGTTTCTTCGAAGTTTAGATTTTTGTTGTTTGACAAAGTGATAAATGTACATGTATTACTGACAGTAATGTCAGTCTCTACTAGTTGTAACAACATTCTGAAATGATGGTTAATACATATCGGTGTGGAAATAAACACAATTTATTTTTGTGCCATAAGGTAGTACTGTAGTAGCTTACATGTACATTATGGATTTCATGATCATAAGGACTGCTTTGGTGATCTAAGGGTTGTATCTTCCACTTAGGGAGTAAGTAGGGAGGTCTGGGATCAAACCCGGGTCACGTCATACCAAATATATTAAATGTGGCACTCATTGGCACCTCACTTGGTGCTCAGCACTGAGAGGTTGGAGCAGGAAAACAGAACAGGTTGCCCAGGTGTCAGTATAGTGTGACTGGGTGGGGTGTCATGTCTGGTGTCTTCGGTATGATACTTTAGGGGCAGCTGCATGGACTCACCCTGCCACAAGAAGAAAAGTATATCTTCACACATCTATTGACTCCTCCTCGTCATATGAATGAAAATTTTTTAACTACGATGTTAAACCTCAAGCATATATACATTCATACTTGATGGAAAGAGAAAAGAGCATTGTTTGTTGTCATCCTAATGTTGTTATATGTTGTTGTTATATATCGGGTGGGCATAAAAAAATGGGCCATACTTTGACACTCAATATCTCCAACACCCTCTATGTCAGCTTCTAAAAATTTACACACTCAAAAGCCATCATGTCCTAAGTATACAGACCGGACATTTGACCAGATGTGATGACATACAGTTCCGGACATTTCAAAATGATGTTCTACCTTGTTTTACTTGAAAAGGTGATCAATTCCTTCTCCGCTGCAGAGAAAACCATCTTGATTCAGCAAAACTTGTGCCTTTCTGGCACTAGAGCCAGACAATTTTTCCAGACGACACTTGATTGACGCGTGTCACACAGGTGCAGCGCGTGCTGTACTCATGACACCAGACAGGTGATGCATTGTGGGTCACCGAAACGTGCGTTTTTGAGGCTGTGTTTTTATTTTAACCCTGTGTACAGACTACTCAAGCTATGACCATGAAAATTGGTTAGTATATTAACAAAATTGTGCCATTTGAGTGTATAAAGTTTGAAAGGGTTTGGACAAAGGATAATGGAGCAATGCAGCATCAAAGTACGGCCTTTTTCTATGCCCACTCAATACATGTTGTATTTTTCAGGGCATATATGTGACATACATCCATGAAAATGGACCAGCTGCCTTGTGTGGGTTACAAGTCCATGACAAACTTTTACAGGTAATCCTGCTATTTATGCTTAAACATCATGTTTTACTGTGTGTTTTCAAAGGAAAGGAAAGAAAGAATAGTGTGTTAAGGTGTAATTTGTTAAAGGAGTTTTTTTGTATGTGGGGTGGTCAGCCAGCAAACATTGGCTAGTCGCGGGTTTCTCCTGGGTTCTGCAGGCTTCCCTTCCACCATTATACTGGTCGTCATCGTATAAATGAAATATGCTTTAGTATGAAGTAAGGCGTCAGTAAATAAAAGAATACATCAGTAAAGGGTTTGAACAGCTTGTTGTGATGACATGAATACAATAGAACAGCTTTTTTGAATCTTTGTCTTTTCATGTGGAGGGACTTGTTTTGTTTTCTAATATAGGATAGCATGCATACAGTACATGACCAGGTGCATATGTATGTTGAGGGATTTGTACAACTATAGTTCATATATGCTTTGTTTGTCGTAAAATAAAATCAAACATTCTGAGAAAGATAAAAAATAGTCTTATCTGTGAACAGATAAAATGCAACACCACTGTAATATCTCTTTCTTGGGGTCTGTTTTACAAAACAGTCGCAAATTGCGCCTGACATATTTTCCATGGTGACATATAGTGAAGAGATACGTCACCATAGTAACTGTGCTTGACATAGTCTCTTCATGTACATTTACATATTTATTGTCCTCCCTTAGGTGAATGGCCATGATATGACAGTTGTTACCCACAAAAAGGCAGTGGATTACATCCAGCGCAAACCTGTCCTCAATATGTTGGTGCATCGTCCCGGGGTGCCTCAGCTACAGAAAGGTGCTCAGCCGCAGTTTCAGGCTTATGAACAGCAGTACTCACCACAGCCTCAGTATCAGAGACAATACTGACTAGGCGTGGAGGAGCAGTACGAGACTTTCAGTCCCAGGGACCATAGTCTTACACCCCTGTGATGCCGGGGGAGTGCACGGTGCAACCCTTACGGTGTGACGCAGTGCCATGGCACCGCAAGTCATTTTGTGTTGTGGACATGGTGGAGAGGGAACTGGGTGTATGGAGTTGTTAGATCTTTTAAAAATTCTCACTCAAGGTTCATTATATGTCATAAATGTATGTTTATACGTATATGTTTAAGTAAAATGGCAATTGATAACTGGTGCATACAAAATTTTGTGATTGTCACTCATGAAAACATGTCTGTTCTGATGTCTGTAGGAGGAAATCATCAGGACATCAGCTAGATGAGGGTACATGTTCAGTCATTTCCTGATGCAGTAGCCACAATCTTTTTTTTTGTGGGATGACTCATCCAAAAGAATGGAAAAAAGGAAAATCAGATCACTTGCTCTTCAGTAGTTTTGCCTGTAGGTTTGCTAGATTAAAAATCCACCCATTAACCATTTGTATACTCTCCTTGTGACCCTGTCTAGAAATTGAAAACTAGAAGGATAAGTGGGTGTGTTGATGTTACAGGACTGTAGTCACATCACAGAGTTACAAAGACTGACTTCTGCAGTGGTCAAATCCTACAAACTGGCAGTGTTTATCATGAGAGAGGAAATAGGCTTATGGTGAGTTGAAGACTGAAAATGTATTTAGCTGCAGAAATGTTCTGATGAATAATTCCACATCTGCTCTGTTGACTGACATCAATTTGTACACATGTTCATTAATTTTCTTTATATTTTCAGTCACATATTATGTGCATAAATGTTACAGTAAAGTTATAATTTATGTATGTAATGTGTATTCTAATTAGCTTAAGTTGGCTGTGTAATTATTTCTATTGTTGTCTTTAAAAATATCAGTGAGTTTGAAATTTTGGAGAAACTGTCTAGCCAAAGCATTAAAATATTCTCCTGAAATTGTACATTTTAAATCATTGGTAAATTGATAAGGTATTTGGTGGTGAATGATGGAGCAATGTGTTATAGGTTATTATATACTGGAATAAATGTTATTGGATACTTTTTTCACTTTATTGAAGAGATGCCAAGAGGTAAAATATTTTAGGATATCTACAAAAGAGATGAAACAAAACATGTGATTGACATATTTGGTAGCTTACAATGTACACTATAAAGAATGACATCGACATGATGTGTTTTAGGCTAAATCATGTAAAACATTCTTACTGAATCTATTCAACCAAACAAGTTTTACTAATTACCAGTTATTACTAATATGTGTGTTTGTGGTACTGGAGCTCTGGTAACCTTTGAAATCACTGATATTTAGATGGCAGAAATGTGGCCTTGAAAGGAGTTCATGTAGATGTGGATGAAACAGTGAGAGAACTTCCTTGTTGTGATTTCATGATTTCTCACCATGCTTATATGGAAGGGGATATCGGCGAAAACTGTATGCGTGTAGCTTTTGAACGTTGCAAGTTCTACACTGCCACTTAAGTCTGTGACTTCTGCTATGTGTCTACCGACATTCGGCTATGTGGCTACCGAAATGTGGGTATGGTATGTAATCTGAACATTGTAAATTGTGACACTTGCAATGAAATCATCAGGAAAACTACTAAAAAGTCTTGGTCATTTTTTATGTAAGTAGTATAACTCATTCATGATTGACGTCTTATTATCTTAACAACAACAACAGCGACAACTGAACAGTTTGCCGTAACGTGGACTGTACTTCCAGGATTGGGAGCGATTATTATTTTCTCGTCTAGTTGATTACGGTGCCTCCTGTTGTCATAATCGCGCATCGCCACAGATGAAAGCGGTGTTGTAAGGCGTGCATGTGGCTAACAGTGTTACTGGCACATGCGTCTCATCCATAGCCAGAACTGCAATGGTGGAAACAAATGCATGCCATCGAAAGACAGAACCTGCGGCATCACAATTTACAATGTTCACATTACATACCTTACCCACATTTCGGTAGCCACATAGCCGGATGTCAGTATACACATAGCAGAAGCTGCAGACTTAACATAGCACTGTAGAACTTGCAACGTTCAATGTTACACGCAT
The DNA here is from genome assembly GCF_032854445.1 of Liolophura sinensis. NCBI lineage: Eukaryota > Metazoa > Mollusca > Polyplacophora > Chitonida > Chitonidae > Liolophura > Liolophura sinensis. Next base: position 30,325,506 of record NC_088301.1, on the reverse strand, counting down.
ACGGTTTTGGCAGATATCCTGTTTCATATGCTTATAGCTGAAGAATTTGTGGGTCGAGGTATATGAAAGAGAGGGAGAAGGTTGATAGGGTTGGTGTCTCATTTCTTCATCAGAAGGATGCACAGGTGGTAAAGGTTTAATGTTAAAGGTTTAAAAAGCTAAGATTAACATATCCCTTGTCAAAAGGTGTTTTTGCTCACTGATAGATAAGAAATTTGGTAACTGAACAAAACAGTTATGGCACAAATATAATACAAAAATTAAGTGATTTTTCTCTTGATTTCATAAACAATGCTGAACTGTTTGAACATATTTCTGAACAAGATTGAAAGGAAGTTTTATTTAATTGCAGTGAGTAATACTTGTTCCAGATTTTCTCGGAAGGTAGCAGTAGAGTAAGATCAAAAGATTAATATCTGAGTTTTGTTAGATTTTGTCCGGAACAAAACAAAAATAAGTAACAAGGGAAGTAACTCTTGAGATTGGTGTAGCTCATGCCTTGACAGCCTCACTATTCAACGAGTTAGTTTAATATGGGACGTTCTCAGTACATGTGAAAATAGTCAAGTTTTGTAATTTGTACGGATCGATGGTGTCTAAAACCTATCGTGAAGCGAAGTACATATCACAATAATGTGTCTTGAAGTATTTTTGTAATTTGTGTGTAGGCCTATGCTTGTACCCACTAAACATATGGTTATATATATATATATATATATATATATATATATATATATATATATATGTATACCTCATCCTTTTTCAACTTTGAAAAATATTTTAATAAAGTTTGCAAAGGGCACATAGTGTCACATTGTGTAGCAATTTGCTACAGTAGGAACTCTCAACAGGGACAGAAAGAATGCAGAAAACACCCTGCTTAATTGACAGGGCAAAGTTCGGTTTCACGAAGCACGCTGGGTTTGTCAGTTATGCATGGTGGTGTTTTGTAGTGTTTTTGATTAAGCAGGGTGCATGTTTTAGTTATTAGATGTGAACGCCATTTTGTGTTGTCAATACATTTTTCTGGATTGTAACTCTTGCCAGGTTTCCCTGACTTTCTTAGTACTCTACATCCTGGTACTCTTGACAACAAAATAGCGCTGTCTCCATCGTTGTATTTCATATATCTCAAAGGTAATAAATTTGGACAAAACAGAAAGAGCATTATCATAACTTTGTAACAGTTTCAGTCAAAAAAGTGCAATTTTATGGTTACTTGGTATTGTAAATGATTTTCTTTCCTACTGTTGACAACAGGTCTATCCCAGTGACAGTACTGTTTAATAGCCTGCCAATCTATTTCTATGAGAAACACTCCATCATGCATTTTGTCTTCAATTTTTTGTACATTTATAAATATCTCCACTTGTTGCATTTCAGCTCTCTGTTAGTGTGTAAGGTAAACGTAAATTCTAAGAAATGTCTCAAAAATGTATGTTTGATAGGCTGTCTATGTTACTGTATGTATTGATTGGATAGTGTTCTCTAGATCTCTAAATAATACATCCTTATCCATGTTTTTTCTTCTCAATTTTCTTCATTTATGTACGGTAATGCATAATGAGTCAAATGTCTATACGGGGAATTTTTTGTGGGGACATTTCAGTGTGATCTTGTTCAGTTTCAGTTACACATATATGACATGGTAGATTGTGCTGCACTTGTCAACTCCACATATCAATTACAGATTCATATGTACATGAAGTTGTAAAGTTTGCAAAAATCGCTTAAATAATAGTCATTTATAATAATTTGGAAATTTAAATCTTTTAATTCCTGAAGAGGTTGTCATCTCTTACAACAAGTTTTTTGAGTAAAGCTTTGAAACTTGTAAAGGACAACACTTCCTTACAATACACAAGGAAGATATACGCCCACTGGTTTGTTGATCTGAACATAGAAACATACATATTGTCTTTATTCTACATGTAGGCATTAAGGGTTTTTTTGTGTGAAAATGTTTTGTACTGTAATGACTAGCCTATTGGATATCACAAATGCTGCCTACAAAGATGAGTTCATCAATGTCCATGTAAGTAATAAATCTTGTACAGGATTGATAATAACTTATTTTTTACTTATTTTTGTGTATAGAATTACAATAGGGCAGCACCGAATTACCTCCCTTGAGCTCTCTCTCCCATTTAAGAGGTGTGTTTGTAGGAGTAAACTGTGGTTAGGTGGGACCTAAGAAAATGGCTAATGGCTAAGTACCAAAGTTAAAGGAGCATAAGGGAGTTGATGAAGACCTGGCTTTAAGACAGCTTTTAATTTTGTGTACCAGTTTGGAAGTCCAGGATAAACATTATGCATTTTTTTAATCCATTCGGCAGTAATTCAAAAATCCTGACCCAAATTAAATACAATAAACAGCTTTGGTGAACTCTGCCATGAGCTATGTATTCGACCTTTAAACTGAAAAACGTTGACTTCATTTGAGATCTCTCTACATTTCAGACCTCCATTGTATGAATAGCATCATGTCATGTTACATACAGGATGTATTCATACATGTAATGTTCATATACACACACGTAGTTGTTACATGCCTGTGGTGATGGGTTATAGGATATTGCTCATACTACTTTACAGGGAATCACATGACATCAAATTGTTATTGTTCTGGGAACAGCAATATCATAAGGGCAACATTTTTGAGGAAACATATCTTAGAATAGTGAACTCAAGAATTGGACCTTTTGAAGCACATAAGTCAACATACTCCTTACAGCAAATGCACAGCTCTCTATGTTTGCTTTACCTCACTGCCAGCACTAGTAAACTTTACAGAAATCTTGAACAATATTGAAGTCCCAGTGGTGAGGTAGAAAGTGATGCCAGAAAACAGTCTCTGTTGCAACCTTTGCTTTCTAATAAAACTTTATACTCATGAATTCTCTTTATTGAACCAACACCTGAAAGAATTTCATTGCTGAATGCTGATTAAATAGTTCCATGCGAAGATACTGGTGTTCAGACTAAGCGTAAACAAGCCTACGTGTGTTGCACAGACTCCAGAAATCAAACTTGTCTAGTGGCGGCAGTTATGTAAAGCGAGCTTAGAGAGTGGCATATGCACTGTAAGGAGTATGATGCCTAAAAACCAATCCCAGCTGTAACTCAGTGATATCATATTTGTTGGCTGTTGGCTATAAATTTATCATTAAATCAACCAAGCAAAAAAAACACTTTGACCATTTCCAGTTGTCCCCTCATTGTTATCACACCATTTCCCCAGTTTGAAAACAATTAGGTAAGCATGAAGACACCATTTATGAAATGAAATTATTTAACAATGTAAAGCCCTGTTCCGCCTCATGATTCTTGGGAGAGGGCAAAAGTTTTAGATCTTGTTATCACCAAGATGTGCACCATACCTCTAGCTGAAAGTTAAACAGGACTGCAGTTTATCTGCAGCTTAATACCTAAAGAATTAATAAAGTCTTCAAATTTGTTTGCATCACACTAAAATATGCAAGTGAACATAAACTGTGATCAGTATATAGCAAAATGGTCCCCAATGAGGAAAATGTACATGTATGTGTATTAAGTTTTTTTTTTTTTTTTCCACATTATAAATGGTATGTGGATGTGTCTGTGGATTTTGGGTAGTATATTCCAAGCCCTTTGAAAATTGACAGCTTATACATGTATGCATGCAGTTCACAAGTTGCATAAAAACCTACATCGTGTTACTGTTATGGCAACCATCTGAAGATATGTGTGTGCTTTGTCTTGCATCAATGGGGCCGCACTGAATTACCTCCCTTGAAGGTGCATTTCTTGGAGGAAGCTGTGGTTAGTCTGGTTCCCAGACACATTCTGAGTGCCTTGAAACGACATAAGGTACATTACAAAGCTATGTGCCCTACAATTGGTCAGTTATATAAAGTAATATGTTCCCGGAGAGGGAAGTCCATCAACAAAGTATGGGTATGAAAGGGTTGTTGTGATGTCTGAACGCTATGAATTGATGTCACAATGTAAAACACCTGTGATGTCATAAAGCTGTGCACAAATAGAACAAAAACAGTTACATAACCTGCTGTGTCAGAAACAATGACCTAATGACATCGTACCAGCATCGCTCCAGATGCCGTGAATTTTTACTGTGCCTGAAACCTACATCTGATGTGAATAGTGCCATCTGACATCAGAGGGAGGGAACCAGCCAGAAGCTGTGGTTAAGTGGGACCTCATAAAATGGCAAGTTTCAAAGTGAAAGCGAAAATATGCTAGTTGAAGATCTACCTTTAGGACAGTTTTTAGTTATGTAAACTGATTGGGAAAGTACAGGTTAAATGTTAAATTTTTAAAATCCTTTCTGAGGAATCCAGACCCTTAGCCTATTAGTTATAATAGACAGATATGGCAAACTTCATCAAATATGTGTATTCAACCTAAAATAAAAATCATCAACTTTATTTAAAAGAAAAGAACACATTCATACAACCAGTACCTTAAAATGCTAAAGTTAAAGAAAATATCTCAGTTGTCTGCCAGCAGTGCTTGTTATTTGAGTAATTAACAGTTAAACTCCGAAGACTTAGGAATCTCCTTTAGGACGCCATTTTAACAAATTACATACGTCATCATGCTCAGCTCTGCCGAGCAGCTCTTAAGGGCATGACATTCCAAACACATTTTGGCAGCCTACAGCCACGCATGTTGGTATGCCCCCTGGCACATCCCAAACTATTCCATTTTAGAGTTGGCTTTCACACACCTTAAAATCCACGATTATCACGATATATGTATGCATTTAGCTGAGACTGGAAATGCATGTTAAAAATATTGTAGGAGTAAAACCTTAAGCACAGTGACGTCATCATGAATATTCAAGAGGAAGAAAAGAGGCTTTTCATTGGACAAGCCTGAAACATGGAGGGACTTTCAGTGAGGCTTGTATGGGTGGATTTTGTAGAAAATGACAATGTTTAAAACTGCTTTTCTCTCCTCACAAAAACTTTTTAAAATCTAAAAAAATAAAATTCCACAGTTTGTACAGCTCTTATTTTAGATATAGGTTGTATACATATGTTCTTTACTTTTACGATCTTTCGACATTTTCTACGACTCAAAGGCTGATAAAGTGTCTTTATTTTTCCATTCTGTTGCCTAATAAATAGTTCCCAAGGTTGTCACATAACCTACATACTACCTGCTTTCACAGGGGAGGTCTCACTTCTCGCCATTTCATGCCTCAAAAGTTAATCTCACGTTACATCATAGTCGCTATCACGTAACAAGGGAGGTAATTCAGTGCAGGCCTATTGTTTTTATCTCAAAAAGGGGTTCGTTGTTATAGATTGTATTAAGCCTGGTATTTAATCCAGACTGAAGTGTCAGTTTGGCTTGCATTAGAATGACACTGGTAGAAAGTATTAAGCCTGGCTGTGCACACACATCTGAACAACTGGTCCCAGATTCACAACTGTTTCAATGGAGTGGGCTGGAGGACAACTATCTCGTCTGATAACTATCTTCAACGACTGGTACTAAATGAGCCAAAAAGCTTCCAACCCCTCGTTTTTGAGATTTCCCTGCCAGAGGGGTCTATATATTGATATATCTCAGTTTGACAGAGAAATCAAACTCTGCAATACTTCATGTTTTTGAAACAGAGGTTTTTAATTGCCGATTACAGCAAGTCAGATACACAAACTGTAATTTGTTATACTAATCACAGTGTAATACCAGACACAGACAAATATAAATCCTGATCACAGGATCAGTTGGAGATATCTAATCCTAGAGTGACAAAGTGGATTAAATCTGATCAAAAACAAAAGTATAGTAACAAAGCTGTTTTCAAGCCCTTAAACTGGCAGTTCTTACTGAATAGATAAATAATTCTGACAAATTCTTTGATAAAGTAAAGTGTGTGAAGCAATAATATTTACAACTTCCACACTGCATGTATGAAGTTAATAAAGTCATCGCAAAGTATTCAAGCACTAGTCTATTGCAAAGAAAAAACACAACACAGACAACAAAAAATCAAACATCCACATTTATAGCTAAACTTTGCTGCACACCAGGAACTTAGTGCTGTGTTGTACTTACACAATCTGTGAGACAATCACTGGCAGTTAGACGCTACCATTTATCACTGATCTCTAGTGAATGCATGTCCAATGGTCTGATAGCAAACCAAATGATGTGTCACATGTACTTCATTTATATAAACCACTATACTATGTGCCAGACGTTAACAAGATCTTAATAAAAACAACAAAAAACATCAAAAACAATATAAAATGACAATGAAATAGTCTTCAATGGACAGTTGATAGCACTCAATGTGGCCAAATTAACAACAGTGATCACGAAAGAAAATAATTCATAATAACTGTGGTATACATGTAGATAAAGCTAAGATTCCAAAACATTTTCTCCAAAAAAAAAAAATTCACGGTTGATTATGACACATTATTAAAATGACATACATGTAAATGATACTCTTAAATAATTGATTGCAAAATTACTTTTCAAATTTTAAATTAATACACTGCATATCAAAATTGATGCCCGTATTAATCTTTACATCCATTTATGTATTTTCTCTCTCTATATAAAAACAGTCCTTAGAGATTAACTATTATGTTGTTCAGTCTGTACAATCTATATTTATGCACAACCTACAGACAGCCAATGGAAAACACCAGCTCTGATAATTAAGTAATCACAATTAGCCAATCACTGCATACCTTAGATATGCTTAAGGTACATGTCTTATTACATTACATTCAAGGTTTCTTTCAACGGTAAATCTGTCTAGTTCAAGGTGAAGTTCATTATACATATACAAGATACACTGTGCAGCAAAAATATAATAGGCACCAAGGCTATATAAACAATATGTTTTAATGAGACTGTGTAGCTCGGTGCATTCACTGACAATTGTCCCCAAACCCAAGTAAATTAAGATTAGCCCAGCTAGTCAAATGTATTTTTTAATTTGTTACCAAGTCCCTGCCTAGCTCCCATGCCAAGCTCATGACTAAGACTGCAACAGGCTGGATGAGTGAAAACTCTTATCATACATATAATGTTTGGTTAACTAGGCTAAAATTAATTATTTGAGCATACAAAAAAAGAAAGAAAAAAAAAGAATCCAGCTTAACATTTCAACAGGTTTGCAAATTGGAGAATGGTTGCATGTGCCGTTATTGCACCATGATATAAATGGCCGGGATATTTTTAATGGAGACCTGGTTTCCTCCCACCATAATGCTGGCTGCTGTTGTATAAGGGAAATATTCTTGAGTATGACATAAACAGTATTTATTTATTTGATTGGTGTTTTACGCCATAGTCAAGAATACTTCACTTATACGACAGCCGCCACTTATACGACAGAGGAAACTAGTACGGCGTAAAACACCAGTCATATAAATAAATAAATAAATGAATAGATTTAGGCTCACATAGTCAGACGTTTTTGACAATACCTTTGGAATTGTGACTGTGATTGGTGTTTTACGCCGTACTCAAAAATATTTCACTTACGTGGCGGCGGCCAGCATTATGGTGGGTGGAAACCGGGCAGCGCCCGGGGGTAATCCCACAACCATCCGCAGGTTGCTGACAGACCTTCCCACGTAACTTTGGAATTAACTGATTTGTGAAAGCTACAGTACAAAGTACAAAGGACAGAAACTGGTACCAAAACATCTTTTTTAAGACCTCCTTGGGCCTTGAATTCCACATATTTTACTCTGACTGTGAAAACACTGTACATGTATTTATGCTTAGCAAGATTTAGTATGACATGAACTTAGATTTTTGTTAGGAAGGTTGCATGTCAGTTCGCTTTTAGAAGACACATGAATGCAAAACCTTAGGATAAATGCATAAGGTACTGAAGTCGTGAATCAGCTAATTTACTCGCACACAGAGTGCATTGTTATTTCGTATTTTAGGTTACTTCGCTTTTCGAGGATTTACCTCCCTTGGCAATAGGTTTGTGTCTTTTATTCCAGTACAACAGCATATGGGACTATGGAAAATACTGCTGTTTACTTAGCCAGTTTCTCAGTGCAAAGAACCCAACTGCAATGATTCAAATGTAGTTAACCCTACAAGCAAATTTACAAGAGGATTTATAGTCACAGTTGAGCAATACGGTTGTTTAAATTTCACCACCCAAGTACTTCCAGTTGTTAATAGCATTGGATGGTTGAACTAATACCTGCCATCAAGGGGGGATAATCCATAAAAAGGGAAGTAATCTATGTATTACAAAAACACGGAAAATGCATATAAAACTTTAGCTCAATGCATGTAATACTTTTTGAGATACTACCCCTAACACTTACTAAGTCGTGAATTTTACAATTTACCATATTTAATATGCATACAGCGAATCAACAGAGGAACATCCCCTCATGTGATTGTATTGAACACATGCACAAACATTGAGCTCAAAAAATGCAGTGCTTTCAATATACCACTCTTAACATTTTGTTCAACAGTGCTTTCCCTGTTACTGGACACCAACGCCGACGCTCAGGATATGACATAAGCTATGGTAGTACTTTGTACTTTGCATGCTTTGTTTGGTAAAGAATGGATATGTCTTATAACTCACGTTTGTATGTATACGACCAAGGCTGGACCCTTAGCCCTTGAGCCTTTTTTTCTAGTGTCAACCAAAAAAATGACAATTCAAATGATGAGCTTGTATAAATGGCTTTCAAGGCACTATTCATATCTCCCTAAAACACAGATGACAGTCATGTACCCTACTAAACTTTAGGAAAAAGGAAGATGAACCTGTATGTAAAACTGAAGTATCCACATACCTATTATTCTATATATATTAACTTATCTATGATCTAAGGATAATTTAAATACTATTATTTCAATACACCATTACAATATTATTTCCTTAATACCGGGAAAAAATTACCAACAAAATTAAGCATTTAAAAATCAATCGTGGCATCAACTATATGGTTAAAACTTGCTAGAGGTATACTGAATAGGAAATGGACGGAGACATCACTTCTTAACTTGTGAAGACAAGACAGTAATTAGGTGTTTTTCTGAGCTGAACCTTGCTTATTATGAATGGCAAAGAAAACACTAATATAAAGTATACATATCTTTCAGAGGAATGACCATTAAACACTGACCATAAAAATAGTCAGTGGCCATCGTTGTATGAGTGAAATATTCTTGAGTACGGCGCAAAACACCAATCAAATAAATAAATAAATAAATAAAAAAAGTATGATTTATTTTAAGAAGTTTTTCCAACCTAGCAAAATGCATTTCAAACTTTGGGTTCTAAGGTGGCCTTTGCAGCCCATACATGGATCAGCGACGTCACATCAGGTTTTTGCCAGGTAACACATACAGACAGCTAGATTACATCATTCAAAAACAGAACTACCAATGCATTCGCCAAATGGACTTTGAAAAGTTATTTTAATAATAAAAAAAAAATGGATGTAACGTCACTCATACCCTCTAGGTCACAACAGACCACTACAGAAGCTGATAATTTTAATGCCAAAGAAATAAATCATAATTATTTTCCTGGACACTGTTTGATGGTCTTTCATCTGATTTATACTTCATTTCAGTGTTTTCTTTGCCTTTAATTTACCAGCATGTGTGAGCTTTTTGAGAAGACTTACCACTACTGCTTAACTAAGCATATTTTATACCATTTGCAAAGAAATTAAGATAAAATTTACAATGAGTAAATGACCTTTTTTAATGCACCAAAATTTGCGCAGGTTTTTGAACTGAGAAATAAATAAGACAGATTGCACACAGTGAACTTCATTTTCAAGTTGGACTATCATCTTAACTGAACGCTAGCACTTTCACAGGCAAATATTTCTTGCATAAAGATACAGGCAGGCAAAAGGCCACTCACTGGCAAACTTCAATACAGCTCTTAGTTCAACATACATTGTAATTCCACCACAATTGTAAGTACTTTGTCCTTCCTAAATGATATTATGACAACAGATATGCTGTTAAATTTAGCTTCCTGATGATGCACAGTGAACTGATAAACCCACAGACATACCACTTCATCAACGCAGCCATTTTATCAAATTTAAAATCAGGTCATATCAACCTGGGCATATAAAAAATGCTGTATAATTTAAAAAATATGAAATGTATCACATTTTGACTTTTCCACGTTATACATGTATAAAGCTTAACATCTGTCAATTTTCATTAAAAGAAAAGACAACAAATTATATAACTTTAGTTAGTTTGGAAAAGTCGTACAAACAGGCCCGATCGGCCATAGTTAGAAGTTTAACTTCTTGGTAACTCAAAAAATCAGCTTTTAATCTGGAATTCTTACAAGGCCATGGGACACACCAATGTTAGAGCAACCAAAAACACACCATGTCACTCGGGTTATAGAAAAAGCTGGTGCATTTAATTTACCCAGTCTGCGTAAGATTGCTTATTTTGAACAACCTTGTCTCGGTTACGCAACATCACAAAAATAAAATAGGTATTTTTTTCAAATGTTATGTGGGGTACTTTATTAATACATACATATGTTTGATCTAGTGTTTTTTTGTCCTTTCTTTTGATTTTTACACTCCACTTCTGAACTGCAAAACGCATTAGGAGGCCTGCAGCACTTAAGTTTGGAGTGGACAGCTTATCTGGCAATATGTAACAGTTTATCTTAATTTACTGTGGCAGTCATCTCCAATGAATAGTACTGTGAAATGTGGTGCAACTACGATGTTCATTAGTAAAGCTATCTGTCAGTGGCAGGTGACCACCATTAATCACCTAAAACTCCAACTTATATTATATTAATTTTACTCAAAATTATACTTTATATTAATTTACAGTGTGCCTAATTATTTTGCTTCTCTGGCAGAAAAAAATCTATTTCGCCATTTATAGTGCTTTTTCATTCAAAGTACATGGCTTGCATGTATGTGTGGGTAAATCGCAATAAAAATGTCCCTTTACTGATAAATATATTTCTCCCTTTGTATCTCACTTTTATTTCTTTGCATATTAACCAATCTGTGGCAAGTAGTCATCACACACTGTCTAACCAATCTGTGGCAAGTAATCATCACACATTGTCTTAACCAATCCGTGGCAAGTAATCATCACACATTGTCTTAACCAATCTGTGGCCAGTAATGATCACACATTGTCTTAACCAATCTGTGGCAGGTAATCATCACACATTGTCTTAACCAATCTGTGGCCAGTAATCATCACACACTGTCTTAACCAATCTGTGGCCAGTAATGATCACACATTGTCTTAACCAATCTGTGGCAGGTAATCATCACACATTGTCTTAACCAATCTGTGGCCAGTAATCATCACACATTGTCTTAACCAATCTGTGGCAGGTAATCATCACACATTGTCTTAACCAATCTGTGGCCAGTAATCATCACACACTGTCTTAACCAATCTGTGGCAGGTAATCATCCCACATTGTCTTAGGATTTACAGATAAAACCTGGCAAGTTACTGCAATGGACGGAATTCTACGTTAATGCCTGAAAAATATATGATCTCTTGTACCTACAAATACACTTAGTTTTATCATCTTTCACCTTTTTGAAACAATCAGTTACCTGTGACAAACAGTTCAAGCTGCCTGAACACTTACCAGGATCTGCCTGAGAAATATTTCAGTTGTACTGTTAATGTTTAAACAGAATTAAGTTTCTTAAATCATTTTTCACATACCGGTAGTACACTTGAGCAATGAATATATTTTTTCAACAAAATTATCTCAACATAAAATAAATACATTTCAAGCACAATCACTTTCTCAGAACAAAGAGCACCGGTTAATTTCTGTAGCAAGCTTCTTGGAAATCTCCTAAAACTTTCTTGTCCAGAGCATACCAACATACAAGGCTTTACAGTTTCACATATAGCATGGTTGACAAGTAAGCTGGTGAAAAAGTATGTAATATTTTCCGATGAAATTGATGACCAGCTTTACACCAACATCCAAAACATTTGTGAATAAAAGAATAACAACAGAAATATCAAAAGTGAAATTAATTAGAGATACAGACACACATTAATGTATCTGATATATGGCTTTGTGTTGGAACACCACAGCTGATGTCTTTTCTTGGACGGAAAATTGTGTAGATTGTACAGTTAAAGTAATTCAACTTGGAAACAAAATCTAGTAGTACTTATATATAACTAATTTTTACAATATACATTTCCCAGTCCATGAAAAATATGTGTCCTGGAAAATGGCATTTGAAGTCTATGTCAATACTGACATTACTGAGAATAAAAAAACATCAAAAAAACAGAATCAAGTGGACGCCCTATTAGCACATTTGAGAATCACCAATCTATCAACAGGATCATCAATTTCAGAAATAACAACAATAACATACATATACAACCCTGAATAAAAGAATTTATAAAACAATTAAATTTCAAGAAACAATATTAAAGGAAAATTAATATTGAAAGTAAAATTACTTTAAGATTAACTCTGATCTGTGTCCTTGTGACACAAAACCATCCACTGATGTTCATTTGAAAAATCAGGACATTCAAATAAAACTATATCTGATCCATCAGCTTTATCTTCACTTTTCAAGTCATATCACATATTGAAGAGCAGGTCCTTCAAAACCAATCCAAAAAGAGCACTGTCAAACATCAATAGTTGCCGGCTACTGAAGCAACCAAAAACAAAGCACCATCTTTATGGCCTACCTCTGTTACCATGACAATAAGGTCTGTACCAATGGACACCTGAGACCATATGCACCTGTAATGTAGGTGTATAGTAGGTGTTCATTACCTTCACATTCAGGTATCTGTTACCACGACAACAAGATTTGCACCAATGTACACCAGAGACCATATGCCCCTAATGCAGGCGTTCATTACCATCACGTTTGGGTATCTGTTACCATGACAACAAGATCTGCACCAAAGGACACCACTGACCATATGCCCCTGTAATGTAGGCATTCATTACCATCACATTCAGGTATCTGTTACCATGACAACAAGATCTGCACCAACGGACACCAGAGACCATATGACCCTGTAATGTAGGTGTTCATTACTATCACATTCGGGTATCTGTTACCATGACAACAAGATCTGCACCAATGGACACCACAGATAATATGCATCTGTAATGTAGGTGTATAGTAGGTGTTCATTACCTCCACATTTGGGTATCTGTTACCATGACAACAAGATCTGCACCAATAGACACCAGACTGTAACATGTAGGTCCTCCGCCTGTAATGTAGGTGAGCACATTAATTAAATCAAAATTTGTGCCCTTGCATCACAGTATAAATTTGATTATTTGTACTGCCAGGAAAGGAAAGGTTCATTTAATCATACATGTAATTCCTTTGTTAATTCGCCAGAGCTCTGCTCTTCTACCAACAGGCTAGCGCACCTTGATCAAGTGTGTCAACAGTAGCCTTCATGATTAAGAAATGGGCACTGTGCACTAAGCTTAAGCCTCTGTGTTCCACCTCTCACTGTAATTCCAGCACCATATGAAGTCTTCTGCCACATTAGAAGCAAACCTTATCAAGTAGATCCCTCAGCGTACACAGCTGACAAGCGGCTATTACATCTGTCAATAGCACTGAGCTGGAGAAACTGTTGTTGTTGTTGTTGTTCTTCAGGAAGAAGCTGTCCAAAGGCTGTCAAAGCATCAAATTCTCGCTGCGGTGAATTGTCCACATAAGAGCCTACAAGTCAAGATTATCAAAATATGAGCATAAGCACTGAAGCTATGGTGTTTATGCTCATATTTACATTTATTTATTTCATTGGTTTAATTTTAACTCCAAACTCTATAATTCTTCACTTATACAATGGCAGTCAGATCAATGAGCACCAGAAACTGCATTCGCTAATAATTTTTATGTAGGCCTAAATGGAAGACAAATTAAAGTGGAAACCTTTGTTTCTATATGACCTTCCAAAACTGCAGTTTTAATACAGTCATTATTTAACAATTAAGTGATTAAATCAATACAGATTAGCTCAGAGATTAGCTTTTAAGACAAAGGGGTTGTGGCAATGGTATAGCTCTTTAAGAGTATCATTCCACTGAGCATTTAAACATATAAGAGTATTTCAATTGTGTTTTTTCTTGCAGGCGTCTTACCAGCTCCATTTGATAAAGCTCTCTGCATTAATTCACTTGGTAGACTCGCTAAATTTTCCTCAAATGTTGGAATTGGAATCAGATTGGGCAATCTGTGGCCACTGCTGTTGTTGTTGTTCAGAAAATTGGCTTGTCTCTGCTGGTAATATTGCTGGCTGAAACCTGGTAAGAAAAAAAAGAAAAATCATTGAGGTCCCTTGGAAAGGCAGTTTTGCTGAAAATCCACCCAAAATGTCTGAAATATTCTTCATACTACACGTAAATTTTCACAACTTTGACAAAAATGGATAAATTTCAGTCTGAAGATTGTGATAAAAATTTACATACCTGTTAACCGGAATTTTCCTCCCTTGTGTAGGTTAACACAAATAATTTTCATGAGTTTCTTTTTTAAGCAGAATTTTAAAAGATGATACATCTCTTTTTTTTTTTTTGCACACAGAAAGGAAATATATTTATATAATATAGATAGTATATTGAACACTGAACTACTGAAAGGACAATTCATTGCCAGCTTTCATTTTCATATCACTCTCTGGCATGAGCTGGTCCATCTCGCCTTCACGGCTCTTGTAAGCCGCAGATATGGCAACAGGCATGCTTCAAACATTTCAAATATCTCTCAGATCCAATACCGCAACAGGTATAGGTACATGCTTAAAGTGTAGAAGAGCTAATATCTGACAAACACAGAGAATTTTGAAAAAGTTTGAAAGTAAATGTGTACATTTCTATTTTGTCAATATCTAAAGTGGTATACTATTAACATTCTGTGTTGCTGACAAGTTAGCCACCTGGCTCAATCTTGAAACGCATACAGTTATCTCTTGGACATGGTACCACTGTTGTCTGAACGTTTATTTACCCACTATAGTGTCTGTGAAGTCTGAGGATGAGGTATATCTCTGTTTACAAAGCAGAGAAGGAACTGGCAACTTTTTATATGTCTCTTTCCGAAAATGTACAAAGCATAAATGATACATTTTAGTAAAGTTAAATTACATTCAGATACAAACATACATTACATAGCAACTTTATTTGTTGGCCTTAATTCTTGCAGTTTGCCATTTTTTTTTACAAATCTGGATGCTATTCATTTCTTTTGCTCTGGTTTTATTTATTGATCTGATCTCTTTAACACATGCAATAACTTTTATACCTTGTGTATTTCCCTGCTGAGAATAATAGAGCTGTGGAGCTGTCCCCTGGTGGTAATTGTACGGAGGAGGGGGAGGCAACTGGTTGTTGGCATTGTTATAATGACCAAGTCTGTTATAGAAGGAATTCGGCATTGGGCGTCGACCTGGAGTCAACATTTGAGGAGGGTTTGGCGAGAACCCACTGAAAAAAATCATCAGTGCAAAATGAAATGAAATTATGTTAACAGACATTAATAACATTCATAATATTCCCATAGTCTGAATTAGAATAAAAAGTAATTAATTGACCATTTTGGCAACTGCCAGTTAAGATAACAACTATAGTAGATAGATGAAAAAATGTACATTATACTGACAACTGCAAACCAAAGAACAAGTCATTAGGAAACTATTCAAGTTCCCTTGCCAGTTGATTGTCACCAAATGTAGTACGTGTGTGACGATTTATATCTTAGCAGATTTTACAATTTGATTGGATTTATTTGATTGGATTTATTTATTTCATTCGTGTTTTACACCAGATTTAAGGTTAATTCACTTATTTATTTGGGGCCAGTATTATTGTGAGAGAAACTTGATCAGAGCTCGGAGGAAACCCACTAACCATCCAGTATATAAGTTAATAGAAACTATATGCATGGAAGTATAGTACTCAAAAAAGGAGGAAATATTCTACATAAATGAGCAATATTCAATGTTTTTAATTAGATTAACAGTTTGCCAATAGCACTGAAACATCTGATAAAGCAAATGATGTAAAAGTTAAATGTGTAGAAAATGAAAATTTACAAATGTGTCCCAACTAGATTCCTGTATAGCCGCTGAACAATATTGTGTCATTTCATGCTTTTGACAACACATTGTGAACAAGAATACTTCCTTCCTTAATATTCACTCACAATAATTACCAGTACACAGTCATAGTTCCGAGAGACATAATCACAACTGGTCTACTCCGAATTTTTTTGGAATAGCGTAAGATATTTAGCTGACCTCTCATTAGCCTCGTCAACGACGCTAAGTGTTGTACCGGTGTTCATGGGACTTCCACGCATGCTGACAGGGGACTGGTGATTGCTGATGTTGGTGGAGCCACCAGTCGCTGTCCCGCTACGACTTGAATGAGTACTGGAGAAATTCACACCTGTTCATGACAAACAGATATGTTACACATAAATACAGGTAGACTTATTTCAGTGGTGTTTTACGACGTACTCAAGAATGTTTCACTTATACGACAGCAACCAGCGCTGTGGGGGGAAGAAACACGACACAGTCCGGAGGAAACCCATGACCATCCACAGGTTGTTGGCTGACCCTCTCACAGCAACCGCATCAGTGAAATGATCCTGGAACATTACGCTAGCACACTAACCACTAAGCAAATACTGATAGAGACATTGACTGTGAATGTTCGAGTACAATATATGGTAAATAACCAAAATTTTTTCCCATGACTAGGCTGCTGAGAGTTGTTTTGAGGTTTGTTTGGAAGGTAGGATGATATCCTACTGGAAAATGTAAATAGCACTCCCCGAACAAAAGTTTTATGACATTTATATGCCTAAATGCCCCTACTGGGTGAAATATTAGGTAATTTACTGTAATATGACACAGGGTGAGATGGTAAAACATAAAATTTGTTTCCTGGATTGTGATTAAAAAAAACAAAAACAGAACTCAAATGTTCCCATTACACAACAGAAGTTAAGAATAGGGGGGAAGGCGTGAAAACTCCCTGCTGAACCCTTCGATGTCTACTGATATATCAAATGGTTTTGTATTAAGTCAATTACTGTGATTCCTTAACCTTTTCACATGTTTGCAAGGTGTTTATATAAGTATATTCTGAAGGCATTATTCTGTGTAGACTGATACAAATTATACTTTTTGCGAAGCCCCGAAATTGGCCAACGCAATCAAGATGTAGTTTTTTTGTCATCAAAATCAAATGGAAGATGCCTGAGCACAAACTGAACTCTAATTCGCTCTTTGATATGTAAAAAGTTGTGGAGTTAGGGTAAATGATTTCTTTCTTTTGTTTAAAAAAATAACAATCCTAAACCCGCACATTTTTGCACAGGTACAGGTACTCTGATGCTGAGAGAGCAATCATAACACTTCAGGTGTGCTGTTACCTGGGGTGTATACATGTATCTGCATGCTGTTATTGTATGTATGCAATACAATGACCT
Source organism: Liolophura sinensis (assembly GCF_032854445.1). Lineage (NCBI taxonomy): Eukaryota > Metazoa > Mollusca > Polyplacophora > Chitonida > Chitonidae > Liolophura > Liolophura sinensis. The sequence goes on along the minus strand of NC_088301.1, from coordinate 30,308,002 downwards.
TGTTTTTATTTCTAGGGTAAGTCCATTTTACACAAAACCTGGTCAACTGTTTGCATTTCTGATCTAAAACGTTTTTGTCAGATGTATTTATTGGTTCTTTATCTTGCTGCAGATGTCAGGTGCCGGATGGGTTGACAGGTACGTCTATATATAAAACTGTCATGCCACTGTTAAATGTATATCTGTCATCAACCAGTACCTGGCTCAAGTTTCTAAACCCAGTTCACCGTAATGACTGGCATTGTCGTCATGCATCAGCCCTTCTGAACAGCCAATGGCAACTTGATTTGTCAGCTGTGTATTTGATTAGACTTTTTATAACTGGCATTTAGTCACTGTCCAAAGATGTCTGTCACATTAACACTAAAACATTCATCGTTGTTGACTTTGGCCATATTTCAGTGATGCCTTAATTACAAGATGTCTCCTCTGAGCAGAATAGGGCATTCATTATACAACTGCACCTGACATTTTTATTACCAGATAATGTAGCCAAGTCATGGATCATTACTATCATTGAGCTGGGGATCATCTCCTGATCTCTGCACAGTTTCTTGGGTGTAGGAAATCTACCGGTACTGACTAAAAAGCCGTTAAGCATCCAACCTTCACATCTGTCAAATTACAATTTTTCAACTACATAACCAAATCTGCCTCGTCAAATTTGAATGTTACTTTCATTTCAGACCGACCTCTATATTTCCAAACAGTACTAATCACCCACACCTTGACTCATGGACCCACCAATCAGAGCATTAACTTGCTCACATTACTCTTCACAGCTGAACTAAAACAACCATACAAAGCAAAGTAGTACTGTATTTCATTTACGGTTTAGCATTTTTCAGGTGATCCTGATTATTTCACACACCTTAAACGGCCTCTTGAAAGTTATTTGTGAAGTTTGATTAATTTCTTACCAGAATAGCTTAAGTGTAGAAATAGAAAGTATCATTTTAAGGCCTTTATGTGCTTCTGAAAGTTGATTTAAGGTGAAGCACAGGGCATTATCACATACTTTAAGGTGAAGCACAGGGCATTATCACATACTTTAAGGTGAAGCACAGGGCATTATCACTCAGACCGATGTAAGAATACCGCATCCATATGATGCCGGTCAGGCCGATGTAAGAATACCTCATCCATACGATGTCAGTCAGACCGATGTAAGAATACGTCATCCATACGATGTCAGTCAGACCGATGTCAGAATACCTCATCAATACGATGTCAGTCAGACTGATGTAAGAATACGTCATTCATACGATGTCGGTCAGACTGATGTAAGAATACGTCATCCATACGATGTCAGTCAGACTGATGTAAGAATACGTCATCTGTATGATATCAGTCAGACCGATGTAAGAATACGTCATCTGTATGATGTCAGTCAGACCGATGTAAGAATATGTCATCCATACGATGTCAGTCAGACCGATGTAAGAATACGTCATCTGTATGATATCAGTCAGACTGATGTAAGAATACGTCATCTGTATGATATCAGTCAGACTGATGTAAGAATACGTCATCTGTATGATATCAGTCAGACTGATGTAAGAATACGTCATCCATACGATGTCAGTCAGACTGATGTAAGAATACCTCATCTGTATGATATCAGTCAGACCGATGTAAGAATACGTCATCTGTATGATGTCAGTCAGACCGATGTAAGAATACGTCATCCATACGATGTCAGTCAGACCGATGTAAGAATACGTCATCTGTATGATATCAGTCAGACTGATGTAAGAATACGTCATCTGTATGATATCAGTCAGACCGATGTAAGAATACGTCATCTGTATGATATCAGTCAGACTGATGTAAGAATACGTCATCTGTATGATGTCAGTCAGACTGATGTCAGAATACGTCATCCATACGATGTCAGTCAGACTGATGTAAGAATACGTCATCTGTATGATGTCAGTCAGACCGATGAAAGAATACCTTATCCGTATGATGTCGGTCAGACTGATGTAAGAATACGTCATCCGTATGATATCAGTCAGACTGATGTCAGAATACCTCATCCATACGATGTCAGTCAGACTGATGTAAGAATACGTCATCCGTATGATGTCAGTCAGACCGATGTAAGAATACCTCATCCATACGATGTCAGTCAGACTGATGTAAGAATACGTCATCTGTATGATGTCAGTCAGACTGATGTAAGAATACGTCATCTGTATGATGTCAGTCAGACTGATGTAAGAATACGTCATCTGTATGATGTTAGTCAGACCGATGTAAGAATACGTCATCCGTATGATGTCAGTCACACTGATGTAAGAATACCTCAGCCATACGATGTCAGTCAGACTGATGTAAGAATACGTCATCTGTATGATGTCAGTCAGACCGATGTAAGAATACGTCATCTGTATGATGTCAGTCAGACCGATGAAAGAATACCTTATCCGTATGATGTCGGTCAGACTGATGTAAGAATACGTCATCCGTATGATATCAGTCAGACTGATGTCAGAATACCTCATCCATACGATGTCAGTCAGACTGATGTAAGAATACGTCATCCGTATGATGTCAGTCAGACCGATGTAAGAATACGTCATCCATACGATGTCAGTCAGACTGATGTAAGAATACGTCATCTGTATGATGTCAGTCAGACTGATGTAAGAATACGTCATCTGTATGATGTCAGTCAGACCGATGTAAGAATACGTCATCTGTATGATGTCAGTCAGACCGATGTAAGAATACGTCATCCGTATGATGTCAGTCAGACTGATGTAAGAATACCTCATCCATACGATGTCAGTCAGACTGATGTAAGAATACGTCATCTGTATGATGTCAGTCAGACCGATGTAAGAATACGTCATCTGTATGATGTCAGTCAGACCGATGTAAGAATACGTCATCCGTATGATATCAGTCAGACCGATGTAAGAATATGTCATCCATACGATGTCAGTCAGACTGATATAAGAATACGTCATCTGTTTGATATCAGTCAGACCGATGTAAGAATACCTCATCCATACGATGTCAGTCAGACTGATATAAGAATACGTCATCTGTATGATGTCAGTCAGACTGATGTCAGAATACCTCATCCATACGATGTCAGTCAGACTGATGTAAGAATACGTCATCTGTATGATGTCAGTCAGACTGATGTAAGAATACGTCATCTGTATGATGTCAGTCAGACCGATGTAAGAATACGTCATCTGTATGATGTCAGTCAGACCGATGTAAGAATATGTCATCCATACGATGTCAGTCAGACTGATATAAGAATACGTCATCTGTATGATGTCAGTCAGACTGATGTCAGAATACCTCATCCATACGATGTCAGTCAGACTGATGTAAGAATACGTCATCTGTATGATGTCAGTCAGACCGATGTAAGAATACGTCATCTGTATGATATCAGTCAGACTGATGTAAGAAGGAAACCTGCTACAAGTAGCTGAGTACAAGTGCACCTGATAACTATCAAATAGGGCCTTGTCCTATAACCAACAAAAACAAGATTTAAGTCTGTGAGCCAACTGATAAAGAGTTCATGACACAAGCTGATCTGTTGGGGCAGGAAGTGAGAGCCATGTAGGTACATGTAGTGGACGACTTCAAAAAGAGTAATCCTGATCAGACTTGACAGTCGTGCTGCTGTTCTAAACAACAGACCGTCGGCTTCTGTAGTCAGCAAATGTGCAGAGGAGATGTCAAAAGTGTGTCACCCACCTGGGTATATATCACTGGAGGTACCGGGCACGGAGTCATGGGGGGAGCGTCCCAGGCCGCTGTCACTGTGCTCCATGGGGGATCCCTCAGCACGTGCTGCTATGGCCTGTATCGTCAGGCAACTGTTCAGCATATCCGGACTGAAATCTCCCTCCTCCTTCGTCTTTAACTGTTTGAAAAACACTTTTATTCATTTATTTTGTTTTGAGCTGGATTTCATATTACACACTTATGAATATTTTACTGATAGTTCTCAATTATTACAATGCTTGCCAAGTCTTTGTACATTTCATACAAGGCCACAAACAATCATATTTACATTTGGATGCTCCTTTCAGTATGTCTCCTAATTTGAGATAAAATTTAGAAATTGTGGAACTATATTTGGCTAAGTATGCAATCAGAAAACAAGGAAACTGATTGCACGAGTATAAAAAAATAATATTAAATCATACATTATCAACATCAAATTAACCAGAATAGGACCATTTTCCAAATGTTTAAGTCCTCTAATCTTAATGTTGTTTCGGCCTTTGGCTCCAATTTGGGCACGATTATGGGCATAAAAAATTGCCTGCATGTGACCCTGTAACGGATGCATAATTTCTGACTGCGGTTGTATGTCAACCATTCAGTACATGTACTAGCCAATAAATGTTTGAGAATATCTTCATAATAACCCACAATAACCCACAGTCTCTCACCAATGCAGTCCCTGTGAGTTCAAATTCAGCTCATACTGGCTTCCTGTCCAGCCATATGTGGGAAGGTCTGTCAGCAACCTACAGATGCTTGTGAGTTTCCTCCCACCATGATGCTGGCTGCCGTTTATTAAGTGAAATACTCTTTGGTACAGCGTAAAACACCAATCAACCAAACACCCATTCTTCTTGCGCAGAGAAGAAACTGGGCAGATCTACATCCATTATACACTGCCATTTTTAACAAGATTCTTAAACATATTTATACTTACATGTTTATCAGAATTAATGGATATTGTTTTGCTACACAGTATGTCCTATTCAAGTTCACTTATAACTGGAGACCTTAGCTACACATTATGTCCTATTCAAGTTGACTAGTAACCGGAGACGTCAGCTACACATCACGTCCTATTCAAGTTGACTAATAACTGGAGATATCAGCTACACATAATGTCCTATTCAAGTTGACTAATAATTGGAGACTTCAGCTACATAATAATGTCCTATTCAAGTTGACTAATAACTGGAGACCTCAGCTACACATAATGTCCTATTCAAGTTGACTAATAACTGGAGACTTCAGCTACATAATAATGTCCTATTCAAGTTGACTAATAACTGGAGACTTCAGCTACATAATAATGTCCTATTCAAGTTGACTAATAACTGGAGACTTCAGCTACATAATAATGTCCTATTCAAGTTGACTAATAACTGGAGACTTCAGCTACATAATAATGTCCTATTCAAGTTGACTAATAACTGGAGACCTCAGCTACACATAATGTCCTATTCAAGTTGACTAATAACTGGAGACCTCAGTGATTTCAATTTCTACACTAGCTATAAATAATTTGCCCGTACAGATCATCTAAAGTAACATTAGGGCACATACATTGTTTTCCAACTGTGTACTCGCCAGTTAACCCTAAGGACTTCAGGTTTACAGGGTTATAAATTCTTCCAGTCACCACATAGTGACTAATGAATTATGTATGTTAGATATAAAAGAAGCCATAAATCTCCCAACAGATATTCTCTTCTACTGTATACAGTCAACCTGTATGAATGTATACAGTTGAATTTAGAATAGACTTTATTCCTTTTATTCAGGTATCTCTGAAGTAAGTACATTTGGGTATACATGTACGAGTATAAACCCATAATTGTAGTGAGGCGAACAATATATTTATTTATTTATTTGATTGGTGTTTTACGCCATACTCAAGAATATTTCACTTATATGACGGCGGCCAGCATTATGGTGGGAGGAAACTGGGCAGAGCCCGGGGGAAACCCACAACCATCTGCAGGTTGCTGAAAGACCTTCCCACATACGGACTCTTGGCTGTATGTATCAGGAATGAATATAATTGTACAGTATATACACATTTACATCCTTAAGTCCAGCTCATACTGGCTCCCTCTCCGTGGGTTTCCCTTGGGCTCTGCCCGGTTTCCTTCTAACATAATGCTGTCATATGACATTGTATAAGTGAAATATTCTTGAGTACAGCATAAAACGTTAATCAAATAAATAAATAAATCATTTACATTCACTGTACTGGTGTACGTCTTCTGCAGAACAAATACATACATGCAAAAATGGATACAATATTCAATGCATGTTGAATTTAGATCTTTGTGTTGGATTCCTCATTCTTACTCTCATGCTATACATGCAGCCTAAATAACACACTGACATTAGCCCATCTTATACTCACATACAAGCTTTAAAAAACCATAGAAATCTGCTTTTGGAGGCAATATATATGTGTTTGTATCAACAAGGCATTGTCCTCTGACTGAACACACGATAGAAAAGGGTAATTCTCGAGAAAGAAGGTGGTATTATCGGGTTTAAATGTCAAACAGTTTAGTTCTTGAAATGTACATGTAAAGGATTCTTAACCTTAAAATACTTTGTACAACATGTACCCCTGAAAAAAGATTTTTTTAGTGCAGAGATGATGGCTAGAGTGTGTGGAGAGTGAAGCTCTGGGTAAAGCTGTCCGTTAAATTTAGACAGAAACCATTAAAGTGGCAGGTGGAAAGCTGAGCAATCTGTGGTATCAGATAACAGCTTCACACCTAATTCCCTGATAGCATCAACTTCACTATACACCATATGGCTTCAAGACAAGTACACATCATCACGTAGTAAATAAACGCAAGGGAAAAGTTGTCTCGCATTAACAAATGCCAAAGATTCACTACACATTTTGATGTCAGATAGAAAGGAAATAAAGACATCAGACAACCTGAAGAATGCATGATATCAGGCAAAGAGAAGACACAAAAATGTAGAACATGTAACAGACAGAAGACCCAGGAATGGAGGATATTGGACAGAGAAGGACCCCACAAGTGCAGAACATCAGACAGAGTAAAAAGCCAAAAGTGTATCATCAGACATACAGTGGGCCCAAGACAGAAACCCAAGAATCCAGGACATTAGACAAAGAGAAAACCTAAAGGTGTATGGTATCACAGAGAGAGAAAACCCAAGAATACAGGACATCAGACTGAGAGAAAACCCAAGAATACAGGACATCAGACTGAGAGAAAACCCAAAAATACAGGACATCAGACTGAGAGAAAACCCAAAAATACAGGACATCAAACAATGAGAAAACACAAGAATGCAAGACATCAGACAGAGAGAAAACCCAAGAATACAGGACATCAGACTGAGAGAAAACCCAAGAATACAGGACATCAGACTGAGAGAAAACCCAAAAATACAGGACATCAAACAATGAGAAAACACAAGAATGCAGGACATCAGACTGAGAGAAAACCCAAGAATACTGGTCATCAGACTGAGAGAAAACCCAAGTGTGTAGGACATCAAACAATGAGAAAACACAAGAATGTAGGACATCAGAGAGAGAGAAAACCCAAAGAGAATAGGACATCAGACAGAGAGAAGAGCCAACAGTGTAGGTCATCTGGCATAGAGAAAGCCCAATAATGCAGGAGAGTAGAGAGAAAACCCAACAGTGTAAGCCATCAGACAAAGAAAACCCAAGTGCGCAAGACATCAATCAGAGAGAAAGCCCAAGATTGCAGGACATCAGAGAGAAAACCCACACTGTAGGTCATCAGACATACAGAAAACCCAAGAATGTAGGACATCAGATAGGGAGAAAACCCAAGAATGTAGGACATCAGACAGGGGGAAAACCCAAGGGCGTAGGACATCAGACAGGGAGAAAACCCAAGGGTGTAAGACATCAGACAGAGAAAAAAACCCAACGGTGTAGGACATCACAAAGAGAGAAAACCCAACAGTGCTGGACACCAGACAGAGAAAAGCCAACACATACATATCAAATGTGATATCAGACCATATTATTAAAAATCACAACAGAATTATTTCTGGTTCATAACTTACTTATAAGACTTAAGAATGGTTCATGGCAATGATAAAAATTGAGCAACAAGGTATGCACCATCTCAAAGGACATTTCATGCTGGTGTTTTTGTATAATGTCTTATAGGGCCTACATTAGCACAGTGAATAAATACAAATTAAAACTGAGATTATACAGTGTTTTATGAAAGATCATTTATGGGATTACGGAAACAATGCTTGCTCTTACTTTCACAGCCCCAATAATGATTACTCTGTACCTACATGTATTACTACTATATACCTCCCTGTATGGGCACCTTCTGTCCAGCCCATAACCCCATACACATACCTTCTTGCGTTGTTGTTGTTCTCGCTGACTATGGTTTTTCACATGCTTCCTCAGAGAGCTGGGGTCTGTGTATCTTTTGCTACATCCTGGTATCTGGCACGCATATGGTTTCTGAGGACAAAGATACTGACTTTGAAAGTGAAGTCTCCACCCTTCAAAATCAAATGTCTACAATTTCCTACTTGTAACATTCTTACTCCTATTTCTCAAACTTTTTTGAGAAATAAAATTCTCATTTACAATTTCTGTAAATTAAACAGACCACACTGTTTAAGTGAATCATAAAGTGGTAGGATTATTTTTGTAACCAAAATGTAGGATAAGTCTATTTAAACTGGTTTACAGCACAATTATTAATTTTTCATTATTGTTTTTATATATACATTTATTATAGGGTATATATTGTTTCCAACACATTTACAGTCACTTGCACACACTAACCAATGACAATAGGAAGTCCTTTCAATTTTTCATTTATCTCAATAATATACTCTATGAGAAAACTTTCACTTAAGGTTGGAGGAAACCAGAGATACAACATTACGATAACAGAGTGATGTCCCTTGGTAAACCAGGGGTTTTAATGCAGTATGGTATACATAATATAGAAAATTAATTAAACTAGATTAGGTTAATCCTCTGAATTATGTCTCTGGGTAGGGCTGAGTATCAAAATAATGTTATTCTGTCAGTAAGACATGAATACTGCCATGTTTAAAGATAGGCAAGTTACTTTAAGGTGCTGTAAAGCAGTGATATGTTTTCAATGGCATATGTGACTCGTCATGATGTTGTAATTATGTAACTCAAAAACTCTATGCTGAGTGAGATAGATACAGTCACAGAATCTAAATAATATGGCATTAGACTGATCCACCCACACATCCTTAAATAATGTATCACGATACCCGTACTAAAACAACCACACGGCCTGGAAAATTGTCAAATGATAGCGTGCTTAAGTGCAGCACGTTCTGAAAAAGGTGGCCATGATAAGGAAGTAATACTGCCAAAGTAGTGCTTTAAGCCATAAGCATTCATTCATTCATTCATTCATTCCTCAAAATGGTACATAAAAACTGTGCTTTTATTATTTTTGTTATTACCCTGAAAATAGTCGTTTTGATATGGCTGCAAAAATGTTGAAGTTCAAGTGGCGTTTTAAGCCTCAATCCTTCACTGATTCCTGAGAACAGCACAAGAACTGTGTGGTAGTGAGTTTATGTTTTAAGCCACAATCCTTCACCGATTCTTGAGGACAGTACAAGAACTGTGTGGTAGTGAGTTTATGTTTTAAGCCACAATCCTTCACCGATTCTTGAGGACAGTACAAGAACTGTGTGGTAGTGAGTTTATGTTTTAAGCCACAATCCTTCACCGATTCTTGAGAACAGTACAAGATCTGTGTGGTAGTGAGTTTATGTTGTACTGTGTTGTGCTTTACTGAACCACTGACCGTGTCAAGATGTGTGCGCTGGTGTTTAGCGCGGTCTGAGGAGTTACTGAAAGCCTTCGCACAGCCAGCATGGGTACACAGGTACGGCCGCTCCCCTGTGTGGGAGCGCAAGTGGATCTTCAGGTTCTCCAGACGGGAAAATGCCTTGGTACAGCCTTCAAACTGTCAACACAAAACATCTACGTACAGTAAATTCATAGCCAGTTTATAACAAGGTTTGTACAAGCTTTTACCTACCCAAAATTCATGGACGAGTTAAGGTCATAGTTAACGGTAGCCCCCATAATTCCTCCACCTTTTCCCATATGAAAAAGCAATTTTAGTGCAATTTATGTACCTTCGTAATTTGAATTTGGAAACAAGACCACACTGGTTGGATTGGTTAATTTCTGGGCTTTACAAAGGTACCATTTTATCAGTCTACACAGAGTAATACTTTCAGAAAATGTCTGAATAAACGCCTTGCAAACAAGCGAAAAATGTTGAAGAATTACAGCAGGTCTATATCCACTGAAATCTTAAAATGATTGTAGAGGCATTATAAAAACAACACCTTTTAATAAAACAAATTAGAATGCAATAGAAAAACAAATATAATCAGGCTGCAGCATACATATATCAATATCTGCACAACAACGGTTTTAACACATCTATCTTCAAAAATATTTTGGGTGTGTTGAAAGCATGTGAAATTGTATTGCTGCACATGCAAGGCTTGTACGTCCCCCCTGAGGTCAAAACTGCCTGTTAAAAACAAATTCACTTGGAGTTTACATTGACTATATACACAACATGATCCAGAAACCATTTTACATTATTTAGTCACCAACATGTATATTCCTGTATTAAAGTGAATTTACCAAATAGCTCCAAGACACCCCGATATGTATATATACGTGCATGTAAGCAGTTGATCACATATATGCAATTCCTACATGTATAAGAACGTGACTGTGCCGTTCTCTGACATACACTTTTGATTTTTATATCTGACGCATGTTAACTTTGGTCAAATTACCTATCTGAATTTCACAAGAGACCACTGCAGAGATGTTTACTTTACACACCTGGAGCCAGCCAAATTCTTCACATTCAGAAGAATTTATAGTGACATACGAGTGAATGTACATGTCCCACATCATGGACTAAGATTGAAGAACGCCCAATAGGAGAAAGTCTAGAAACAGCAGAGTCATTTCAATTTGTACAAACACTATCAATTTTGGTTGTGTTAACTTGATTACATTGCACTAATTGATCGTTCAGCTGTAGGGTCAAATACACCGCAAGGTAAACAAATCTGACTATTTTTTTTTTCATCTTGTTATAAAGAATTGCCAATTTGTGGTTACTTCAGGAGCTTGTGGTTGCATAATGGTAATATACAATGAAATGATCCAGGGAGTGGACTACGTGACAGACTCGATGGGTCACTGTGCAACACTCAGAAGGACGCCTGGCACGCGACAAAAAACTTTACCTCCACAAGTGAAGAGTGCCTAAGGCATTTGGTGCAGTCTGGGAGAATTCACAATCTTAGACACAACATAAATAAAACACAACATAAATAAAAGCCACTGCATATATGGCAATCCAAAGAAAAAAGCCATTTGAAGAAATGACAACAATTTCAATGAGGAAATGATGTTAAGAAAAACAAATGCTGATTAACAGAAAAAATGTGTACCAAAAGGCACTGAAAATGAGCAGTCAAATTTAACGAGACCTTGCTGAAAGGGCAATGGGTACAAGTACTTGCACGTAATTGTATATCAGTAATGCATTCCAGCAAAATGCACAGGGTAGTTTCTGCATGTTTAAGTTTTGAAATCTTTCAAATCTTTTTACAATTGGACGTCACACCCCAAAATGATATCACACATTCATACATTTCAAAGCTATAATTTGTGACATTTACTGATATCTTACAACTTAATTAAGTCTTTATATTTTGGTGTAACATATGTAACTGTAAGCAGATTGATGACAATTTATATATCTGTAAGTGAATCATATAATTATGCCATCTTTTTGTAGGTCTTGAAAGAATTCCTTCGGGCTTTTTCAATTTATGGTCAGTTATAAATAACGGTCACAAAAATTTGTCATTTATCGTACTATCAAGCTACAATTTACACAAAAACATATCCTTGATGATCCTTAATCTAGATTACCAGATACAAACTATATTCAGAAATTCGGGGTCTCTGTGGGCGAGGTGTTAATGTTATAGCGCAGAATGACTCCGAAGCCTTCAACCAGTGTGGCCGCTGTACCTTCAAGTCCAGCTCATGCACTCTGGTCTATGTGAGAAGGTCTGTCAGCAGCCTGCAGGTGACTGTGGGTTTCCCTCCCCCTAGGCTCTTTAAGAGAAATAATCTTGAGTACATGCAGTGTAAAAGTCACCACAGTCAAATAAATAAATAAATTTTAGAATTTTTTTTTAAGAGTCAAATAAATAAAATATATATTCAGGAATATGCTTGTGACCTCTTTTTAGCCAAGTCAAATTAACAATTCAGAGCTTTACAAGAACACTCCTGATGCTGGAGAATTTCCTTCAGTCTGTTTTTTCTTAAATCTACGCCACAGTCATGCTTCTAGCATTTACAGGAATGACAGTCGTAGAACATGTGACCCTATGCGACCTGTGAAGTTTACATGCACATCTACATCTGACTAACTCTCCACACAGGAATTCATATAATGCTGTGTTCATCATATATTTTTAAATTGCACCATGGCACCTGCTGTTTACCATCATGCCTCAATCCAGGAACGAACCATATGTAAATAGCACAGTCCTCAGATACATGTATTGAATGTATAAACAAGCGAGTCTAGATCAAAAATCTCCCAAATTACTAGATATTCTGCAATGTAAAACTGTACTATAACTAGATGTCATAGGAGACTAGTAAAACAGTAACAGCAACAATCTGCCCCACATAAAAGGTGGAGAAATAGTGAGTCATTGAGTCATTACTCCAGCTGTCTTCAACATCTGCTTGTCTTCAAACTAAGCTACAAGGCAGAACCCAGTAACATCTGTATACACATGCCTAGTACATCTCCACGAACATTGCCCGCCCCATTTTCTCCTCTCTTAACTCTTTGTACTCTACATGTAGCAATATTAGGACAATGGAGAGAGATAGTGATGAAGGCCTAAGTACATGTAACTCTGTTTACCTTTTCTAGGCTTGTCTATCTTACTCAGAAGTTCTTATTACTTTTAAAAAATTTTAAAAGAGGCTTTTTTATTCTTGAATTTTTCCACAAGTTTTCAGGCGGTAGATCATCTGATCGTATAAACCAGTTATAAAATGAAAGTGTGTAAGTACGAGTTGGTAAATGTATGTCACATTATTTCTGGTATGTCCATCCTTTTTGCGAAACAGTGCATGCATGTACAATCCATTCCATGCCACTGGCCTTCACAGTACTTTTTCCATGTCTGTATGTTTGCTTGGTATTCTATACCATACTTAACAACTTTATATAATTTGATACGATGACATGGAGTCATTAGGTCTGTGCACACACTTTGTGCATGAATAATGCCCCCAAAGCACGACAGACAAACGAAACCCAGCAGTCCTGTCTCCTTGCTCTAATTTATCAGTTTTAATACGGGTGATATGACATTAGTCCGAGTACACTGACTGTTGGTTGAGAAGTATTCGGATCTGAATATTTCTCAACCAACAGTCAGTGTACTCGGATTAATATGACATGATCTGGGTTACTGTGTGCAAATGTTCAAATATGTGCAGTACAAAAACTACCCCAATGCATAAGCATGAAGCTACTTTAACCAAAACGCCTCACGTGGGTTCAATCCCAGCCTCAGACAGTGACTTTGTGGACTCCCTTGTTTTCATTGTAAATGAGCCAATGGTTGCTCTCCAAACCAGGAGAAGGCCATGCATGGTGGAGTGGTTTAATCACTAACTACCACCTAGAAGTCATGGGTTCAACCCCGACCTTGGAATGAGGATTTGTACATTTACCATTCTCAATGTTTGCAGAGCATTTGTAGGACGCCTGCCCGACTCATCCTGTGAATGAAGGAGCTAAGGTATCGGATACAGTTAGGTATAACTGTCCAGTGTACACGCATGTGTGTCAGGCCGAGGTGGTAAGCATGACAATGCGGCGCAATTACTCAACAATGCAGTCCCTGTGAGTTCAACTCCAGCTCTTGCTGGCTTTCTCTCAACAATATGTGGGAAGGTCTGGCAGCAACCTGTAGATGGTCATGGGTTTCTCTCATGTTTCCTCCTACCAGAATACTGGCTGCCATCATAAAATATTCTGGAGTTCTGGAATACCATTAAAATACATGCAAATAAATAAATTAATGTATACATGCCCCATTGCTGAGTGAACCTGGGGGGTTGAGGGTTAATATAGGTAAGTGATCCAGCAGACAAAGAACTGCACACAAAGCTCCACTGTGTACAGTTACAAATGTCTAGTACATGTACCTGGACATTACCTTTAGTGTACCTTCACTATATTAGCAGATGTAATATAAAGTATGAACATTAAGAGAAGCTATGAGAAAAGACAAGATATAATATACAAGCCTGAGTTATTCAGGAAGTGGGCTGGAAATAGATCTGAAGAGTGAACAGCCATTTTTATCTGGGGTGCTTGGTAGCTCAAGAAATCAATGTTTATATTTTAGTTATGCAACATTGCAGAAATAAAAAGTTGTGCTTTTTAAACTTTAACTGCGCAAACAAATATACATCGCAAGGTACATGTATAGTAATGAATGTATCCACCCCAAACACATACTGTATTTCACCTTGCATGTAATTTTAGCCCATAAAAATTCACTTTCAGAACAGGACGTTCTTAAAATAGTACTTTTAATGCCAACAGCTTTTCTAATAAGAAATGAATCAAACTGCACAAAAACATGTACATGGACCCTGTGTAAGGTGGAAGAATCAAACTGTTAAACAGAATGTTTAAACTGAAAAAAGTCTGTGGATGGTCGTGGGTTTCCCCCGGGTTCTGCTCGGTTTCCACCCACCATAATGCTGGCCGCCGTCGTATAAGTGAAATATTCTTGAGTACGGCGTAAAACACCAATCAAATAAATAAATAAATTGAAAAAAAAAAACATTTCAGTCAAATTTTAGGGGAATGATTGAAATGGTTAATGCTATAGAATCAAAGTCCAGCCAGGAAATAAGGTTTAGGTTAGTACAGGGCATAAGTGGTAAAATTTCCAGTTACCCACTTTATTAGGAAGTCACAATGCAAATTTACATGGCAGTTTTGTCCTGTACCAAACAGTTGGTCCCCGTCAAAATACTACTTGGGGCAGGATACTGTCCTTGTCTGCTGCTAACTGCCAGCCTTGTTATAAATCTCTGAACTATTATTTGGAAAGTCTCCTCTTTGGCAGGTTTAGTTTCTGATGTACAGCAGGAACAAGAGTGCTCGCCTATCCTTAAAAGGTGCCTACAAAAGTGTCTACAATAAGTGTGTCAGGAGAAAGGAATGATTGCACACATTACAATGGTATACTTCAAGCTTACACAGATGGAGACTGAGGTGGAACATTTGTGCTGCATCATTTCCACCCCAGGTGGCCACAACCACATAAACCAAATATCTACCCTGCTCCATATACTAGTCTGCCTCTTGTGTACACTGGAAAGAAGGTCAGGCTGAATCAGTTGGTTACAAAGCTATTGCTACAACTCCAGAACAGATGTACTCAATCACCTGATACTCCCATGCTTCACACCATTCAAGAATGCAAGTCTGCCAACTGTGAAAATTTGCTGACTGACAAGGAATCAGTGCCACAAGTGTTAGCATCAAGTTAATATCATTGAAAATGTGTTCGATGGTATCAAATTTATTCATTTGATTGGTGGTTTATACCGTAGTCAAGAATATTTCACTTACATGGTCTCTGCCAGAATTATGGTGGGATGAAACCTAGGACCCATCCGCAGGTTGCTCAATAATATCAAAAACTGTTAGACCACTCCAATATTAAACAAACCTTAAGAGAACAGCAAAATGGTTGACTTTACGGCAGGAATAAAAAATTTCTGCTGCAATTTCATTAGGACAACCACAGATGCAGAAATGGCGGGATTCGAAAAACAGTATTGACTGGTGAGCAAATATAAAAATGTACTCGCCAGCACGACAAAGTTTCATTTGACCTACTCTCCACATTGGAGAAGAAAAACAGGCATAAAATCCTCCTCAATAAATGATGTCTCCTTGCTTGCCTTGTGAACATGAGTGGTGAGAGCTCTTCAAACGGCTCTAGTCATTGGCGTACATTGCCATCGTACTCTAGAATACAAATTAAAATACACCACGTCATTATTTTTTTTTTTTTTTAAACTTGCCGATTCAGTGGCTGAATTCACTTCTCGTTGTACTGTCAAAATGAATTCCACTTAAATTTGGTTTCTGTCCACTTTGATGATCTCTAGATAAGGTTATAGGTCATATCAGGTAAGGTCCATGTTGTATAGATAAGAGATCTAAAAGATCTACATGCTCAAAGGGGCATAACTTGTGATGGTGTGCATGTCTGGTCGTAACTATCATTCAGTACTTTCACGTCCATGTTAAAGCTCACTGAGAATTTTTATAAATTTATACCCCCAGCCAGCTTGCCAAGTGAACAACATGCCTACTGGCTGAGCTGGAGACCGATGTTCTTCATTTCCTGACAAATAGCTCAAGGTCTGAAACGCTGTCTTGGAATAGGTACTCTTGTCAAATTTGGTGGTTTTCGTTTTAAGGAATTTTTTTTTAATCAGTCAGCTGGCAACTCTAACTCTGAACCCTAGCTGCTTTATGATAAACTTGCAACTTTTGAGAACTAGGATCTGTGCAATATATCCAGAAAGTGTAATCTCAGATAATGAACATACTGTAGCTTCCCAAATGACATCTCCTAATCAGTTTAGAGGATTATAGCCACCTATACTTTCATGCACCCATGATACAGGTGTAACATGTAGCTCTATACATAGTAACATGGTTGACGGAACCGCAAGCGTTAACAAACAGACAGGTCAGGTCAATACTGAAGTAAAGCCCACAATAATCCCAAGTCATCTGATCATCTCAGAACATATGCTATTATAAGACACTCTTATCTCCTTCTGCTAAAATAAATCAGTGCACAGCACCTAAAAATGACACAGATTTCAAAAATCAGGTCATGGACGTGCAGTCCTTCAGTAGGAGGTGACCAACACAGTTCTCTATAAGAGAGCAATAAGGATAAAGACCTCACTTAAACACAGGATGTTTTCAGCCTGTTATCACTGTTGTCAAACTTCCTTTAACCATTTCTTCGCCTAAACGCTATCACAAAAATTATGCCACATTAAAAATCTATTACAGTATTTTCTTCCACTGTTATTGTATATGCCACATTAAGGAATTTCTTATTTATACATTGAGTCAATAGAAGTCAGTTGTATGGATGGAGAACTGCTAAAATTGCCTTATGTGTGAAATAGGGATAAGAAATATGAAGGAGAATTTTATAATGAAAGACCATAAAAAGAGAGTATCTACAATTGCTTCTTGTCACCAAAGCCCGTAGAATGATGGAAGCAGAGGAGTCTGGAAAATTAGTTGTCAAAGACTGGGATTGAATAAGTGCATCTCAGCTACATATACAGGTAGCTTGAAAGTGCTTTAACCATGTGATCCCCACCACCTTGTGGCTTAAGTTTTAGTCATATTTTATTTACTTACTTATTTGATTGGGGTTTTACACCGTACTCAAGAATATTTCACTTAGACAACAGGGGCCAACATCATGGGGGAGAAAACCACAACCATCTGCAGGTTGCCAGAAGACCTTCCAAGGTACGACCTGACAGCAACCGCATTGGTGGGAGCCTTCTGGGATATTGCGCCATGCTGGAGTGCTAACCCCCTCAGCCACTCAATCATATTTGGAAATATATTCAGTCTAAAATCCACAGGGTGTCTTTTTGTAAACTTCTGTGTGTCAGCAAAATAATAATCCATAACATTTCTCATCCAAAATCAATCTTTACATTTGAAACAAGAGAAAACCAAAAACTTTGGTCTTAAGCCTTTCATGTATTTCATGCATCTTACATGTATACCAACCGGAAGGACATGTTGGTGGGGCAATGCAAGATGAGGGTACATGAAAACATTAGGTTTGAACTTCCCTACTTTAACAAGAATAAAAGATACTTGATGAGAACTAATTAGTAAAGAGTTATGCTCTGACTTGTGCATCTTATATCACATATTATGCACATACTTACAACAGCCGTTGTGAAAACAAGGCATATGTATAGGCCTTACAAGTAGTAAGGGTTTTCTAAATGCAAGCATAAAATCATGCCACATTCACGTGGTGACATTTGCCATATCGGTTAGTCAAGTGAAGATATGACAAACGCCATTTCCTTTAGGTCACAGAACTTGACAAATCACATGGCACATACACGAGTCCTACGTGTTTTTTTCTTTTGAAGAGTCAATATGAACGGTGCGTTTCTACAAATATTTCATCATAAATCAGGACTTTATTGGTAAAGGTAAAACTTTATTGTCCCTTGAACATACATGTATGGTGTTACATGTAAGTCCAGGCACCTTAGTACAGCTACATGTAGGTTCTCGTGCCAAAGACCTAAGGGTTATACCATAATGTTCATGGAGTAATACTGCAGGATATTATCAACAATGCAAGAGTTGTAAACTACCTTGTAATTACCCTATAGGTGTTACAAGGTCACCTGATGTCACTCAAGGTCGCCACCAGGTGTCCAAGAACAAAGAATTGGGTTGATAAAGTTACGTGGCTTATGGGACAATTACACGAAATCAGACAGGTGGTTGTCATGTTTGAGAAGCAGCTTGGGTTGATGGGTTTAGACTTCAAAGGAAGAATCTTTGTCATTTGGAGGGCATGTGAACAGCCATAAGGGGCAGACACAGCACAATTGCCATATAACATGCATGGAGGACACATCATTCCACATTTACCAGCAAAACCTCTTGTGTGTTCACAATTAATGTGACATTTGACTCTGAAGTCAGTCAACCATTGGATTATGAGATTAGCTTGAGCAATCATCTTTGTTTTGATACTAAGAGTACTGACATTCATGCACAAGTGGGCTCTAGACCCCCCCCCCCCCCCCCCCACACACACACACTATAAATGTCTGAGCCAGATTAAATATGTACATGGTACTTGTAACAATTCCAAACTAATAGGACATACAACTCCTAATTGAGCATACCTGTACATGTATATGAATATACTGTAATACATAAAACTACATGTACATGCTCTTTGTCCTGTTTTTAAACCAATTAAATTGCTGAAACCTTAAATACTACTAACTGTGAGAGACTTCAATGGTTAATGTAGTTGAGTATGATGCACATACATGTACTGAACATGTCTACATGTGTGTCTGCTATAACAATGTGAACATATCACACACTTACATGCATTTACATGTACTTTGTAACAGCAAATTAGTTTAATTCCTCAACCTTTTTGCACATGAAAGAGCAATTTTCAGCGCAATTTATGAAATTTTTTTATTTGATATTAGAGATACAACTACATTGGTTGGATTGGCCAGTTTATGGGCTTCACAAAAAGTATAATTTTATCAGCCAGCACAGTATAATGCCTTCAGAATATGCTTGAATAAACACATGGCAAACATGTGAATACATTGAAGAATTACAGCAACACCATGCATAAATTTTCATACATGTACATCTTGACAGTACATTTAACTGAATGTTCAAAGAATATTGGGTCAAGATAAATTAAAGCTGTTATCCAACAGCATTGCTGGGGTCCATGCTATTAGTCTTACCACTTCTGGTAGCCTGATGTCTATAAAGTTCATGATAATTGGAAAAAAACACGAAAAAAAAAAAAAAAAAAAACCCGGAAAGGAACATACTGGATTTAAACCCTAGACTGCCAGGCATCATTTACAATTGGCCAAAAACTAAGGACTAGCACAGAGAATAGGCGGTTTTGATCTTCTGCTGATAGCTGAGGACATAAGACAGAAAGAGCACATTGTTGCAAAGTTGGTGCCCCCAGAGCAAAACACAGAGTGAACACATTGTTGCAAAGTTGGTGCCCCAGAGCAAAACACAGAAAGAACACATTGTTGCAAAGTTGGTGCCCCAGAGCAAAAAAAAACAGAAAGAATACATTGTTGCAAAGCTGATGTCCACTTCCACCATAAACCGCAGTATATGGTTTCATGCAGTTTAGCACAAAGTTCCCATGTTATTTAAACAGGAGGGTTTTGTCAATTTTTCATTTGTCATAACATGAAAACTATAAAAAATAAGTAAAAAAATAATTCTAGTAGAAATGTGATCCTGACGCCAAGGGGCACCAGATAGTGTATTGTTTATGATTTTAAAATGGATTAGCCGTTTTGGAGAAGAAGATTATTTAAACTTATCACTAAAATTCAAAATGGCTGTTTAATCATGTGACTGGCGAAACAACACAAAACATCAAAGTTGCTCCATATGTTCCTTATTAAGACTCCAAAGTTTGGTTTTTCTAGCTTTACCAGTTTTCGCAATATTGCAATTTTATGAGTTGACTAAGAATAATAATAATTATCTAAACGATTTCAAAAAGTGTCCCACTAGGGTAATAGCATGGACCCCTAATAGTTAGTAGAGTTAACTTATAATTACAGACTTCCTGTCCAGCAGTATGTGGGATGGTCCCCAGCAACCTGTTGGTGGTCCCCTAGAAATACTGTTCAGTACAGCGCAAAACTCCAATCAAATAAATCAATAAATACCTACATTAATTTTTAATTGCAAGGTACATGTACAAGTATATGTTTAGCCAAGAAATCTTAGCTATGGCGATTTTGATATTTGTACCATTTGTCACACCCAACAACACTTGCACAGTTAAAAAACCTTATAACTTTCATTGAGTAAAGTCACCGAAACAATCAATGAAGTATACTGAACTATTAATATAAAAGTTATATCATACAATTCATATACAGTGTACCTAGAATTATCAACCAAGGTGAAATGATGTGGGGCTGGTCACGGTGCCACAGTGGTATGCTAGTAGTGCAATGCAGAACTTCATTTTCACCATCTTGAACTATGGCAACCTCTACATACACTACTGCGTAAACTGGAGCATAAATGATAATGTGGGTTGAGCATTCGTTGTGCACTTTGTAGTTAGATCACTCAAGACATCTTTGGTTTCATTCATCGAAACCATCGAAGGTTACAACTCTTCAGAATGAGTATGACAACCAGCATGGTTCTTGTTCGTTCACTTTAATTGATGAAAACTTGCACAGTTGGAAGCAACTTCCCTTTGCATAAATAAGTAGGGAATACATTTAAATTTGGGTCAGAAAACTGACTGCTGTCATATACGTGAAAAATTCTAGGCTATGGCAATACCCACCAAGCTAAGGAAAGAACAAAAGTTCTGATTTTCCTCCTATTTTGCCTTTTGGCTGGGAACTTTCTGACAGCCCAAAAGATCCAACCAATATAAAATTGCCAGCTGACAATGTATGGATGTATGACTGATATAACACCAATCACACTCCGTGTATAAGCTACAATGTGACAGACATTTACACTCCACAACAGTAGCAGGTGAGGCATATGTTGAATGGAAGTTCACTCACCGTACACTTATTGGGTTTCTCACCGGAGTGCACCCTCATGTGGATGAGAAGCTTGTAGCGAGCGTTGAAAGGTTTGTAACGACGAGGACAGCCTGACCAGAAACAGGTGAAGTCCTCTCCTTTCCGCTGATCAATGTGACATTTCTCAATGTGCCGCACAAGTTCATCCTGCTCAGGGAATACTTGGTTACAGTCAATCCACCTGCACACTTGTCTCTCCGACTCATCCTCTCCAGTCTCGTCATTAGGAATGGCTGGAGTGTTGCTGATGTTGCTGATGTTGCTGGTCGTGAGAGCCATGGCAGGGCTGTACACAGGCAGAGGCTGACTCTGAGTCTGGTCCTGCTGTTGTTGTTGTTGATGTTGTTGTTGTACATGATGTAGGATGTTCTGCTGCATGTGCAGAGAGGCCTGCTGCTGGGAATGGTGAAGATGTGGATGACCTTGCTGATGCTGCTGTGGATGAGGATGATACTGGTGATGTTGCTGCTGAAGATAACACTTATGCTGCTGCTGTTGTTGTTGTTGTTGTTGACGTTGCTGACCATGTTGCTGTTCCAGAGCTTGTGCATAGGATGGAGGAGGGCGCATGAAGTGGGTGCTGGACACTGATGTGCTGGATGGGTTGGCTGAGACCTGCTCCATCCCACTGTCGGGAAGATCAAAGAGATTCCCATTGATGTTAACGTTCATGTGGAGATTGACATTCATGTTCAGATCATGGTATCCTTGTTCCAGTAGGTGCACCTGATCCTTTGGAGCCACCATATGGTTGCTCATGAAGCCGGATTCTTGTCTGTTGCCCTGCATCTCAAGCTGTATCATGCTTGCACAGTCAGAGAAGGCATCAAAGTCCTGCTCCCTTTTCACCAGGGTGTTAGGGCTTAAAGGAGTTAAGTTGAGGAAGCGATTTCCTGATGAACCGGAGCCAGAATAAGGACTGCTGGATCCATTCCTCATGAGATGTCCATAGCAGCCAGTGCCTGGGCCAGTTTGCGGGGAGAGACTTGCGGAGGATCCTCGAGAACCCAGGAAACCGTTTAGACTCAACATATTAGGAGAGGAACGAATGATAGCGGATATGTCAAGTCCCTCAGCAGATAGCGGGGAAACCGACAAGCCACGTTTTCTCACCTGAGCCGATGGACGAGGGCTAGCCATGCTGGATCCAGACTGAGAGGACACAGTCTCAGGAAGGTGCAGGTATGGCGAAAGCGAGGTGGTTCCGTGAGAGGTGGCACTCCCTGGGGTGGTTAGACTCAGGTATTCACTTCCTGTCACAGAACCATTTGTTATGGAGCTTAAGGCAGGTAATGGTTTGTATGGGTTCCACTCCATTTTCTGCTGCACTGGTGCTGGCTCCACAAAGGCAGTTTTCTGTGTCCCACTACCATTGTTGAAGCCACCAGGTGTAGAAAATCTGGCATTTTCTGATGTGACTGACATGGCTGGAGTGGGCGCAGTGTGTCGAGGACTGGATCGGATACTGGAGACTTCGCTGGGGGTGGGAGTGTGTGTTTGTAACAAATGGCTGGTGGGCTGTTGTAAACTGGATGCCACCAAACTGATCCCATTGGTGCCCACTCTAGAAGTGACAGTGCAGATGCGCTGAGCTTGGTTTCCATAGTTTCCAGTCCTTGGAGTGATACCAATGCACTGCGGGCCATAGCTGCTTGTGGGGTCTGTAATAAACAAATATTGAAATATTTATTTATGTATCTATTTGATTGATGTTTTACGCCGTACCCAAGAATATTTCACTTATACGACGGCGGCCAGCATTACGGTGGAAGGAAACCGGGCAGTGTCCGGGGAAAACCCACGACCATCCACAGATTGCTGGCAGACCTTCCCACTTACGGTCAGAGAGGAAGCCAGCATGAGCTGGACTTGAACTCAGAGCAACCGCATTGGTGAATATTGAAATATGTTAATGAGTGGACAACACATTTAACTACGGTAAGGTCATCATTTTACAAGTGATGCATTCTGACTGATTCACCCAGCTTATAGGGCCAGTCCAGTTTTTCATGAAGTTTGATTAACTTCTTATCAGAAAAACGTAAGTGTTGGCATCAAAAATGTCATTTTAATGTATTTATGTGCTGCTGAAAATGTATTTCTACATTCCAAACTTTAGGGAAAATACAGTGGTTATAATCCTTGATTGGAATCAATTTCATGTTACAGTACAGTCTGATCTTCACGCTAAATCCTACACACATGGTACACCATGACTTCACACCTGTACACTGCACATGGCAAGACACAAATTTATTTAAACAGTTGGTTAACATTAAGTCCACTATTTAAGCAAAACAGGTTTCTAGTTGATGCTAAACTTTTCTTCAATGAAACACATATTACATGTTTCAGAGACAAGTAATTCACTGCATAAGTTTCAGCTAAATGTACTGACATCCCTCACTGAAACTAATTTATTTATTTATTTATTTGATTGGTGTTTTACGCCGTACTCAGGAATATTTCACTTATATGACGGCAACAAGCATTATGGTGGGTGGAAACCAGGCAGAGCCCGGGGGAAACCCACGACCAACTGCAGGTTGCTGCTAGACCTTCCCAGTTATGGCCGGAAAGGAAGCCAGCATGAGCTGGACTTGAACTCACAGGGACCGCATTGGTGAGAGACTCCTAGGTCATTACGCTGCGCTAGCGTGCTAACCAACTGAGCCACAAAGGCCCCCATTGAAACTAATTATATTGCATATTATCAAATATATCTAAAGACCTAACCAATTGTTATGTCAATACATTACACTCACTTGAAAACAGAAAAAAAACAGTTTCATTCTAGCTGTGCAGAAAAAGTAGTGAGAAGTGGCGTTCGTGCATTATCGTAATTTTACAAATTCCGTGAAGGAAGTAAGACTTGAAACAAAACTTGAAGTTAATTTCCCCGACATCCTTTCAGGCAAGTGCACTCCAGATGCTGAACACAAACACAAACAAAAATAAATGTGCCGTACATGTGGAGATATTGTCATCAGAACTTTCTAATCATGTGGGGGGCCTCTGGGGCTGAGTGGTTAACTACTCAATAACTCACAAGCCTCTGACCAATGTGGTTAATGTGAATTCAAATCTGGCTCATGCTGGCTTTCTCCCTGGTTGTACCTGAGAGGCTCTCTCAGCAACCTGTGGATGGTCATGTGTTTCCCCTGGCCCTGCTGACCACCATCATATAAGTGAAATATTCTTGAGTATGGCATAAAACACCAATCAAATAAATAAATTAATCTAACCCTGTGAATTACTGAATGAAAGCCACACACATTAAATTTGTTAGTGAGCATTAACCCTATTTGTTCTTTGCCCATACAGCATCTAGTGGCACACTGCCAACTACAGACACTAATACATCCTGCTAAGAAGTGTATGACGTTTCCAAACTCTCAACACCCACGCTTGCCATGTGGTATAATACCGTCTCACTAAAACCCTTAAGGGGGTAATATTATTTTGCAGTACAGGCCATTCTGTTACACTACACTTAATCTGTAGAGATTAATGTGTTTATCTGTATAAAACGTTTGAACATGCATACTCATAGACACACAGCATATGTAGTGACTGTTCACATACAAAATCCCTTATCCCTGTCAATGTCCTTAGCCAGATTTGAAAGTGATATCCTCCTCTAGAATTGCTTTTCACATATGGTCTTCACAACACAGAGGGGACTGACCTACAGACTGAGAGAAGAACATCAGCATTTGTGTGTGCCCCTCCCACTTTCAATGTGGACAGCAACTAAGTATAGACATAATGTAAAAGCATGAATAATTTGCATAAACCAAGAAAATACACACTGATGTTGCAATGATCCTTTCATAATCAGTGTGCAAAAGATTTTGCTCAGTCAACTAATTTACTTTATCATTTATTTATCTGACTGGTGTTTTCGATATATCAAAGGTTATTTCAATTATTTTGTCAAGAGCCATAACTATGAGTAGGATGCTGGAAGATCTTCCCACAAATGACTAAAGATCTGGACTTGGGCTCACAGCGAGCATGTAGAATTAATCACAACATTCAGCAGTAGAGAGAATGTTTTGATCAACAAAGGTAACCATTGAGTAAATTATGGGTTACATGTCTATCTCTGAACCACTGCCATTTGTCATGTCACACATCACACTTCTGTAAGCCACGTCTCACCCAGTAGGTGATTCAAACATTTGGACACAATGGTCAGGACTAATCTTTTATTCGCTTATTTATTTATTTGGTTAGTGTTTTACACCATACTCAAGGGGGGAAAGCCACAACCATCCCCAGGTTGCTTGCAGACCTTCCCAAGGCCCGCTAACCAACTGATCCATGGAGGCCCCGCTAATCTTCTAGGAAACCCTGATAGTTGGTTTGGCCTGAATCAGTCTGCTAAAAATATAGCACCCGCTCCGCTTTTCACTGTAAACGGTCAAAAATGATCGCATAATTAAAGAATTTTGTTAAAAACAAAACAATTGTAAAAAACTAAAAGAAATGTTGTGATAAGCAAATCCTTATCCAACAACATGTGCCTAAAAACATAAAGTGGCTGGAATGGCTAAGGAAGACCTCATGGCCTACGTAAAAACCACTTTATCACCTCATGTATCAGCTACATGGACTACATAATAACCACTTTTATCACCTCATGTAGCAGGTATTTGGACTACATAATAACCACTTTCATCACCTCATGTAGCAGCTACATGGACTACATAATAACCACTTTCATCACCTCATGTAGCAGCTACATGGACTACATAATAACCACTTTTATCACCTCATGTAGCAGCTACATGGACTACATAATAACCACTTTTATCACCACATGTAGCAACTACATGGACTACATAATAACCACTTTTATCACCTCATGTAGCAACTACATGAACTACATAATAACCACTTTTATCACCTCATGTAGCAGCTACATGGACTACAGAATAACCGCTTTCATCACCTCATGTAGCAGCTACATGAACTATATAATAACCACTTTCATCACCTCATGTAGCAGCTACTTGGACTACATAATAACCACTTTTATCACCTCATGTAGCAGCTACATGGACTACATAATAACCACTTTTATCACCTCATGTAGCAGCTACATGGACTACATAATAACCACTTTTATCACCTCATGTAGCAGCTACAGGAGCTACATAATAACCACTTTCATCACCTCATGTAGCAGCTACATGGACAACATAATAACCACTTTTATCACCTCACGTAGCAGCTACATGTAGTTAATGTTCTAAATTTTTGAAACTGTTCCCCCACTTCCCTTTCAATTCTAGATGTATTAGAAATGTGCAAGTGTATTGCAGTTTAGCACATATAATCCAAACAACAAATATTATCCAAATGAAGATTACAACAACTTTTCATTTGTATAACAATCAGTAGAATGTAACAATTCTTGAAAACAAGGTTAAAAAAGAACAGCCAATTTAACAAATAAATGCGTTGTATTAGTGGATTATCACAGACATGTGTACGCTAGGTGTAACTGAGGTCTACCCATGAGCCTTATAAGCCCTGCTTGTCATAAACATGAACAAATGTCCCAACAACAGCCTAAATTCATTAGCCATCTAAATGTCCTTTAATTACCGCATATAGATCAATCATTTGCACTTTTAATATCACTTAAGGGTTGAACATGGGTAAGAATTTGATAATTACACTATTACCAGAGAAGCCATAAAAAGGCACTAAGGAAGGGTTTCTCTGATCCCGTCAATCACCCCTATATCAGGGTTCACTGGCTACCTGCCTATAAACATGGCACCGAAAATCTCTTAAAGGGGCAAGAACGATGAAGTCAACAACCAGAATGGTGTGCAAGGAAGTGATCACAATGGACAGTATCAGATAACCAGACTGACTTCCAATAAATATAACGAAAATTACACATCTATCTTGTATGTGTATCAGTCAAGAAATGTGCTAACTTTGCTCAAGACTCCTATTCCTAACCAAAACGGCAGTGAATTTAATGTACAGGGGAAAGGGACAAGTATTGATTTCGCTTTCACCTGTTTAGGCACATCACAGAAATATGTCCTGTATTAAAACACCTACTTGTACAGATAACTTATATACCATAAAGTAAAGGCATGTATATATATATATATATATATATATATATATATATATATATATATATATATATATATAATTTTGGATACTCTTGGAAATTCTAGACTATTTCAGTTCAAAGGTTATCTCTCACCACTCCATTTTGGTTGGAGGCTATCTAAATAAATGCCCTGCACGAAATGTTCTGTGGTATTGTGAACTCTTGCGGCATGATTAATTCATAAGGATATTTTTATACATGTACCTAAACCATTACATATATGTCACAGACATATCTATATGGTTTACTTCTTTCTGTCAGGGTCTAGTTTTTGTTTAATTGTCAACTTACATATACTAGCTGAGTGACAACATGCAAGGACTTCGGCTAGCTACATGTGGCACATGCAGCTACTTCATAAAATACACTGCCAATTTTACATGGGCAGAGAATGAACAATTATGACTTAAAAAGCACATGATACTTCCACAATAGCATTTATCCCATACTGTGGCAACCTACCCTAATTCTTTGAATTTTTGGGAGATCTGGTCTGCTCTTTTTATATACATGTAAATACTGTAACACAGTTTCTCTTTTCTCACAGGGCTAATCTATACAATAGACATCCTATAGTTATCCTTACTTCTGTGAAAACAGAGAGAAATGCAAATTTTTTGCTTTTGTACTACTGATATCTGTCATAAAATTAGAAGAATTATTGTAAATCTTCAACCTTTTCAATCACTAAAGCACTTTTTTAAGTGGAATTCAAGCATACAGTTATTCAGAAAATGATGTTAAAATTGTTTTGTCTGTGTCACTAAAAATGCAAGCTTCATAAAACTGCGAATTATACCGCATTGTTCTCTCAGAATGTTTCAAAATATTGGTTGCAGAGGCGGTTGAAAAGGTTGAAGAAATAGGGTACTGTAGCAGAAGTGAGATACTCAGCTACATGTAAATGCAGTTACACTCAAACCATGAATAGGAATTTCACAGGTATTCACCATGTAGACTACTGACTTCTAACTACTAACACCATGACTTCATCTTGAATACCTTTCATGTTTTCTTTTAACTTTTCTGGAATGTTCTAACATCAATTAATGTACACACTAAACAACAGGCATCCACGAGGCCCTTGTTTTTTTTGAAGAAGAAGACCAAAAACAGATACTTTATATTTACGGGAAAAGAATTATAGGTAAAAATATGTGTAAACAAGACTGTAGTCATGGTTTGGAAAGAGTTTACTACAAAATTAATTCCTGAATTTAAATACAGGTTTAAGCTTGCCACAGAAAATCAGCCGGGAAATTCCATTGTACTGGTGAAGACGTTAAGAGAATGTGTGTGTATAGCACTGATCAGAAGACTTGCCGGCACTACATGTAGCTCTTCCTTGTATGTTTACTTTCCCACTGACACAGAAAACCAGGTATTTTTATCACTGTTTTAACAGTTCTATCGGGGAGTTCTTTGCAGGCCCAGCTACATGGCAACAGTGCGATACATATTCCCCCTGTGACTCAGGCTTGCTGGTCTGGCAGGGGAACCTCTGCAGATAAGTAAGGTATTACTGGGTAACAAGGTTTAGGTAGCACTAGCTAACAGTACCTGAAGTCAATACCTTCCGCATGTATTTATCTAAATACATGTTTATAAGTAATATTACTTGTGTATAAGTAATAATATAAACAATAATAACAGCTAACCCCCTCCCCCCTTGATATACATAATTCACAATAAGGAAAGACATTTAGTGCACAAGTGAGGAGGACTCTATACTGTTTGAATGATTTAAATTGGTTTTATCACCACGATCCTGATAATATAAGCTTTAACGTAGGCTCAATATTTGCACACCAAACTGCCCCTGGGAAGCAAGCATAGCCCCAACAGAATTTAGATCTGAGATCTGTGAATTACACTCATTGTTGAACTTAAGAAACTAAGAGTGAATGTGTTGGATGGAATAACTTTGACCCACCAGTTTTTTAATAATCTGCTATGTTCACTGAAATCATTACACAACACAGAGGATCTAATAAATGCTACAAGGTGAGACATGTACATGCCATAATGCAGGACCCTTCGTATATTGCTATAGGATAATTTATAATGTCAAAATTGAAACTATCCCTCTTGGCACAGTCTTCAAAACAGCCATAACTAACTACATTATATTTAAATATTTTGTGATATTTAAACATTTTGTGACGATAATAAAGACAATCATCCTAAAACAATTAAAATGCCTGGCATATTATTGCAGAATGAAACGATGAAACCCATATTTATTTATGTAACACCATATAATCATTCTGGAAACCTGGCATTATACTTCAAATCATGTCAATATCACATTGAAACCCTGGCATTATGTGAAACCCTGGCATTATGTCACACTCAAACCCTGGCATTATGTCACACTCAAACCCTGGCATTATGTCACACTCAAACCCTGGCATATGTCACACTCAAACCCTGGCATTATGTCACACTCAAACCCTGGCATTATGTCACACTAAAACCCTGGCATTATGGGAAACCCTGGGCATTATGGGAAACCCTGGCATTATGTTACACTGAAACCTGGCATTATGTCACCCTGAAACCCTGGTATTATGTGACAATGAAGCCCAGAATTCATGTCCCATTGAAAACAAAGACAAGATCATACTGAACAGTAAGTGTTAATGTCATACAGAGAAAAATTCTAATCAAGGCATCAAAACAGACAGTAGTAACCAATCACATACATTATCATCAATAATTACAAGATCAATATGAAGAAAGAATATGAAGGAATGTAAAATAATAAAAAGGCAATGACACCCCAAATACTCTTTCAAAATGAAAACTTCAGCCAGGTTTTTTTATCATGTCACAGGCAATAATACTGAACAAATTGTTGGAAAGCTGAAGAGAAAAATACTTATTAAAATATCAGAATTATTATTACAATTACATGTAAAACATAGAATATCGCAGTTATTCTAAAAATCATCATGAAATTCTATATGAGTTAGTTTAATATTGTCAGGCCTGTCAATGTGTTTTATGATCTTGCATAAGTCGGCACCTGAAACATCAAATGTTAGACATCTGTTTGATATATCTGTCAACAG
Source organism: Liolophura sinensis (assembly GCF_032854445.1). Classification (NCBI taxonomy): domain Eukaryota; kingdom Metazoa; phylum Mollusca; class Polyplacophora; order Chitonida; family Chitonidae; genus Liolophura; species Liolophura sinensis. Next base: position 30,277,443 of record NC_088301.1, on the reverse strand, counting down.
ATCTAATTATCTCCCCACTTTTGCAGACTTCCACCACCAGGGTGACAGTCAACATGACAATAGATCCTATATAAATCTCAAGTAGAACACCCTATCACTCAGGCTTTCCTGACAACCATTATTGATATAGACAACAAATAAAACCGACAGGGTTATACTGTACCCTGTTATATCCCACTTATCAGGACTTTGCATGGATAAATAATTCATCTCAAAAACTTAAGCTGTCAGTGCATTTGTTTTGTGTTTTCAGCCTTGTCCAATAGTACACTGCATGTTGACCTGATTTAAGATATATATCTCAGTTTACCACAATTACAATGCCTGCTGTTTGGAGCTGGGACAATACCTGCTGTTGTGGACTGCAAAGCGGCTGTCACTAAGCTGTCAACAGACAAACATGTAAATAATGGTTAGCTAACCAGAGGAGTGTGGCAAGAAAGAAAAGGTTTTAGGGTCATTCAAGTAGCTGACGAAATGCTCGCTTTGTGCCATGAAGAACAGCAAACTATTTCCACACTGTACTTGATTAATTGATTAACTTAACTGTGCTGCCCAAGAGAATACAGCAGAAAGTGCTGTCCTGTCCAAGAGAATACAGCAGAAAATACTGTGTTGTCCACGAGAATAGAGCAGATTGTACTGTGTTGTCCAAGAGAATAGAGCAGATTGTACTGTGTTGTCCAAGAGAATAGAGCAGATTGTACTGTGTTGTCCAAGAGAATACAGCAGAGAATACTGTGTTGTCCAAGAGAATACAGCAGAAAATACTGTGCTGTCCACGAGAATAGAGCAGATTGTACTGTGTTGTCCAAGAGAATAGAGCAGATTGTACTGTGTTGTCCAAGAGAATACAGCAGATTGTACTGTGTTGTCCAAGAGAATAGAGCAGATTGTACTGTGTTGTCCAAGAGAATACAGCAGATTGTACTGTGTTGTCCAAGAGAATACAGCAGAGAATACTGTGCTGTCCACGAGAATAGAGCAGATTGTACTGTGTTGTCCAAGAGAATACAGCAGAGAATACTGTGCTGTCCACGAGAATAGAGCAGATTGTACTGTGTTGTCCAAGAGAATAGAGCAGATTGTACTGTGTTGTCCAAGAGAATACAGCAGATTGTACTGTGTTGTCCAAGAGAATAGAGCAGATTGTACTGTGTTGTCCACGAGAATACAGCAGATTGTACTGTGTTGTCCAAGACAACACAGCAGAGAGTACTGTGCTGTCCAAATGAATACAGCAAAGAGTTTGTGCTGCCCCAAAAGAATACAGCAAAGAGTGCTGTGCTGTCCAAGAGAATAGAGCAGATTGTACTGTGTTGTCCAAGAGAATACAACAGAGAGTGCTGAGCTGTCCAGGAGAGTACAGCAGAGTACTGTGCTGTCCGCGAGAATAGAGCAGATTGTACTGTGTTGTCCAAGAGAATACAACAGAGAGTGCTGAGCTGTCCAAGAGAATAGAGCAAAGAATACTGTGCTGTCCAAGAGAATACAGCAGAGAATACTGTGCTGTCCAAGAGAATACAGCAGAGAATACTGTGCTGTCCAGGAGAGTACAGCAGAGTACTGTGCTGTCCCAGGAAAATACAGCAGAGAATATGGTGCTGTCCAGGAGAATATAACAGAAAGCACAGAACACTCGAAAGAGCATGGTGCAGTCCAGAAGAATACTCGATAGGGTACTATATTCAGAGTTGCAGACTGAGAAGAAACAGTTTATCTCGGACTTAATTTGCAGTCTGATCACATAGGTCGCACCATGACATGATACGACCAAAACAAGCATGAAAGTGATGACAAACCCTACATGAATATAAGCAAACACAGAATCTTAGAAATGTCAAAATTAAAAGACAGACAAAAAAAAAGACAAAATGTCAGAAATTAAAAACAGTTCTAAGAAAGCCCAACAATTTTTCAACAGGAACATGAACCCGAAGACAAAAAAGAATTAAGGTACATGTACCATGTTAGGTTCAACATATATGATATTTCATGCAAAATACTCATTTCATCTTGTACCTAAATGTAATATTATGAAAACACTACTGTCCTGCCCCGCCCTGTAACAATTAACTTAAACAGGAGACTGGATTTATGCTGGAGTATGTATACTATATGCATGTACTATATGTATGTATACTATATGTATGTGTATTTATATATATATATATATATATATATATATATATATATATATATATATATATATACACACACATGGGTGTGTGTCTGTGTGACCAATATATACATTCATAAATACATACACACACAACAATCATTCAGAAAACAGACAAAAGTTTTATAAGTATAAACACCTGACTTGAACATAAGAGATTGCCATTCAATCCAGGTGTAGAATTTCCTGCTGCCACTCTATTACGTTAATGCAACCCTTAATCAGCTCTCCTGGACGGAGGTATTTAAGTGCTTCACCAATGAATGGCCATTTCCAACAAAGTACAAAACTTGGAATGCGTCATAAACCAGCGTGCAACAAGGACACCATTGTTGTGACTACAAACAAGATACAAGACCACGGATACAAACAAGAAACCGTTATAGGTCGCCATAAGCAAGGCTGTTACAAAAGGGAGGTTGACGGTGTGTTATGTTTATGAGTAAGGTCATACCCAAACAACTGGTCCGTGTCAAGTATATCATCCACACGCCAAATACCAGAGAGACAATCGTCTCTGGTGCATACATGTCTGACACCACACAGCCCTCTTTATCTAACAGTGTGATTTGCACGTGAGGAGACAGACGAGACGCCATGCCAAAGGATGACATCTTCACGTAGTCAAACATTTCCTTAAAGTTTTTGATCTCAAGGACACCGTAACAAGGCCACATTATCAGCAAAAACACCTTCAAGCATAATTAATATATACACCCTTGAGATGCCCACACAAAAGTACATCTATAATGATTTGTATTTACTATTAGTAATTATTATTTGTTATTATTATTATTTATTATAGTGAATTCTCATACATTAAAAGTTCCTTAACCTTTCTTAAATTTATAATGGTGGTTATATGTTTCCCCTTAGCTCAGCCCGGTTTCTTCCCATCATAATTCTGTTCGCTTTACACCAATCAAATAAATACGAGTTTAGTGAAATGGTCTTTCAGACAGCAAATAAAACTGGAATGTTCAGTATTTTACACTCCGTCTTATAAACAGTTCGATTATTGCTTATTGTTATTGGGATGTTTTATGAGGCAGAGTTACTATTAATACTGACAAATACAGCTGGCAAGAGAGTCTATCCAGTTGTGTACACCTCTTATGCAGATCATGTCAAGGGAGAAGCAAAGCCTCCTGACAAGAATTTAATATAAGCACACTGCTGGTCCAAAAGGTCAAACTCTTAATTATTCACAGTCTTAATTAATTCACAAGCAGCTTACAAACAGGCTAGCCTCGATCTTTAGGTTATCAGTGGTTGGACATCAACATCTTGCCAAACTCTCAGGAGTATATATAGTACAACGCTTAGAAAATCACATTAACCCTATTCATCTACCCTAATTCCTCAATCTTTTCTCATATAAAATAGGAACTTGGTTCTGGAGTCATGCTACGACGGTTGATTTGGTCAATTTCAGGGCTTCACAAAAAGCGAAAAAAAAACTTTTTTTACACACAGAATAATGCCCTCAGAGTTTGCTAAATAAACACTTTGTAAACATGCGAAAAGTTTGGAGAATTACTGTAACACCCAGCTAATTAACTCATCAAGTTACAAGTGTGCTTGTATGTGTTTAGAGTTTATTATCAGAAATTACAATTTTTAATTTTGTGATAAGCAGAACAGTATTTCAAAATAGTAATACTAAATGATCCAGAAACTTAAAATGCTACCTTATTGTGGGCATATAAAAATCTTGCATCATTGAGCCTGCAGTATAATACTATCAGGGCATATCTAGAGTCACTTTGGTTGTGGAAAACATTTGGGCCCCCAAGCTGTTGGCCGCCCAAATCGAACAAGCTGTATTAAACAAAGATGTGACGGTTTACCCATAAAAAAGTAAAGCTAAATTTTCATACAAATCACTTTCATTCGCAAACCTAAGAGCATCATTGTGAGTTGCATTTTTAAAATTTCTTTATGCACACTCACATTAAAATTTGGGATCAGGGCAGAATCCACAAAGCCATTTTTGACTCAAGTCAAAATTGAAAACCTCCTCACAGTGCTTACATTTTGGAAACGGAAGCCACAATTTTGACACATTTTGACATTCAAGATAAAATTGATGACAAAATTTAAATTTCCAAAGCCCAAAAAAAAGCTTTAACATGGAATTTCAAGTTTTGACTTAAGTCAGAAATGGTTTGGTGAAATCGGTCCTTGAGCCTTCAATGGTTTTCTAGATATAGCCCTGACTATATATGTACATGTACTTCTACGCCTACATACTTGTGTTAACGAAACGCAGATGTGGAGCTCTGACTTCATGTAATTAGCCACATAATTAATCCCTTCGTAATATTACGAACAGCTACCTGAAGCAATGAACACCATTGTAATATCAGGTAACTGATAGTACTGATTGGATACAGATGTCAGATGACAGTGATTCAGCACATATGATAGCAGACTGTGTTACATCTGATGACCATCATCATTAGATTACCCAGCTGTAAACTGGAAAGGTGCACATAGTTTTAATTAGGTCTATTCCAAGTCTTTTACCTGAAAGAAATCTAAAAAACGAAGTAAGGTTCATCAGACAGATAACTGAAAACTACTTGTAAAAATGCTTTTGTCTATGCTTTTTTAGATCTTTAAAGATCTAAAAAAGACAACTTGCCAGAAGTCGACTGTTTACCCCAGGCAATTTGGTCTCCCCTATACCCATAAACCCGAGCCCCATGGTCTTCACAAAGGTGTTAAACAATATAAAATAAACAAACTAAAAAAATTTAATTCATGACAACAAATACTACAAGATTTCACCCTTCTACACAGTCAACACATCTGAATGATAGATTTGAAACTTTAGCCCTTTCTAACTTATGATATAAAATGTAGTACTTTGCTCCATTTCTCTCTCCGACTCAGCGCAATACACAAAATATGAAAGTTATGGGTACATCTGAACTAATCCCAAAGTGATAATGGTTATAAAATGCAATTTCAGCAGCTATAGAATGAGATCAGAGAAACTGACCAATCATCTGTGGCGTGTTAGGAATGCTTGGCATGTCCAGAATGTGTTTAATAACACACCTGTTCATTGGTAAATAGGTGATTCACATTCCACGAGTAAACTAGCCATGGTACTAGCAGAATACATTAAATTCTAATCAACACTCACTGCCTAGCAAATTCGGCCAGTACTGTATAATTTATTGCCTAAATTTATAACATTATTACAAATAAAGCCATCATTAATCCACCTGCTGTCCTCTTCTGTTTTACCCTGCTAAGAAATAAATCATCTAGATTTCTGAAGCTTTGACCTTACACAACAAGTACATGTATAGTCTTTTTCTACCGTTTTCGACACCTATGGGCCATCAGTCAAACAATGAAGGACAACACCCAACAAGAATGATCAAAAGGTTGGGATAAAGTTGCATTTTAAGACAACAATTACACATGTGTATAAACATATAAAATATCCAGCAGAAAAATGAAAACTTCAAGTTGCGAGGACATCTACAGAAGCAAAACTGGTATAATTATTCAGGTGGTAACTATTTATTCTAAAATAATTTTGATTTCTTTATTTAAAAAAAAACAACAGTATTCATTTAACAATACTGCAAATTGTACATGCATGTACATGCTATTTTCTGTATGTATGTACTTTGTAAGATAACAGTTAAATAAAACAAAAAATGAAGTAAGATTCCCTCTGAAAATCTTTATGGTTTGAGGTTTCTTTTATGAATTAATTTATGTGAAATGATTATACTGTAAAGTGGACATTATGGAACATTCATCATGCTGAATGCCAGAGCAATTCTTGTGAAGTTATATACTCATCATAAATGAATGTTCAAATTCCAGGTTTATGGCAAAAGTCAAGCTTGTAATTAGCTCTAAGATCAGTTGGCCATCTTCCCACCTTAGCTTCCAAATTAAACTCTCTGAGGTGTTAAATTCACAAACCTTAAACTTGGCCATGTTGCCAGCACTGTACTCAAAGGGTGAAAGCTGTATGCTACGAAAACAGGTTTCACATGATCTTTAAGTAGTGCTGAATTCATATCAACTCATTATGCGGTAATAAAAAAGACCATAAGGTCGTAATTAACACAAGTATAACCCGGAACTCGGTGCATCCACTCAGACAGCAGCCGAATCATTTTCAAATCACCTGACTCCATTGCTAGGGTAGAATCGGCAAGATTTTTCGAAAATTAAGATCATCCTCTTTGTTTTTTTCTGCAGTGGTTGCTTATAGTTCCTGCTGTTCATAATTAGAACAAAAATTACTGTTAAGACTCCCCAACAAGTTAAATTACTGTTAAGACTCCCCAACAAGTTAAATTACTGTTAAGACTACCAAACAAGTTAAATTACTGTTAAGACTCCCAAACAAGTTAAATTACTGTTGAGACTCCCAAACAAGTTAATTGCCCTTTGAGTGGTGTAATACTGCAGCAGGAAATTTCACATGTACCGTACGACTGAAGGAAACATATATTAGCAGTGTACAATTTTGACATGTTGAGGACAGCAAACTCGAAAAGACCAAATTCCTGGTTAGTGAATGGTAGAATACAGATCAGTATTGCTGAAAGCTGTAAAGCTGGTAAGTGTGAAACAGATCTCAGATCTAGCTTGTGACCATCACTACACTGGAAGTGACCCACTAAAAGACTACTCATAGAATGCCAGCAATTAGACTCCGTTGAGAAAATTTTTTTTAAAATATCAGCAGTGGCAGTTTCAGTGCTGAAAAGGATCTTCTGCTAACACTCGCTTCAATTTTTTGGTTTCTTCCATTTTATCACTTCGTTTATTGTTTCCTTCACTTTATTTTTAAAATTGAGTTATATAGCACTGTTATTAATTCCAAAATGATTAATAATAAAAATGATAAGAAGTTCGAACCTGAAAGGACACATCAAAAAGGAACTCGAAAACAAAAACTACGGTTTTAACAGACATGACAGCTATGCCATAAGAAATTTCATTTTGAATTTAAACATGAAAATTACCCTACCTGGTGTGTTTTGAGCTGCTCATGCCCAATTTGTTAAAATTGTTTTTCTGTCTTGTATAGTTTTACAACAATTTACGAATTTAGACGAAACGAAATGCAAGTGACAAAACTGCTTATGTATAACTGCTGACATGTTGGCAGAATACCACAGACATTTAAAAAATAAACCTTACATCAAATGAAAAATCCATCTGTGCTCAATGGAAGTGTTCTTTCAAAACTGATATGACACGCCAAAAAAAAAAAAAAATGCTCATATCGTGAAACCGAAAAAATTAACGGTTTTACATGAATGTCACGTGTAGGTTTTACCTATCTGGTACAGTTCTCATCAGGGATACTGTGCTTGCAGTGTACATGTACACAGGATATTGGAAGCATATATGTAATTTGACTTACCTATTTTGACAGAACGTTGATTGCTTTGGGAGTGCTGGAGAGCATGGATACGATTGGAGGAGCTAGTGAGTGGAGAGTACGAGTGTTTGTGGCTGCTGCTGCTGGCTGGCTCCCCGGGAAAGGTGGGTTTACCCCCATTAACAAGAGAGCGGGCAGACGTGAGTGGGGGTAGCTGTACCCCTGCCTTCTCCACCGGGGTTGTACGGGTTGAGGTGGACGGCAAAGGGGTGTCTGCTTGTATCCTGAGAGTGGGGATGTCCATCTTAGCACCCCCACCCCCCACATTAGGCACGGCTCCTCCGCCTCCAGGGGTCTGACCTGAATTCCGTCCATTCATTACTCTGAAAACATAAAGCACCTTTATCATATCCTTAATGTTTGGACACTGAGTCTCACTGGAACACAAGAACATTCATAGCAGGACAGTGGGTATTAGTATTTGAGTATTAGATTTGAGGTACCTGTTGACTGCTTTGGTGGTCCAATAGTTAAAGTGTCCACCTCACAGTTGGGAGACCCAGGATCAAACCTGGGTCGGGTCATACCAAAGATTTTAAAAATGGTACTTGTTGCTGCTCTGCACTGCGCTCAGCACTGAGAGGTTAGAGCAAAGAAACAGGATTTGTGGCTCAGTGTCAGTATAATGTGACTGGGTGAGGTGTCTTCAGCATGATACTTCAGTGGCAGCAGCACTTTGACAGCATCAACTTGCCTTGCCACAAGAAGACAAAGTATATGTACACACACCTAATGACTTCTCATTGTCATGTAACTGGAAAAATGTTTAAGTTTGACTTAAAACCCTTAGCATACAGAACATACATGTACATGTACACACATACACCGTTACCTACAGTTACCTACAGCGCTGTTAGCACAGATAAAAAAACATGAACTTATTTACATCAATATCTGACCCTCATGAAATATGGCAGTTGGTTAAGAAACTTACAAGAGATATGTGCATGTAGAATGCACACTGTATCCCCAAGAGACTATGCAGTCTGTATATGTTTGTATAAAATACATATTTCAGTGTAATAATTTGCAAGCAGTTAGCTTGCTACCGTGCAGTAAAACTTTTAGTGCAAATAGTCAATGTTTTACAATGGATTGGTAGAGTGAAGGAATGTGTTAACCATAAATCTACTACCCTGCAGGGTACTTTACAAGACAAGTTTAATGTATGAACAAAGTGAGTTAACTGCCTACGTAAATTAATTACACTTCTGTACTCCTGTTTGTTACACAGTCAATACCATGAAGACTATAAATTGCATAGTATGTGTGCTGATTCTATCAGATTAAACAATAGCTGCTGTAAAGCCTACCAGTACAAATGACACTGCACCAATACCTCAATGACTTTCGAAGCCTTGGAGGTCTACATATTGCATGATTTATCGCGGGTTAGTATCTACATGCATGTATAAATCCCAATTGTGCAGCCTGATCGTTTAGCACATTATTTAGGTCGAGGAATTGCTATACTTGCACTTATAAAATGTCCAGGTAAAAATGCACCTGTAGATCCTACAACATTGGGGTACTGTGATAACGTGTGTTTTTGTTAAGCTACTCATTCCTCTAGGGCTGTAGTAAGTCCCTACGTTTAAAACTAATGGACGGTTCCAAACAAAAATTTTTTTACTGGCAATTAAAATAATTTGAAGTAACTGACATTTATAAAATGTATCTTTATGACAGCTACATTTACACACTGCCTCCATTTTATGTTGCAAAGTCATTCGTTCTACATTTCCTCTTGTTTTCACTGCTAAATTTATGTAACCCTCCATATATAGGTGTTCGAGTCAAACATACTGGGCGTTGAAGTAAAAATATATCAGGTGATTCAAGTGAGGCTTACCAGATGTTCGAAAAGGTCGACAAATTGCGGTAAGGTATAATTAAATATTTAGAAAACTTGCTTCCCACTCCAAATGATAAACAGTGACTTGATCATTAAAGGGAGCAACGCTTGCCAAATAATGAAACCCCTGCGTAAGTCTGTTACCCCATTCAATCCCTTTGTCGAAGTCAAATGACAACCCACTGTCGACACATCTACTATATATTTTTATCCTCTGTTTCAGCACATGTATTTGTACATGTATATGTAGCTTCAGAGTAAATAATATTACAAAAATGTTGAAATTAAACTCTAAACCATTCGACATATGGGGCGGCATGACCCATTGACCTTGATGCCGGCATGTGCAGTCAAAATAATATTGTGTCACGGTTACCCAGAAATCCAAAAGAAGGTGTCGTAACATCCCTTTTGAGGCCATTTTGTTACAGCAGAGTGTCCAGATTTCATTTTCACCTATCTCTCTCATGTTAAAAGTGCTCAAAACAGGGTGTCCAAACAGGATCAGTTTTTTATTTCATCCATCCACTTGGACAGGTGGACATGTAGCTGGCTAGCCCTGTGCGTGAGACCCTTCAGTGTATGCCACATACCCATAACACAGGATGTTTTCCCATACAGATTACGGGTGTGAAACCCTTCCAACTAATTTGTGACATGAAAAATATGGAAAATGATCTCATCTCCTTGTCACACAAGAGTTTATTATCGGTATCGCAAAAACACAGCAATTTACCTTCAGCTCACTCTCAAAACTACCAGGAATGCAGTGTTGAAAGTTCAAGCTTGTTCTCTCACCATGTTCATAAATCTAAGGTAAATAAATAAATCCGTTGATGAATATTCAGCACAAATTCAGGTCTGAGTGATTCAGTTCGTGAGGGAGCCATATACCAAACCACAACCTTATCGTGCAAAGTTAGGACTAGAAAAAGTATATTAAAAATCCCCAATAATCAGACATTACAAAACGCAACTAATTAAGCTTTTGTTTTTGTATAGAAAGGTGAGAGAAAGTCCTAATGAATTTCACTCCATAACTTCATCAATCACGTCCTCCACTGGTACTTTGAGGGCAGTTTGGACAATAGATAACATTGAGCAGAAAGAATTTCAGCTTTCATTGTGTACATATTTTGATAAACACTAGAATACTATGTACCCAGAATCCGATTTAGTACTGAACTTGTACATTGAGTATAGATAAGATAGATAGCGTATTTAACTTAAATCTAAAATTGTTCCTCATACTGGATGCTCTCTGCACGACAGGCCATTTGAATCTATCAATTCTACGCCCTGTTGAAAGACACCTGGTTTTCTGATATGTGTGAAAAGTGATGTAATCCATGTTAGCCAATAACACTCTGTACAAGCAAAATACCTTACTTGGCAAACAAGTACAAATTTTCATGGGTCGAATGGTGGTGGTGTGTTGAATACCGCATCAGACATTTCCAATGAAATAACAACCATATGTGTTTCAGGAATACTTGGTGTCACCGATCACTCACAAGCGAACCATAAATAGTTCCCGTACTGAAAACTTGATCTCTCGCAACAAATTCGTTAAAATTTGACCCATATTCACCTTCTAGTTCCAGTTTCATTCAGTCACAGCAATTTTGCAATAACAACATGTAACGGCTCACCATGGTAAGTTTCGATAAAATTTGGCCCATATTCATCATCTAGTACCAGTTTTGTTGAGTCACAGAAATTTTTCAATAACAACATGTAACGGCTCACGATGGTACGTTACGTTAAAATTTGGCCCATATTCACCATCTAGTACCAGTTTCATTCAGTCACAGCAATTTTGCAATAACAACATGTAACGGATCACCATGGTAAGTTTCGATAAAATTTGGCCCATATTCATCATCTAGTACCAGTTTTGTTCAGTCACAGCAATTTTTCAATAACAACATGTAACGGCTCACGATGGTACGGTTGTCTCTATTGGTTATCCTGGATTATGTTAATTAGCCATACGTATCAGATTTGAGAGCTCCTTCAGCAGAGGTATAATAGACAGAAGGGGTAGTAGCAATGGGACTGCATATAAGAGTGGGTATTGGTACAAACACAAACACAGTAGTGTAACATCTAACTCTGACCCTATATCATACTTATCTGAGTAAGGTTTCAGGTGGGGTAAATACCCCATCTGGTATATGCAAACAGGAGATTGCCATATCCGGGATATATAAGTGTGCACTACACTTTATATGGATACAGTATGTATCTAATAGCTCAGCATGCAGTACAAGTTGTCTAAACACAACAAAAATACTTACCAAATACATGTACATGTATGTATGTGTTTGTAGCTGCTACAGTTAGTAAATCTGAGTGCTTCAGGCTAAACTTCAGACATGGGAATTAATGGCCAGAAAAAAAAAATAAAAAAATACCTCACCCTACCTCCAAATTACATTAGCAATCACCTGTTCCCACAGGTGATCAACAGATCTTTTTTTTTTAAATTTAAAAAAAAAAATCTGAAATCAGCCAACTGGAGGAAAATTTCTATGCTTGAAAGTTACATATTTTAAAATTTAGAGCATATTAAGAGAAAAAATCTTTTCAAGGAAGTTAGAAAGTTTTCAAATTCAGCCAACTATATTTACATGCTGAAAAACATAACAGATTAGAGAAAATGTGAAATCCCATCCAGTATTACGCTGTGAAGTTTAGATTATGACAAGGTAAAAAAAATAAGCATACATAAATATTAATTTGTATGCTGGGCATCACCTTGAGCTGCATGTAGATATAAAAATATCTGTATATAATATATATATATATCTACTATATCTACATCTTTGTACATGAAATGTATGTACCTGGGTTCAAGACCATGCACATTGAGATGACTGAGATAGACTGCTCTTCACACCTTTACACCTATAACTAGAACAAAATGTACATAAAATTTTTTACACCTCTGAATCGAGGTCAGTCACAAAGAGGTACACTAGATTAACACACTTACAATGGGGAAGAATAACTTCAGAGTGCAGAAACAGGGTATTCTCAATCCATGTGGTTCAACCCAGCCTGTTACAATGTTGAGCAGTATAACTCATAACTCAGACAAGAGGTTCCAATTTAGATGTCACCTGGCATAAGCACACCATTTTTCCCTGATAACATCCAGATGAGAGCGATCTCAACATCTGATAGCCTTGATCAATCACTACGGCTATGATTTTTATTCGCCTGGAGTACGGCCATGGTCTGCTTATAAAGCTGAAGGAAGTAATAAATTCTCAAAGGTTTCAGTATAAAATGGCAACCAAGCGACTGCATACACAGTTATCCAATATGTCCAAAGTGAAATGTTAGCTAGCTGTTTGGAGATCCTCCATGTACAACCAGTCGCTTTGAAGTTGCCCTTCTTACTGACAAATAGTCACACAAAAGCTCTCCTGCTTTTCAGGACAGGTAAAGTCTGTAATCTCCACTCTAGTCACTCCGTGTGGCTTTCTATGTCCATGTCGTGTCCTTAAAGGTATTAGGGTTATTGCGGCACTGTCACACTGGGCTGCCATCCAATTAAGAACTAGGACCAGGGGTGATACTGAAATACAATATCTTCAGCAGTTCCAGTGGACTAGTCAACTAAGGATCAGAGGTGGGCTTGCTGTAAGGCCAAATCAATTTAACCACTTGACTTCATCGAGTCTCCCCTTCTCGGATTAATTCCGACATGTTACTGATTTATAACACAAACTTTGTTCAACATCTCTACAGGTACATATATCCATGCATAGCTTAAGGCCCTTCTAAATGTCACAGCATGCATACATGTATATTACTTTATTAGCAGATATTAAGAATTAATTTTTTTACAAACATGAGAGCCTAGTTGTGTCTGTTATTAAAATGTTTTAGAATCCTCACAGAATTAAGATGTTTAAAATAAGTACCACAAACATACTGTTCTTCTTCCACTATTGAACACCATGTCAGCTGCAAATGGCAGCCTCAGCTTCTTTTTCCTCACTAGTTCTAATTTCAGTTATAGCCAATGCATGTTTTGCTCTAAAAGTGCTCAAGGGTGAAAGAAAAATAAAATAATAATAATTATAAATCGCTACCTTTATTATATTTTTAATGCCATAAAGTGTCACGTAGTATTTCTAGTTTCCCATGTGACACTACCATACCAGTAGGGATTTGGCTATCAGATAATAGTAATTATCAACAAGCTTTCAAGCTACAAAGTATATTTATACAATGTATAAAAAAATATAAAATTAGGTTTTAACTGGCTTTGCATTTTACTCCTTAATGTTATTTGTTAAAAGTTAGTTCTTCTTTTCTCATAAAAATCCTAAGATAATGTGACACCACTCTTATTGTGAGAGTCAGTCTTATTGTCTATCAATGTTTGTGATACCATTCCCTCTCCTGGTTCTCCACCATGATGAATAAAGCTGGTGTGGCCTAGCAGTTATTCATGTCAGAACATGTCTTCACCATGTGCAAGAAGTTAGTCTGCTGTTAATCTCCCTTCTCAGGCCAAACCTAGAAATGTCATCATCTACAAACGTTTTACATGAAAAAAACAAACATGTAAAGGCTTTTTACGTTTCATTTGCATATTTTTTTTTCAAATCATCATGTGTTCTTAAGAATTTCTTAATACAGGTCACTCCCAACAGTATTGAGATAATTCATATTTCTCTCAATATGTGCTTAAAGTACATGTAAATTAACGATAACTGCTATATCCTCCATACAGCATGTCATGCCATCTGGCAGACGCATGCTCCCATACCCACTGTTCAGTGTTAAAAGACAGGACATTCATGTTACAAGATAAGATGTCAAAACTATGACTGATTTACATGTAACCAATGACAGGGAGATCAACTTACTTAAAGAGCTGCATATAGTCACAGATAAATACAATCTTCTACCTTACTTTAATAATATTTAAGCCTACAGATGCAAGACTTTAACACAAATTTTGTACTTTGGACAATAATATTAATGCCTGCACAGTACATGTATGTAACAAAAATAACGGGATAATCACAAGTCTGTGATAATCACAAGTCTGTGATAATCACAAGTCTGTGATAACCACAAGTCTGTGATAATCACAAGTCTGTGATAATCACAAGTCTGTGATAATCACAAGTCTTCCTTCATGTAACGGCAGACAAAGTGTTTAAATTACAATGAGTGACTGACAATATCAGGATAAAATGCATGCATTATCAAATAAAATTATTCTTGGTTAAGGACGATTAACACAGGGTCATTTTTTTGAGTGAGTGAGTGAGTGAGTGAGTGAGAGAGCGCTTGGGGTTTAACGTCGTACTCCACAATTTTTCAGTCATATGACGACGAAGGAATCCTTAGGGTGTATGTAATGTGCCTTCTTGTCGCAGGACAGATTTCCACCGCTCTTTTATCTAGTGCTGTTTCACTGAGACGACACACCAAAGGCAAGTAAGCCGCCCCGCCCGAGCCATTATACTGATACGGGTCAACCAGTCGTTGCACTATTCATTTTTTTTTTTTTAAATTACTGACTGGATGTTACTGTATATTGTACCGCTACATCCTCAAATTGTAGAGCCTCTAGGGGTCAACTGGTATTGCCACAAGTTTTGAATTAAATTCACATGGAGAATTGGGATTTCACATTACATGAACAATATTCCAGTTCCAAAACCATGTACAGGAGTCCTGTTTCTGAAACCCTTCTAGTTTGCCACTCCTTACACAGCTGCGTTAGACTTCACATATGTCAGCCGTGTACTTTCAGATGTTCTCCCTAACAAAGCCTTACACCTCATTCTATACACATTCCTTTTCACTGGACTCTCATTCCATCAGAGTGTCTGCATACACGTACCCTTATTAAGCACATAATTAACATATCTGTGGACAGGTATATATTAAAATCTTCTACCTGTGGCTTCCACACAATGTGAATGGTAGTTCAGAAATTTGATTATACATGTATTTGTACATGTTCACATAGAGATATTTAACCTCGGATTTCTCATCACAGCTACGATGTGAGCATCATTGAAATTTATAATATGAATGGAGCAATTTGCCAAAATCTTCCTATCAGAAGAACCGTCAATGTGATTAAATATTAAAAACTGCACCATATATACATATATGACAAATATCAGCATCTGGTATATTTAGCTTTTGACATGCAATAAAATTGACAGATGTCCTGTGGATTGCCTGTGGAGACATGTGATTAGTTAAATGTAGCAGAAGTAATAGTCTATACATGTGGATGACAAACAAAGTACTGTGGGATCACTTAATGCTTTAACTTACCCCAATTTTCTGTGATGCTGAGCAGGGATCATTTCTCATCTAATTTTGCCAGAATCCACAACAGTTTCCTCTCACAGAAATCCACAGGGATTCAATTTTAGATCCCTGTATGTACCGATACTGTATTAAAATTGTTTGTTAATTCCTCTTCTCACGACAAGTAAGTGATAAAATACATGGTGTACAAGAGATACATACTTAATATATCAGACAAGTATGATATAGACCTTATACTGACAGCTTATACGCTAAAGGTTTCTTTTTTTTTAGGTCTGACCAATTTGGACTTGCAGTTACAAGTATGTACTAAGCATAAGGTTTTGTACACACATCTGGATGTATCTACACTCCACAAACTTTGATTTATGAGAATATTTCAGAAAATGAATTCCCGTATTCCCATCAAAAAATGAGCTCTGCTGATTTCATGACTACCTATAATTAGCTACTGAACATTTTGTCCACTAATACATCAATTGCCTGATTCTATTCTGATTTACCTGTTCTAAATACATCATACATTTACAAGCTCAATGTGAAGAATAAGAGAAACAGAATAATATAAAATAATATAGATTTAGCTCTACTGGGAGTTAAGGTCCTGTATTCCAACCTTGTGACTGGTGGTTGGCTGACCTAATTGCTACTTGAGGTCAGTATTATACACGAGAAATCAATCTCACCCAGAAACAAATCCTCTGTTATCGGGCCTATTATTGGCCAATCAATACACTCCTTCTGTTTACTGCGAGCCATTTTGGAAATCGATCACAGAAAAGAAGTTCAAAGCAAAAAGCACTTTATGCTGATTTTATTGCAGGCCTTGGTCTAATAATTAGAACTCCGCATTCATTATTTACATGTCAAATTCTTTCTTGCAAGGCTGAGTTCCACTGTAGAACAAGAATTTGTGCTTCACTGAACCTAAATTTCATTAAGCTACATGTACATGAAACCAAGACATCTTTTGAGAGGAAACCAATTCCTATCAAAGGAATAATAGAGCTTTTAACCAACAAGGTCATAAATTTGTGTTTTTACCATGATTTTTTCTTTTTATTTATTTGATTTATTTCACTGATGTTTTATGCTGTACTCAAGAATATATCACCTATATGAAAACCTCTAGCACTATGGGGGGCCTCCGTGGCTCAGTCGGTTAAAGCGCTAGCGCAGCGTAATGACCCAGGCGTCTCTCACCAATGCGGTCGTTGTGAGTTCAAGTCCAGCTCATGCTGGCTTCCTCTCCAGCCGTACGTGGGAAGGTCTGGCAGCAACCTGCGGGTTTTCGTGGGTTTCCCCCGGGCTGTGCCGGGTTTCCTCCCACCATAATGCTGGCCGCCGTCGTATAAGTGAAATATTCTTGAGTACGGCGTAAAACACCAATCAAATAAATAAATAAATCTAGCATTATGGTAGGAGGAAACCAGGCCCTAAACCCTTGACCATCCCCCGTTGCTGTCAAACCTTGCCATGTATGGCCAGAGCGGAGGCCAGCATACATTGATTATACTGATGAGAGACTCCTGGTTCATTGTGCTGCGCTGTCACACTAACCACTAAGCCATGGATGCCCCTTCAAATGTACACCTGTAAGACAACTCTAGATGAACTAATTTACATGAAAACACATACATGTACTTTGGACGACAATGAAATTTTGGTGTGGTCAAACTCACATGGAACACATGTGAGAAGAAAGCATACATAATTAAGTTTGTCACTCTTAAAACTACCATAACATCACACACAAAATATGACGTACAATGGTCCACAATTATATCAATATATATTAATGTGATTTTCACACTGTTTTACCAAAATGACAATTAGGCAGAGCATCAAAACCTGATTGCAATGAAACAACACAGGGCAGTATAGCCCACAAACCAAATGAACTCAAATAGAACAAAAAGACAGTAAGCAGTAAGACTACACTTGTCATAAATCAGTCTTTGGGAAGATTTACAGTCACATCATGAATGTGAGAGGGCATACACTTTAAATTTGAGCATACACTCACATGCACATTGGCTCACACAACCTGATATGTTAAGCTACACGTTTCTATCCTGTCATTTATCTTATGCATGCACCCACAATGTATAAAGCCTGTTTGACCCATATTATACACAGGCACCCCATATTGTCTCTATATAGGATGGTTGAAAAATGTATGGTCTGAAAATGTTTTTCTTCAAAGTCCTCTACCACAGTAACCCCTCAGCTAAAATCAGAATGTGGGGTAGTGCAGAGCAACATCACAAAATATAGTCAAGAAAAACACACACCCCTTACCCTTATAAGGTGTACCAGAGGTATATTTGACGTGCATCTGAGATGTACATTGGAGAGTAGCATATCTGAACTGAGGTGTGTCTGAGGTATACTTGAGTTGTATCTGAGGTGCATTGAAGGTGTATCTGGGGGTACTGCCGATTAGTACCTGAAGAACATCTATAGTACACTTCAGTAGAGGTGTGCCGTGTAAACATTAGGGTAAAAAAATATGATGCCTGAGGTGTATTTGAGGTATAGCTGAGGTTCATGCTTATAGGCAGGGTGGATGTATACTGTTTTCACTTTTATTTTGATAGAAAACAGTGAGTGAGTGAGTGTGTGAGTGCTTGGGGTTTAACGTCATACTTAACAATTTTTCAGTCATATGACATTGAAGGTTTCCTTAGAGTGATAGAAAACAAGCTCAAAACACTTACATATTGGCTGTATAACTTATAGATAAATTTAAGTAAGTTTGTAAGTGCATGCTGTTCTTTGTTTACAGTGTCTGTAAACCTCAGCTGACAACAACTGTGATATACAATTACATGAGGCTTTGTAGCTGCTTGATCAAAATTTACAGCTACTACTTTTCTATGCCTATTAGAACTGTTCATGTGCCAAAACATGTTACAAATCCTGTCCAAGGAAGCATCAATCAGTGAATAACTGGGTTGTTTTCCCACAGCCAGAAATATACATGCACCTTGTTCAGGGCAGCCATCTTGGAATAATCAGGGGCAAATATATCTATGCTATGTGATTGGTCAATATTCACACACTAAATGGCAAGTCATTACAGGGTGAGACAAAGGATTATATTTAATTAACCATCATTTTTCTTTTGCACAAAAATATTTGTAATTTTGTACTCACCATTTTGTCTGAATCTTTTAAAACTTGAAAAGTGTACCTGAATCAGGGTACTAAATCACCACTAAATTTTAATCTCAAAGTTTCTAAGGTGTACCTGAGGTACATCTTTTACTTTTTTTAACTTTCAAAGTTTCTAAGGTGTACCTCAGGTACATTTCCGAAGTCTTGATTTTTTTCAAAGGCGTACACTTCATGTCTGTAAGGGACAGCTTGCAGAGATGAATTATGTAACATGCTGACTTTGAGAGCAAAATTGCTCACAGTTTGACCAAAGATTTCTGCTTTCTTTATGTTCTTAACTTCATGCATCAAACACGATTCACAATTACACTAATGCAATACGATTTTATGTATTACACATGTAGTTTCAGTTTAAAATTAACTGAAAATAGGACAGACCTTTACAGAGAACATCGACAAAATAGACCTCCAACCAAGCAAACAATTTGAATCTCATGGCTACACGGCAAAACTTGCTAATAAATACCATCAACTGATAATTCAAGTCTATACATACATGTACAGTGTAGCCAGTGACCATCTGTAGAGACACATCTGACACCATCTTAGATGCATATGTTTGTTGTAACATTATAATCATGTTTATTTTGTTTTGTGTTTCTATGTTTCAATACAACTTATATAAATCTAACTCAAGAATAAATTGATCTACAAAGTTTTGTTCTGTGATTTAGAAAATATCATATGAGACCAGAATTAAAGCACACGATCTAACAATCTACAGCTGTAAGGTGTAAGTGCTTTGCACTTCAGACTAATGAAATAACACTAGGAGAATACATCATCTGACAGGTTATTGCTGAACACAATGGACACTTTGAAAGATGAACCATATTTTGTTTTGCGCACATTTCACTTTATTAGCACCAACAATCATCATCAGCGTTTTACCTACAGGTCTTTAATTTTAGCTTATCATTTGTTCAGTTGGTTCAATTTAAGCATAAACAACTCCCATGATATCAGCATTAACCAGTACCATTCTATCTAATTTTAGATCAGTTCTGATTCTTCTATGCATGTCTATCATGAAATGTTGGCACGCACGCTGTAACTACAAGTACATTTCATTGAGGTGTATTGCTTGATGGTTAGGATAAGAAATACATATAATTATAATTACTCATTTAATTAATCTAGGGGGCCTCCGTGGCTCAGTTGGTTAGCGCAGCGTAATGACCCAGAAGTCTCTCATCAATGCAGTCGCTGTGAGTTCAAGTCCAGCTCATGCTGGCTTCCTCTCCGGCCATACGTGGGAAGGTCTGGCAACAACCTGTGGATGGTCGTGGGTTTCCCTCGGGCTCTGCCCGGTATCCACCCACCATAATGCAGGCCGCCGTCGTATAAGTGAAATATTCTTGAGTACGGCGTAAAACACCACTCAAACAAACAAAAAAATAAATCAATTAATCTAATTCTGTGTAGTATGTTTTGTTAGTTATCACCATTTTGAAGTAAAAATTCCCTGTTAGTCAATAGCACTAGCTGGTTAGGATTGTTGCATATGACTGTGTTCGTATTAACTTGAGCTTTAGCATTCACTTACTTGCAGGTGGAATATTTGAATAAAGTTATGGTGAAACCACAATGTGTGGTTGTAAAATATGAGATAGTAGGTTTTTTTCACATTTTTGCATACTCTTAGTGTATAACTAGAGGACAGTACTAAATAGCAGTCCAATGTTCCACATGTACCTTTCAGATTGCTGCGTGTCTTTAAATGAAGTCTTTCTAGTAGTTTGGAAACACAACTAAATCTTGGCTAATTAAGTCATGTACTTAGGAGACATGCACTGCTAGGGAATTAAATGCTTTCTCTGAAGTCCTGGCTAGGGTTGTAAAAGACCAGCCCTAATGTGCACAGGGCAGTGAAGAGTTAGCCACTACTGTAGGCTGACATCAGCCTGGCTGCTCATCCAGATATCAGCAATACACACTCTGACTTGGTGTTTGTGTCAAGTTATGGAATTTTCAGCTAGCATGCCTTGATGTTTGTGGTACCTAACCTGTTGCCTCTCCCTAGGCTAGGTTACACCTGCCTCAAAACAGGTACTGATAATTCCGCAATGCAACAATGCCCATGCATTCCCATGGACATTGCAAGGGACTATACATGAAGAGTGAAATACAATAATATTGTATAAACCCAGGGCCATATCTAGAAGAAAAAAATTTAAGGCTCTGATCACAAAATTTGACTGCACATAAAGAAATTTAATTAAATGCAATTCAATATCTTGTTCTTGAAATTTTCTGGAACTACATGTAAAATGGTTCTAGATGCATGTATGATAACGGCTCTATGTATGATCATTCCTAGACTATATGTCAGGACTCACTGCTGACCCTACATGTAGAATACATGTGCCTCTGCAAATGGGTTCTCCGCACATTGCTAAAGTTGTAAAACTGCTGATCAGATTGATGCCCAAAGAGTAGACCTACACTAGAAGATGTATGTGTGGCTAGGCATATATGTAGATCCATACATCGGATAAAGTCTCAACGCATTATTACATGTGAATGCGTCACAGCTTCTGGACGCAATTTATTTTAACAAACAATTACCCATAACATTGTCTGAGCCACTAAAATTATAAACTTTCAAACAGTTTGGAAATTAAGGAACATTAAATAATCACGACCATTATTACCAAAATTAAGCTTCTTGACTAGTTTTTGGAAGGACTAGTTTTTGCTTTTATATTGATATTTATTATAAAAATATTGATAAAGGGTACATGGAAGTTCCAAGATGTCATCATTACTGTTTGCATACCTTAACCTAGACACATATGTAACCACTACATGGTACTGTTATATGGTCTGTACAGCTCCCCAGTTGTCTTACAGTCTTACAGGGTCCCACAAAAACACAGGCTGACAGCTTCTTGGCAACTAACCCAGATCCAGCAAAAAGCATTTCCGTCAAAATAAGATACATGCAGTCTAGAGTACTGACTTCTAAATCACCATTGCGGAACATCGCGTATAAGTAGGAAGATACCGGCAAGAAAACTACATCTCTCTGTGAATGAAGGCAAACAGTGGAATTTTGCTGGTTTTGTGACAGGTCCAGAACATGTACATGAATAAATATTTCCATTAGGGCAGCTTTAATTTGATATCCCAGAAGGATATGTAGTGATCAACTATTAAAGTTTATGATTACCTTAGAAAGTCATTGTGATTGATCATATGGCCAGATTCAGACTGGCACTAATGTTTGCTGTCTGAGGATGCATTCTGACATTGTAGCCACTATACTGTTTGCTATGCTAGACGTTATATCTCGCTCTCTATAAAAAGGACACCGGTATAACAGCAAATGAAAAAAGCTTCACACTAATTATCAAGTGAAAAATGTCAAAACTTTAGATTTTCTGTGTCTAATGGTCATAATGCTGACAAACTGCTGTTAAAACGTAAATATATTCCCAAATCAGCAATGACATGGTCACATGACAGTGATATGTTTTGCAGAAACATGCAAAAGCAAAAATCCACACTAGTCTGCTCACCAGACTTGCTAGAGTAGGCAATATCTGTTCAATCCACTAGCAAGAAGAACCATTTGGTGGTGGAATCAGATACCTGCCAATCCTTTATAGTCCATATAGTCCTTTAATTGTGTCCACCGTGAGTACACTTAGCTGCATTTATTGTAGTTCAACCACATGCCAACTCTCACAGAGGAAGGGTATCAGGCTCACTCTCACACAGGAGGGGCATCATGCTCACTCTAACACAGAGGAGGGCATCATGCTCACTCTCACACAGGAAGGGCATCATGCTCACTCTCACACAGAGGAGGGCATCATGCTCACTCTCACACAGTAAAGGCATCAGGCTCACTCTCACACAAGAAGGGCATCATGCTCACTCTCACACAGGAAGGGCATCATGCTCACTCTCACACAGGAAGGGCATCAGGCTCACTCTCACACAGGAAGGGCATCATGCTCACTCTCACACAGGAAGGGCATCAGGCTCACTCTCACACAAGAAGGGCATCATGCTCACTCTCACACAGGAGGGGCATCATGCTCCTTCTCACAGGGGAGGGCATCATGCTCACTCCCACACAGGAAGGGCATCACCCTCACACCCTCACACAGGAAGGGCACTATGCTCATTCCCACAGAGGAAGGGCATCAGGCTCACTCTCACACAGGAAGGGCATCAGGCTCACTCTCACACAAGAAGGGCATCATGCTCACTCTCACACAGGAAGGGCATCATGCTCACTCTCACACAGGAAGGGCACCATGCTCACTCTCACACAGGAAGGGCATTATGCTCACTCCCACAGAGGAAGGGCATCATGCTCACTCTCACACAGGAAGGGCATCATGCTCACTCTCACACAGGAGGGGCATCATGCTCACTCTCACACAGGAAGGGCACCATGCTCACTCTCACACAGGAAGGGCATTATGCTCACTCCCACAGAGGAAGGGCATCATGCTCACTCTCACACAGGAAGGGCATCATGCTTACTCTCACACAGAAAGGGCATCATGCTCACTCCCACAGAGGAAGGGCATCAGGCTCACTCTCACACAGGAAGGGCATCAGGCTCACTCTCACACAGGAAGGGCATCATGCTCACTCTCACACAGGAAGGGCATCATGCTCACTCTCACACAGGAGGGGCATCATGCTCACTCTCACACAGGAAGGGCACCATGCTCACTCTCACACAGGAAGGGCATTATGCTCACTCCCACAGAGGAAGGGCATCATGCTCACTCTCACACAGGAAGGGCATCATGCTTACTTTCACACAGAAAGGGCATCATGCTCACTCCCACAGAGGAAGGGCATCAGGCTCACTCTCACACAGGAAGGGCATCAGGCTCACTATCACACAAGAAGGGCATCATGCTCGCTCTCACACAGGAAGGGCATCATGCTCACTCCCACACAGGAAGGGCATCATGCTCACTCTCACACAGGAGGGGCATCATGCTCACTCTCACACAGGAAGGGCATCATGCTCACTCTCACACAGGAAGGGCATCATGCTCACTCTCACACAGGAAGGGCATCATGCTCACTCTCACACAGGAAGGGCATCAGGCTCACTCTCACACAGGAAAGGCATCAGGTTCACTCACACAGGAAGGGCATCATGCTCACTCCCACAGAGGAAGGGCATCATGCTCACTCTCACACAGGAAGGGCATCAGGCTCACTCTCACACAGGAAGGGTATCAGACTCACTCTCACACAGGAAGGGCATCATGCTCACTCCCACACAGGAAAGGCATCAGGTTCACTCACACAGGAAGGGCATCAGGCTCACTCTCACAGAGGAAGGGCATCAGGCTCACTCTCACACAGGAAGGGCATCATGCTCACTCTCACACAGGAAGGGCATCATGCTCACTCTCACACAGGAAGGGCATCATGCTCACTATCACACAGAGGAGGGCATCATGCTCACTCTCACACAGGAAGGGCATCATGCTTACTCTCACACACGAAAGGAATCATGCTCACTCTCACACAGGAAGGGCATCAGACTCACTCTCACACAGGAAGGGAATCAGGCTCACTCTCACACAGGAAGGGCATCAGGCTCACTCTCACACAGGAAGGGCATCATGCTCACTCTCACACAGGAAGGGCATCAGGCTCACTCTCACACAGGAAGGACATCAGGCTCACTCTACACAGGAAGGGCATCAGGCTCACTCTCGCACAGGAAGGGCATCATGCTCACTCTCACACAGGAAGGGCATCAGGCTCAGTCTCACACAGGAAGGGCATCAGGCTCACTCTCACACAGGAAGGGCATCATGCTCACTCTCACACAGGAAGGGCATCATGCTCACTCCCACATAGAAAGGGCATCATGCTCACACCCACAGAGGAAGCGCATCATGCTCACTCTCACAGAGGAAGGGCATCATGTTCACTCTCATAGACGAGGGCATCAGGCTCACTCTCACACACAAAGGGCATCATGCTCACTATCACACAGGAAGGGCATCAGGCTCACTCACACAGGAAGGGCATCATGCTCACTCCCACAGAGGAAGGGCATCATGCTCACTCCCACAGAGGAAGGGCATCATGCTCCTTCTCACACAAGAAGGGCATCATGCTCACTCTCACACAGGAAGGGCATCAGGCTCACTCTCACACAGGAAGGGCATCATGCTCACTCTCACACAGGAAGGGCATCATGCTCACTCTCACACAGGAAGGGCATCATGCTCACTCTCGCACAGGAAGGGCATCATGCTCCTTCTCACAGGGGAGGGCATCAGCCTCACTCCCACAGAGGAAGGGCATCATGCTCACTCTCACACAGGAAGGGCATCATGATCACTCTCACACAGGAAGGGCATCAGGCTCACTCTCACACAAGAAGGGCATCAGGCTCACTCTCACACAGGAAGAGCATCAGGCTCACCCTCACACAGGAAGGGCATCAGGCTCACTCTCACACAGGAAGGGCATCAGGCTCACTCTCACACAGTAAAGGTATCAGGCTCACTCTCACACAAAAATGGCATCAGGCTCAATCTCACACACGAAGGGCATCATGCTCACTCCCACACAGGAAGGGCATCATGCTCACTCTCACACAGGAAGGGCATCACACTCACTCTCACACAAGAAGGGCATCATGCTCATTCCCACAGAGGAAGGGCATCATGCTCACTCTCACACAGGAAGGGCATCAGGGTCACTCTCACACAGGAAGGGCATCATGCTCACTCTTACACAGGAAGGGCATCATGCTCACTCTCACACAGGAAGGGCATCATGCTCACTCCCACAGAGGAAGGGCATCATGCTTACTCTCACACAGAAAGGGCATCATGCTCACTCCCACAGAGGAAGGGCATCAGGCTCACTCTCACACAGGAAGGGCATCAGGCTCACTCTCACACAGGAAGGGCATCATGCTCACTCTCACACAGGAAGGGCATCAGGCTCAGTCTCACACAGGAAGGGCATCATGCTCACTCTCACACAAGAAGGGCATCATGCTCACTCTCGCACAGGAAGGGCATCAGGTTCACTCACACAGGAAGGGCATCATGCTCACTCCCACAGAGGAAGGGCATCATGCTCACTTTCACACAGGAAAGGCATCATGCTCACTCTCACACAGGAAGAGCATCATGCTCACTCCCACAGAGGAAGGGCACCATGCTCACTCTCACAGAGGTGATTACTGATGCATGAAAGTACATACATCTATGTTTTTCAGACACTTACCCCAACTTCATTTTTCAAAAAATGACTTATACAGTTTTTCTACATGAACATGTACATCCAATCAACATGAGGTACATGTAGATCTCTCCAGCGCTCTAACATTAACAGGGCTTCATGAAACTGATACTCTCACCCAGCGAAACCAAATCTGAGGGCAGTAAACAAGGCCTATTACTGGCTAATTACGATTGCTAATTTAGACTGAATAATTCCTTCATCAGTAGTCTGGGCACACAGGTGAAGCATGGTTATCAGCTCACCTTCCCACGCCAGGCACAATGTCTGCGGCATGCCTGTAGGTCGGGCACAACTTATTCAGTACACATTTGTGCATATACACTATATACCGTACACTGTGTAACTAGATCAGACTATAACTACATTGTAGTACCTTAATTGATCTGTAAAATGGAGTACAGATTTGTACATAATAATCTGCTTAACCAACACACCTAATTAGAATAACCAGCAATTTACTGTGAAACCATACACGACATGAATGTACATATAGGGGACATCAATGAATGTACATATAGGAGACATCAATGAATGTACATATAGGGGACATCAATGAATGTACATATAGGGGACATCAATGAATGTACATATAGGGGACATCAATGAATGTACATATACGGGATATCAATAAAAGTATTTAAATCTTGATCAGTCATCGCTATCACTTGGTTGTAGCTAAACGAACATGGGTATTTGTTTTTTTTTAAATGGTTACTATTCAGTCACAGCTACATCAGTTGCTTGATCCTCTTGTCTGTGACTTTGCAGTACACAACACTTCAATTTGGTCCCCACCATTCTGTACATGTTTATTTATGGTGCTCCTCTAGTCTGTGACAACACATTAATTTGGTCCCCACCATTCTGTACAGGTTTATTTATGGTGCTCCTCTAGTCTGTGACAACACATTAATTTGGTCCCCACCATTCTGTACAGGTCTATTTATGGTGCTCCTCTAGTCTGTGACAACACATTAATTTCGTCCCCACCATTCTGTACATGTTTATTTATGGTGCTCCTCTAGTCTGTGACAACGCCTCAATTTGGTCCCCACCATTCTGTACAGGTTTATTTATGGTGCTCCTCTAGTCTGTGACAACACATTAATTTGGTCCCCACCATTCTGTACATGTTTATTTATGGTGCTCCTCTAGTCTGTGACAACGCCTCAATTTAGTCCCCACCATTCTGTACAGGTTTATTTATGGTGCTCCTCTAGTCTGTGATAACACATTAATTTGGTCCCCACCATTCTGTACAGGTTTATTTATCGTGCTCCTCTAGTCTGTGACAACGCCTCAATTTGGTCCCTGCCATTCTGTACAGGTTTATTTATGGTGCTCCTCTAGCTGTGACAATGCCTCAATTTTGTCCCTGCCATTCTGTACAGGTTTATTTATGGTGTTCCTCTAGTCTGTGACAACACATTAATTTGGTCCCCCTCCATTCTGTACAGGTTTATTTATGGTGCTCCTCTAGTCTGTGAGAACACATTAATTTGGTCCCCCACCATTCTGTACAGGGTTATTTACAGTGCTCCTCTAGTCTGTGACATCCCAATTATAGTGTCTGCTACTTTTGCAATATAGTAGCTCTCTAACCTGCACCTTCACATGGTATGGTGACAAATACATGTGCATGTACATTTATAGTGGTTCTTCAGCCTGCAGCTTCACATTATATGGTGACAAATACATGTACATTTATAGTGGTTCTCCAGCCTGCAGCTTCACATTATATGATGACAAATACATGTGCATGTACATTTATAGTGGCTCTCCAGCCTGCACCTTCACAAGGTATGGTGACAAATACATGTGCATGTACATTTATAGTGGTTCTTCAGCCCGCACCTTCACATTATATGGTGACAAATACACGTGCATGTACATTTACAGTGGTTCTCCAGCCTGCACCTTCACATTATATGGTCACAAATACATGTGCATGTACATTTACAGTGGTTCTCCAGCCTGCACCTTCACATTATATGGTGACAAATACATGTGCATGTACATTTATAGTGGTTCTCCAGCCTGCACCTTCACAAGGTATGGTGACAAATACATGTGCATGTACATTTATAGTGGTTCTCCAGCCTGCACCTTCACATTATATGGTGACAAATACATGTGCATGTACATTTATAGTGGTTCTCCAGCCTGCACCTTCACATTATATGGTGACAAATACATGTGCATGTACATTTATAGTGGTTCTCCAGCCTGCACCTTCACATTATATGGTGACAAATACATGTGCATGTACATTTATAGTGGCTCTCCAGCCTGCACCTTCACAAGGTATGGTGACAAATACATGTGCATGTACATTTATAGTGGTTCTTCAGCCTGCACCTTCACATTATATGGTCACAAATACATGTGCATGTACATTTACAGTGGTTCTCCAGCCTGCACCTTCACATTATATGGTGACAAATACATGTGCATGTACATTTATAGTGGTTCTTCAGCCTGCACCTTCACAAGGTATGGTGACAAATACATGTGCATGTACATTTATAGTGGTTCTCCAGCCTGCACCTTCACATTATATGGTGACAAATACATGTGCATGTACATTTATAGTGGTTCTCCAGCCTGCACCTTCACATTATATGGTGACAAATACATGTGCATGTACATTTATAGTGGTTCTCCAGCCTGCACCTTCACATTATATGGTGACAAATACATGTGCATGTACATTTATAGTGGCTCTCCAGCCTGCACCTTCACAAGGTATGGTGACAAATACATGTGCATGTACATTTATAGTGGTTCTTCAGCCTGCAGCTTCACATTATATGGTGACAAATACACGTGCATGTACATTTACAGTGGTTCTCCAGCCTGCACCTTCACATTATATGGTGACAAATACACGTGCATGTACATTAATAGTCCTTTTTCCATGATTTCACACTTTTGAGTCAGAGCTACATACATCCATTACCCTAATTCCTCAACCTTTTTGCATATGGCGTGAGTTATTAATTTCAGTGTAATTTATGGTATGACCTTTTATAATTTGACTTTAGAGACAAAACTACCTTTTCCTAAAGGGCCAGTTTCAGACAGGGCTTCACAAAAAAATATAATTCTGCATGTGAGTAAACATCTTGCAAACTTATGAAAAATTTGACCAATTACAGTAATCGTGCTACTGTAGACTTTTCTAAAAATTTATCAATCAAATAAGAAGCCTTTTACACATACACAGCTATAAGTATACAGTGGGTTTTTCATTACTAACAGGTACACATGTTGAGGAGATTTTCAGGTGGGCATATGAGGAAGCACAACTGGTGATGTTCAAAGTCCACACGAAGGGCTGTCAGAAGAATGTGGACCGTGAATTATATAACCACTAGCATATACTAGAATAGCAGTCCATCAGCTGTCTGGCACTGACATACATATTGTGAGGGTTATACAGGTAATAAATCAGTTTATCAGGGTCTGACTGGTGCCTAATACCATCGGGTACAGCTGCCACAGTTGTTGGTATACCATCAAGTGATCCTACAGGGTTGCTAAACAGGCAATGCTTCTACTAAACAACCTAAACGATGACGTTAATCTTTCACTACCTACATGTATTATCTCCATATAACAGCAGCTCATAAATATTAATAAACTCATTACACACCACAATATGTACATCTTACTTATACAGAATACATGTGAAGGCATGCACTTGTATATAGTCACCCCATACACTAATAGTGCATATTAGTCCATGTAAGTACACAAGCCTGGGAATAAGCAGCAGGGCAAAGCATGCCCAGCACTGAATAGTATTTTGACACAAGCTTAATGTTTGGCTCAGGACAAAACTGCCATGTAAATAACATTGCATTTTTGGGAATAGATGAAAGATCTCCCAATATGCCCTGGATCAAGTTAAAAATTATTTTGAGTGCCTGCATCAAAGTACATGTACATGTAGTTCACGTAGAGAATGAAAAGAAAGACTGTTTTTAGTTTTACCTTACACGCACTTGAATCCATCTTTCCAGTCACAGCCTTCGTGTCTTTTTACCCCAGCATCAGAAACCCTGACAGCTATTTCATCTTTATCCCAGAAATTGTCACAAAAAGTTAGATAATCGGAAAAATCACCTGTAACTAGCCTTACACGAGATCAACTGTTTTCCACCATTCAAACTCACTGAAACTGTGTGTCACATATGGGAAAGTTTGGTAATTACATACCAAAGGACCGTGGTTTACTCCAGTCTTTGATGTCTATTGATCAGATCACTGTGATATAAGTGAGAGGTGTTCTTCATTACAGCATTTAACATACACCACTCAATAAATCACTAAACCAATAGTTAAACCTCTTTCATCACAGCGGGGCCTCCATGGCCAGCTTGGTTAGCATGCCAGCATTGTGCTATTCCCCAGGAGCCTCTCACCAATGCCGTCAGTGTGAGTTCAAGTCCAATGTATGCTGACTTCCTCTCTGGTCATATGTCACTGTGGGAAGGTTGGTGAGCAACTTGCGGATGGTCATGGGTTTCCCCTGGGTTCTGTCTATTTTCCTCCAACCACAAAGCTTGTCGCCTTCATACAAGTGAAATATTCTTGAGTATGACATAAAACTCCAATCCAATTAATAAATAAATCCCTTCATAGATGTAGTCAAAAGAAGCTAAATCAAAACATCTGTATCTGTAGCTCAGAGATTCCTGATGTAGACCCACTTTGTTGATTAAACAAAAACCCATACATTAAACAATGGTACGAGTGCAGTCTCAGTACATTCTGACCTCACGGCTAGTGTCAGACATACTGTAGAGACAGGGACATGAAATGTGAACTGATACTATACTCTATGGTTTAGGCAGAATGGCTGATGTACATAACACTTGGAGTCCCCACCATTATCTGCCCAAACCTACCACTGTGCCAAAGGTACCCTTTTCCTAATGACTACTTGTTACACAGTGACATCTGCACTCTGTTGCAGTTATATTGTCAAATCTGTGGATCGGTCTTTTGTTTAATTGCATATAGAACAAAATGGGTATCGCATACATGGCTGACGCAACAGGTGAAATTATGATATCAGGTTGTTCACCCCCAGAGCACAAGCACACACCTTACAAAGATCAATCTAAGCTGAAGATCATAAATTTAACATATACCTAATACATATATTGGTTAATATTATGTAACAATTTTACAACACTCAAAACTGTGTCAAAATATATACTTGGGTTCCAGCCTGAATGTGTTTTTTTCATATTTGCATTCTTAAAACTTGACACGTAGTTATGGCCATAATACACATTGCATCTTTCAAGTCAAAGAAAAGACTTTTCTCTTTTTCATTATAATCAACATAACAGGCACTGCACTACCAGAATGGTAACACAGCATGGACCCTGGGAACTCTGCTGGCTACATAAACAGCTTTAATCTTTAAGTTGAATTTGAAATTTCAGTTATTAATTTTAACACAGCATGGTGTCATGTAGTTTCATGTACTCTGATGTCTGAAAACAAATTCCCTGAAGAAAGAGAAAAAAAAATCCACAAAAATTAAGAAGATCAAAACCTAGCAGATCTGACAGGATCTGGCGTTTAGTAGGCCTATCTCATAACTGTAGGTGGTTTTCAATCACACTTATAGTTTACATTTGTCAGCTGTATTCAAATTATCAAAAAATATAATCAGTTTTCCAAAAAAAAATAAAAAAATAAAATGTATTACTAATAGTTTTACAGGCAAATAAGTTCTTATTCTTAACTAGGGGTTGCATGTCATAATATTGTAACTTTTCAGCCTAAGCCTTTAATAGCTTAAAGAGAAAAAAAATAAACTCGAAATGCTTGTCAGTCGCCTTTTTAATTACAAGTTACAAAATAATCTGAACTTGTTTGTGTTCAATGATGCACTTTCCACACTGTGACTGACACACAATGATACAGACTGTGTAAAGATGTCCGGCATCAGCAGCATTCCAACAACAACATCACATCAGTCCCATTCATGCGGGCACACGATGTCAGCATACCCTTCAAGTCTTCGCCTTACCACAAGCTGTGTTTATCACATTAAGAAAACGATCATACTCACCAATCTATTCTGTATTTGTTCATCCTGGAGGCCAATTACACACTGGAGAAGACAAACTGAAATGTCACTCTTTTGATCCAACAGTACAGCTCAGTAAAACTAGAGTTCTTCAGTTCCCCACTCAACCAGCAAAAGAAATGGCGCCACTTGCTCAAACATGGCTGTCGTTGTCAAAGTTACGTTTGATAAGGGACTTTCCCCAAAAAGTTAAGGTTAAATGCCTGCCGGAGTCTTCTCCCTTTTAGCAGCCCTCCGTTCGCTGGTTGGTCTACGAGCCATATTTGCAGGGCTCAAGAGCTACGGAAAAAGTACGAAGACTGAAAAATTAAACAAATACATAATATTAATAATAAAAAAAACAATAACAAAAAACAAACTCATCACTTGATATTTTGTGAGTACCGGTAACTTAATTAATTCGACCAATTAATCCCGTGTTACCAACAATTAACATCAAAAGGGAATGCATAAGTTTATCGACCTTTCTTATATCAACTCAGCTCACATCGGCTTGACGATTTAATCCACAGCTGCAGATGTGAGAAACATCGAAATTATTGAACTTTCTACATAGTACTACTACTCGTTAAGATTTTGTTTAAGTGAGTAGGCCTAATCAGGCGATATAATCTATGCGCATCGCATAAGTATATAGGTAGGTCTATACGTCCTTTTTTTTTTTTGGTCCTGTAAATGTAAATAAATAATATTAAACTATTATTAGTCTTGGATAATACGTCTGCGATACAATACCAACTTTCTGTATCCATAAATAAACCTAGTATAGTTATCACAACATAATCGTTTAATTACTAGGTACCCTAATCAAGTTAATTCGCTGCGACTCGTACATTTGTCACAGTACAGATTTGGCATTACACGCGAGTAGCAGGTGGCAATCAGCTGTATATCGCTATCTGCATTATATGTAAGCTTTCTACTGTTGTAAGAATATTCTTGAGTACGTCGTAAAACACCAATCAAATAAATAAAATACTGTTGTAAGACATGAACAACAAAAGTACTACATTTAATAATTCCACATAAATTTTCAGCGTCATCAGATTTCTCGGCACAGGCCACACGCATACAGCTATCGCAGCGTGATATAATGAGGCAGCCTGTCCTTTTTATTATTCAAAGACGAATAACGAACACTAATCAAATAACTTTTGAACCCCTTACCTTTCGTGCAGTTATCACCGAATGCTTAATTATAGGATAGATCGCTTCGGTGAATTATAGTGGTTAGAGCAAACCAAAGATACTTGGCGTTCAGCATGCAGTGTGAGGTTAGAGCAAGGAGTAGTACTGAAAATCCGTGTGTCAGTATAATGCGACTAGATGGGATTCATGTTTAGTGCCTATGGGACGACACAGTGATGTTGTTTGTAGATGGCCAAGGACTAAAGCAACACACAAAACACAGGCTATATTCAGACGTTCACTGACATAAACTGTAACAGGGGAATTTTCGAGTAGCTGTGACATTGCCCTGTGGAGCACTTCCGATCCAGACGAAATTCCAAATGACAAGCGTTTGAAAACAAAATGGACCGAACGAAGTGATGAAACTTGTACGTGGTTGAAGGTTCTTTTCAAGGTGCATCTGAAAGAACCCACCGCTTCAGTCAAGTTTCGAAAAACACTGGTGTTCCAGACAGCTGAGGCATTAACAGTTGATCCGCATGCAGATGTTCATTTAGTTTGATGAAGTCCACGCATATCTGCACCCTTCCGTTTTCTTTGGGTATACGACGACGACAGGTCCACATCATTCTGTAGGTTCCTGTACGGGTTTGGTTGCTCCATCTTCTTCCATTCGTTAAAAATCATTCTTCACTTTTGACATGAAGGACAGAGCAAGTCTTCGAGGCGAGGTTAATGCAAAGGGAACATTTTCCTTGCTGGGAGGAGTTTTATACTCAATGGATAGCGGACAGCGCTCTTTGTAAATACGCTTTAGATCAAATTAATCCTCTGAACTGACCGATCTTCACCAAGTCAAGAGCATTGGGTCTCCCAAGTACCGATTGCTTAAGATCTCGCACGACGTAGATATCTTGAAATCTGTGCGTCGGGATAGGCATTCGTATACCACCGGTCATGTATAGAATGTTGAAGTTTTCAACAGTTTTCAGTGATGTTGGGAAAGACACATGGTATGTTACGGTGCGGTCATGTATAGAATGTTGAAGTTTTCAACAGTTTTCAGTGATGTTGGGAAAGACACATGGTATGTTACGGTGTACGTGTTTCAGCATGTCGCTGAGATTTTCTTCTATTTGGGTATGTAAACCCGTCGAGAGCATTTATAAATATGCTACTAATAGCATTCTCACATTCCAAATTTTTTTACAACAAAATTTTAGTGTTGTCTGTTCGCACTTTTTAGATGCGTTATAGAAAATGGTCGCATTTCCAGTGATTCGGCCAGGCCATGATCTAAAAAAGTGTGTTGCGGTTAACATGGCTAAATTCGAACCGACTCCGATTTTTTCCGGGAAAGGTGAGAATTTCTTTCTTCGGGAGGCAAACATTGTCGACCAGAAACCACTGCACTGCTTCTATTTACCGCTCAGTTTTACAGGTTTGCTCTCGTCGGAGTCAGACGATATTGCATTTCATCCACTAAGTTACAGCACATCCGCCTGCATACCATGAATGTAGGTCGTAAAATCAGACAATGGTATCACTTAAAACGTGATGTTTTGCAACCGATAGTCACAGACCCGTTGAATCTACTATTTAACACCACAAGTCTGTGTGGCTCAGTATTGCTTTGTATGCTAGTGCATCGTTAGATCAGTTGACCCCCATTCATGAGGCTAATACCTCATAATCCTCTTAATATGTTAGATTTCAGTCAAAATTTCTAATCACTTCAAATCACTCACTGTTATTTCTGTTGTAACAAGCTCAAAATATTGCTTAACGTAAATTTGGTGTAGGTCATTGTACAACAAATTTTAGCTAAAATAAAGGAAAGGAACATACCAAATTTAACGATTAAAATTTTGACGTTAAGTCCAAGATGGCTTCGTAGCCCCGGGGGCAGACCCCTTTTAAACCCATAGATTCTAATATATTTTTATGTTATTTTTAGTATAAAATATTTATTTTATGTATACGGGGCGATATATTAATAATTCTGGACGCAGAGTAGTGGGAGACACAATGACAGTGGTATTTATTTAGGGCCTGTTTATTTATTTATTTAACTGCTGTCATTGGTAGATATAGCACGCGGAGAAGTCAGTGAACACCTGCATGTTGATGTAAAACAGAATACAAACTCAGCGAGAGCTGGAATTCGAAAATGGTTATGAACGTGAAGGTGAAAGGGTAGGCCTAGGGCCTACACAATCAGAGCGGTGAATAGGCTACTGAACGTGTAAATTTAATACACGGCCGCTTCCACAAAGTGATCCTAGCTACAGTCGATTGTAATCCCTACAATTGAGTTTACAATTAATTGTAAAAATAAGTCACGCCGCTTTCAAGTAGGAATTGTAAGGTGATTGCACCTTTTCGGAATTATGATCGCGACCACACGCCAAATTTAACCCGTGCATAATGGTGCAAACAGTACTCGTCTATGTAAAAGGCAAATGTGCCAGTCAGTAGGTTTTTCTTGTCTTCATTTTCAAAAGAGTTCTACAAGACAATATTTCAGCAGCTAACAACAGAAACACGTGAACAAATTCTCGTAGCATGTGTTTTAGACATTTGAACTGCACATCTCACAAAAAGAGTCGAAAATAACTAACCAACAGTCTACGTAAGGCAAGCCTTTGTACTTAACGCTAATTTTGTGGCGATTGTAAATATTTACAACAAGGTCGACTCGGTTGTAAATTTCGACTAGGCCTGTCATATCTTAGCAAATGACAGTAAATGTAGGCCTATCCGTTACACCACACCAACACCCCTCCCTCCGCCTCCCATCAAAACGTATAACCACATGTAGGCAACTTTCGAAATATTAATCTATATGAAGAAATATTACAGATCAAACAAGTTGTATTTTTGCATGTTTCATCCTGAATCTTGGCTCAAGAATAAGTGAGGCCGTGACAGTTGTGCCTGTAAGCCTATACAGCCCTATGTAAAATTGCGTGTGTTTGGTTCTTAAGCGCTCTTATAGTGAATCAGACGTGGAACATGCCCCACTACACTGGCTGTTGTTTGACGAATTTTTGGACACGCCATGTTCATGGCTGCTCAACCCGCTCGAAATGGACGTGTGTTTTATTTGAAGAACTTTATTAGCCAGCTCGACATCGTTTTACTAACGACGGAGATCCACGCTTTAGAACTCGCTCACTCAGTCAATCCTTTTAAAATAAAAGAGTTAAAAGAAATCTCCTGTCGTTTGAGTCCTTTTCAACTGGCTTCGCGCCAGGGCCCATTGCCCCAACCAACGAGGAAAGGATCCAGGGGCCGCTAAGGCCCCGGAAGGGCTTGGACGCTACATAACCGCACGCGCGTGTGAGTGTATTTTAAAAGAAAAAATATCCATCGTCATGGCTGTGATGAAGAAGGCCTATACCGCATATTTGGGAACAAGGAGCTGATATGATAAGGCGGATAATCGGCCCAACAGGCTGGTTGTTATCACCGATGGTACAGAACCGAAACAGTGGAACTAGGTGGTATCAACTGTAAACCCCTCTGGCTGTGCCTCCAGGGGTGTACACATGACCAAGTTTCCGGAAAATAAGGAATGGTTCCATGCTCCTGCATTTTAACTTTCGACAGAGTCGCATTGGCCACAGCTGTGCGACAAACCGACACTACAAGAAATAGACCCTGAGGAGAAGAAAACCGCAGGTACTACAGTGACAGTACCAGAACCTATGTTCGCAAT
This sequence comes from Liolophura sinensis, assembly GCF_032854445.1. Lineage (NCBI taxonomy): Eukaryota > Metazoa > Mollusca > Polyplacophora > Chitonida > Chitonidae > Liolophura > Liolophura sinensis. Next base: position 30,240,256 of record NC_088301.1, on the reverse strand, counting down.
TGATGAGCTAGTGAAGCGCCACTCAGACTGGCTGAAGCTTTAAAATGTAATGGCTTGGGTTCTTATTGCAGCAGAAAAATTCAAAAGACTCAGATTCAGCAGATCTTCTGATCGCACAGTTTTGAATCAAACTCAGATCAAAGAATGCATCAAGTCTACTTTCTTGACGGTGAAAAACTTGAAAGACATAGAAATAACTTTAGTGAAGTATGCCCAGCATCGGCATTTCTCAGCAGAGATAAGCAGATTGGAGAATCGACAGAGCACCAAAGTTTGAGTTTAGCGTTTTAGTTTTAGTTTAGCGTCGTGCTGGCGTGCTGGTAGGACGCCAGCACGACGCAATGACTCAAGAGCCACCCACCGATGTGGTCATTGTGAGTTTAAGTCTATCTTATAGAGGCCGTACGTCGGAAGGTCTGCTAGTAACCTGTGCATTGTGGTGGGTTTCCCACGGGTTTTCCCCGGTTTCCTCCCTTCATTATGCTGACCACCGTCGCATAAGTAAAATATTCTTCAGTACGCCGTAAAACACCAATCAAATAAATAAATATTTATTTATTTAACTTATCTGCTGCTGTCAGATTCATGGGTAGATCGACTAAGCCCTCTGAGAAGCCAGTGAACACCTGCATGTTGATGGAAAACAAAATACGAACTTAGCGAGAACGTGCAGAAGAAAGCGTACGCCAAGACAGCGAAAGCGGTTAATAGGCTACTGAACGCTGAAGGTATGAAAAGTGTAAATTTAATACAGGTCCGCTTCCACAAAGCGATCGTAGCTGCAATCGATTGTAATCCCTACAATTGAGTTTACAACTGATTGTAAATATAAGTTACGCCGCTTTCACGAAGGAACTGTAAGGTGATTTTGGAATTATGGTCGCGATCGTACGCCAAATTTGACTCGTGCATAATGGTGATCTATGTACATGGAAAGTTTGCCATTCAGTAGATTTTTCTTGTCTTCATTTTCAAAAGAGTTCTACATGACAATATTTTAGCAGCTAGCAACAGAAACACGTGAAAAAATTCTTGTAGCATCTGCTTTAGACATTTGAACTGCACATCTCACAAAAAGAGTCGAAAACTACTCGCCAAGTCTACCTAAGGCAACACGGAAAAACTTGTCAAAACGACTAGAAAGTGTTAGTAAACCTTTCTCCCAGATGACCACTTTTCCTTGTACTGACAAAGTCTTCAAACGTACGAACTTATATTAGTCTTTGGCTCAATGTTCCATGTGACTCCAAATTCGTCATATTGATTATCAACATTAATCATAGCTACCACAATAGGTTAGTCAAGGAAAAGACTGATTAGGGTTGGTCCTTTAACAAAATTTATCAATTTGATAAATTCACATTCTTATAAAAATTAGATTAAAATGCATTAGTCAGTTCTTGCCGCAATCTTTAACATGCAATACATGTAATTTATTCTTTCTAGCCTTGATTAATTGAAACAAGGTCCGTTTCAACGCCGACATTTCCCAAGTCCATGTAGGCTATTGAGGACACCTTGTCAAAACACCTGAAACATCTGCGTGATAAAACTGTCACGTTATATAGACCGAGAGACAGCTCTGGGATAGACTGTATCACCGTCCAGTGCGATTAGGCCTACATATGCACATATCCACATATCGAACCCATGCAGTTAACTAATCAACAAAGATAACTTGAAGTTGTTTCCAAAAGTAATGCCTAATAACCCATCTCACCATTTGTGTAGCTCCCAGGGGATTGGACTATTTGTGTAAGCTTAATACATAAGATGGCCAGTAAAAGGAGTTCTAACATTGACCAACAAGACAGTTTGTATTTTTTTTATGTTATCGTAAGAACACGGACAGGAATGCTTGTGTTATCCTTCAAATTTAGCAGGATACGCTGGAAGAAAGTTAGAGTCGTGTTCGGTTCTTTTGGATATGCTGTATTAAAAACATAAAGGGTGGCAATCACTTCGCATATTGCGTCTATCAGGCACAGGGGTTCTGATAGACACTCGCCCTCAGGCTTCCTTTGTAGGTGAGCAGTGGGTGGCGTAGTGTAGGCTGCATCTGGAAAGAAAGTGTGGAGTGTCAACAACGTTACAAACTTCTTAAAGTAAAAAATATAATTGCATTGTAAAGAATGACTAAGAACAAGTTGCCTTCCTAACTAGTCTGTATTTTTATTTTCTGCTTGTTGGTCATTCGTTCGTACATATGAAGAGATCTCCGAATCACTGGACATAAACAAGGTTAGGCTTAATTCTGGAATTACCCGTGTACATAAAGAACCAAAACATATCCAGAGGCATTAATACACAGACATAAACTACATAAAAAACAACTGATATATGCCATAAAATGATGTCTTAAACAGCGCCTTCATTTTAGGTGTTCTCTACATTATCCATGAAGGGATACAAAATTGATTTTGGTTGGTTAACTTTTATTACATCACAGGTCAGCTTCACTGAGGCATGGCATTGGGTAACAAAAAATCACTGAGTGAGCAGCTCAAGCTGGAAAGTAATAGATTTTAGGCTAATCAGAATAGATTCAGTTTTCTTTCTAAAAGAACTGGATCCAGAAGATCCAATAAAATATTTCAGTACTCAGTATTTGCACATATGAGGTGCTTACATAATAAGAATACATACATCTTTTTTCTTTACAGCAAGCATCTCCATTTTCTCTCCCATGAGCTGCGGCACGAGCAGAAGGCTGCTTTGAATTGGGATGGCTGCAGATAGTTTTATTAGTAATTAACACCTCAAGTGTATAGGTATTGCTGGTAAATTTATACATCAATTACATACTGACTGATTTATACCCCTTAACCATAGTATGTTGCATACTGGGTGTCGGTGTTATTAGAGAGTGCCAACAAATCACAGCAACAACCTTTACCTTTCATCCAGTTCACATAGTTGCTCCCTAACAGGTCATCTTCCTCAACAGGTCGTTGTGGTCAGAAATTCGTAACTCCCACTGATAAACACTCACTTGAGTGGTCTGTTGGTGGTCACCTGTTCCACTACCCTGAGGTTTGCGTTTCCTTCGTTCAACAACTGGTACTCCATTGCCGAGCTGTTTGTGACTGTTGTGCACTGTATGTGCAATGGCATTTTTCCAAAGTGTCTACAAGGTAAGAAGTGTGGGAATTAGAGACAATAAATGTCTGTACGATGACAACCTGCACACACATAAATGCTTGCCATTCTACATATTATTTGGAACACAAGGTAAGGTGTCGTGACGATTCTTGAATGTTTTACATGAGGGAGTAAAAACCTTATTCTTTATATCTTGAACTTCAGGGCAAGGTATGATGGTCAACTATCGACACAATAAACCTGCAGTCACCAAGCTGTTTTTAAAGACATTGAATTTTGTAACAAAGCATATAACTGAAATGGGAATCTATCGTTTTCCACCTGAAGTTGCCTGTTTTTTTGTGTTTTTTTTTGAGTTCTATGCCACACTATGGTTCTACAAAAAGCTGGGCATACATGGTGAAAACAACTTCAAACAGTTGGTACATAATCTTGATTAAACAGTAGAGTTAATAATAAACTGCGTGTGATTTCCTGTTGCATGAAAAAATTATAGTCTAGTTTAGAATTTCTCACTTATTTTAGCATCTGTAGCAGGGAGGACTTGGCCAAGGTATGGACATGCCAGAATAATAGCCCTTGCCATGTCCTTATATTGGTTACTCATAGGATTGCTAGAATATCAAAAGAGGATTGCCCAATAATGAAGACTCAGAATTGAATATGTTACTTAAATCAAACAGATTGCGAGACATACACAAAAATATGGTAATATGGGAAGAAAAAAAACTATCACAGTTTCCTTCACTTAAAGAAATATGTCACTTTTATGTATGTTAGTTCAAATATGCTCTGTTGAATAATGCACCAGAAAAATCATTGTTTCCCACTCCCAAGGAATAAGGCTGGACTGCCTTATATGTAGCGTGTTATTTAGCCTTAACACTGTTATTTTTACGAACTAAAGCCTCTCTAATAATGATCAAAGTAGCACATTACATAATTATGAAGGTATAGCCTTAAATGTCATGATATGTACGTACATTCAGTGACCACGAAGATGTGATAACACTTGAAACTAACAGACATGAAATCCAATTATAGATAGAAAAACGACATGCTCTAGTTAGCATTTAATATTAAACTATTATAAAAAATGAAATGAAACCCAGCAAAGGGAAGTTAAAGAAAGTAGATATTAATCTTACAATGTATAGTGTGTCATCTCCTCGTAAATAGCTGGGGTGAGTTAACACAGCAGAACTCCTGTGATGGGCTTTTCCTGCTGTAGCGCCTCTCTAAGAGATTGCGGATATCTGGCTGAGGGTAGAGTAAACTGTGCTGGCCATTGTTGCACTGATGCAGTGAAATTTATGATCTGACTGAAAAGAGAATACACTGTTCATAAGTACTCAGCGTACATGAGAATTGTATAGACATTATCTTTTTATTTACTTATTTATTTGACTGTTGTTTTATGCCATATAGGTTTTTTTTTCACGTATACAATGACTGTCAGTGAATATTGTTCATGTAAGACCCTGAACCAGAATGCCCAGGGAAAACCACTGACCTTTGGATGCAAACTTACAAACTTTATTATATGTGACACACAGGCTACCTTGCACACTATAATGATGGAAGACAAGTTATTTTCAACGAGCTTCAGTTAAATACACAAACGGCCACACAATCACCACTGACAGCTTATTGTTGAGGCCCTATAAATAGCGAAAATGTGGGAATCTACAAATTTCTAGTTCCATGTCGGGTTTGAACCTGCACTTTAGTGTGTCAGACTAAAGGTCAGGATTGAGTCGCACAGCTTACCCACTGACCTACATCCCATTGAAGCACATTTTAAGCATTATAATTTACTGGAAATCAACAGGAAACATTAAATTTAGGGGTAATATGTTTAAGGACTATACCCTAATAACCAATTACTAAAGTATGGGGTGCAGGTACATTTTCTATACAAGTCATATTCATAACAAACCCACTTAATGGTTGTGAGAAAAATAAGATTTCTGTTTCTGACCTGAACTGCAGGCCAGTTGGAACTGGCTAGAAAAGTGTGTCACTATGTTGGAATTCATTGATTCTTTAGTTAACTGCAGGGTCTGTTGTGTCGCCATCAGCTTGAGAATTCTCAAGTTTCACGCTGACGCATTCGGGATTATTGCTGGCCTTGTCAGTTTGCTGACAGTGTTTCAGTTGGTGCTGTTGAGTCACTCTCAATGAAACACAGTTTTGCCTTGTTTGGCAGGGAGTGGAAAATCGGAAAAATAGTATTTACATAAGCATTTTGTTCATTTAAACAGTTATATGGACTTTCATTTACAAACGTTTGTTGGTGCATGAAATTGAATTCACTGATAACACATATATTACATGTACTTGCAGAGCTCATTCCCCATGGATTATCTAGGTTAATAAATACCTTGGCATGCAGGATATAAGATATTTGTATACAAATAATCCAACCAGTTCTGTAAATACCCAATTGGTGATGTGAAAGCAGCGCATCTGTTGATTCAAGGCAAAACCTATCTGTTTCAGAGACACTATTAGTATGGAGATGAGAACGAAACTCCTCAGTGTACAATGACATCAATAAAAAGTGAACAGGTCCACCAATCACAAAACGGCTTTCTATCTTAACAAACTGATAGTAATCGTGATCAAAAGAAGTGATTACAGCGCAACCAGATTCATATAATAAACCGTCAACCTTCACTGATTTCGAAAAGGAGAAAGCAAGCAAAATGTCGCTGAAAATCAAAATTTTCGGCTTGTTGACTGATATTCCCCACATCACTTCCTGCTGTATGATTAATGTCAAGTGATGCAGTCAAGACCCTCCCTAAACTCACCAGTCTGCAAATCAGAAAAAGATGGTAATACTTGTACGTCAGTGTTTCTGTGGTCTTGTAGATATGTTTTCAGAATGCTGGATGCTTCCTCAGTGAGACTGGTATGATCTGATGATAGAGTAAGACTTTCGCCAGCTTTCGTTTGGTAAATACATCCAGTTTATCATCAGAATTAACCGTACGCTGCAGTTGTCAGAAACAGGACGGAAAAACCCGTCGATAACTTATCAGTATACTTTTACACAAACGTAACCATGAGCCCAGTCGAAAAGTCGTCAGCTTGTTGTTGTTGTTAATCGAAACGAAAATGTATAAGAGTTCGCTGAAATTTAATGATCGGTTGAGATTTTTACATTAATTAAATTGAGATGGAAGCATTAGATCAGTGGACTATTCAGAATAAAAAAACATGACTGTTTGGGTAGCAGATTGCGTCTGATTAACACTTTACCTTCAGCACAAAATGCAGAACCAATCCCTCTTTGTGAGTAGAAATTCTGATTATCTACCCTGAATTTATGAACAGTCAGACACTCTGATATATGACTGATAATATAAAGATTTATGTTGATCAATCAGTGAATTGATTAGTGAATCCATACAATCAAACTACTAAACTGATAACTCAACCAGCATTGTACTCAAAATCACACAACTAACTCACCTATTCTGAAAATTCACGCTAAACTGCTGTTCAACTGGTATATAGGTCTACATGCAGTACCACCCGTATTCAAAATGACAAACCAACAATAGGCAGAATATATTTTCCACGCCAATGGAACTAAAAACAAATACCGTGTTCATACTTTTACATGCTGATAGCAAGAGAGTAAGAATGTAGTCACCGCTAACGGTACATATACGATCTGCTTTTATTAATTAGATTGGTACCAGCACAGAAACAAAATTACAATACCGGCGCCAAAGCTGAATCCATTCATTGAATGAATGAATGATTGGTGTTTATAACGCCACATTAGCAGTATTTAAACCATATCGTGGCGAAATCCACTGAGACTATCATATAATGATAATTAAATATTTCACATGGTAACCAAAGTAAAGAGTTTGTCCCCATTGGTTTGCCTTCGAGTTCCCCACAGCCAGACGTTCGTATCTATCCGGACGAAAAATGCAAGTTATCTCCTTTTCCGTGAGTTAAGTTGACTACTGCAGTTAAATTATGTTAGTCACACTAGGTGAATAATTATATGTTAGTCGAAATGATGAACTCCTGAATTCACCCTTAGTCAACACAACGTATCACATTTTGGCATATAAGCTTAAATTCGTCAGTATGACACAACGTGACGAGGTTATCTTAGTCACTACAGAGTGACTAATCTTACTTTAATCGCACTGACCAACGAAAGTTTTTCTGTGAAGTGTTTGAAAAACAAGCGTATTTAAACAAGCTTTTCCTCTTTTCTACAGGTCTCTTAATCTCAGGTAGACTGTAATAAAATAATAATAATAAAATACAAAAAACAAAAACAAAAAACAAAACAAAACAAAAAACAAATAAATAAAGTCGTCGCATACGCATAAGTGTTGAATCGTTTTGATATTTCTTCTCTTAGTAGGCTTGAATTAAAACAGGCACCGGTAACATGCCTGGGACTAAAGCGCCCAATTTTAGTCAATTCTGTCACATCGTTCTCATCAGTTCTTTATCTACCTCTTGGATCACATAGCATAGAATCTAAATCTAGGTCTGAAATATATATATAAAAAAAGAAAACAAAAAGAAAAAATGACTTTTAATAATGAAGCATTATCACGTCTGAAACCACCCATAATTTCCTGGTTGAGTCACGTGACTAGACTTTACCCGGACGTTGATAATTTACAAACGAAGTGACATTATCTTGCGCTGTTCGACGCTGACAACTCAGAAATCAGAACCCACAGCCTGCTACGAATCCCTAGAAATATGATTTCAGAACGATTCATTTGTGTTGTGATCGCAGCTTTGTGGTGTCTAGAAGCGGGTAAGTTTGATATGTTGATTGTTCTGGCATGTTAATTGTTCTGGCATGTTGATTGTTCTGGCGTGTTGATTGTTCTGGCATGTTGATTGTTCTCGTATGTTGATTGTTTTGGCGTGTCGATTGTTCATGTGCTAAACTATACGTGTGTAAATACTGGGGCTGTGTTGTGACCTACTGTACTTAGTAATTCGTACAGGTCGAAGTCTAAATCTAAATTTAGGCCTGAAATATATATATAAAAAAAAAAACAAAAAGCAATGAAAACTAATGGCTGTTGGCTGTTCTGACATGTTGGCTGTTCTGCCATGTTGATTGTTCTGGCATATTGATTGTTCTGGCATATTGATTCTTCATGTGCTAAAGTGTATGTATGTAAATACTGGGGCTGTGTTCTGCCGTACTGTACATAGTATCTAGTGAAATGTCCAAGTCTGGTGACGGCTTAACTGGCTGTTTATTCGAATGCGCTCCGCCATTTCACGTATATAATATATTTCATATATACAAAATGTTAGGAGTCGCATCTCAAAAAGCACTGCATTAACTGAGCTTAGGGTTTGCACACCTGTAGAGCACAGTAACACGAGGGGGATATTCCATCGGCATATTTAACACCGTAAATTCTTAACTTAGTGTATTGTTCCTTAGAAAGAAAGTTAAAATGTTAGGTGTGGTATCTCCCTAACAGGATGTATTGAAGTTTTGCATTCATGCGTTGCTACCAAATCTAAGTTATATTCTGTGAAATGAAAGATAGCCCCTAATTTATTTTTCTCCTATAGATCAATCATGTTAAGTGTTATCTTTTCACTGTATAGCCTACACCCCATGAACCTTTTTAAGTTTTGCATTACCTCGTTGGTGCAAAAATATTAATGGTTTTTTTTTCTTCTGAATTTTACATGATTTGTCAGAAAAATGTGCTGATCTGTTGGCCGACGTAGCTCTATCTCAGTAGCTGTTTTACGCAAAAACCTAGTCCTATAAATATATCTGTGCTTTATATTTCCGACTAGACAGTCATATTTTGCATGTTACACATAAAAAAATGTCTATAACTCTCAACAACTACAGCACACGCCCAGGACATGGTCCAAAAAAGCAAACATTTGTTACTGAGGATCGATCCCATTCAGCCTTTTCTTCCATCATGGCAGAAAACCACTGTTTTAAGCCGATGTTTCTTCCATCATGGCGGACAACCACTGTTTTAATCCGATGTTTCTTCCATCATGACAGACAACCACTGTTTTAAGCCGATGTTTCTTTCGTCATGACAGACAACCACTGTTTTAAGCCGATGTTTCTTCCATCATGGCGGACAACCACTGTTTTAAGCCGATATTTCTTCCATCATGACAGACAACCACTGTTTTAAGCCGAAGTTTCTTTCGTCATGACAGACAACCACTGTTTTAAGCCGATGTTTCTTCCGTCATGACAGACAACCACTGTTTTAAGCCCATGTTTCTTCCATCATGGCAGACAACCACTGTTTTAAGCCCATGTTTCTTCCATCATGGCGGACAACCACTGTTTTAATCCGATGTTTCTTCCATCATGACAGACAACCACTGTTTTAAGCCGATGTTTCTTTCGTCATGACAGACAACCACTGTTTTAAGCCCATGTTTCTTCCATCATGGCAGACAACCACTGTTTTAAGCCGATGTTTCTTCCATCATGACAGAAAACCACAGTTTCAAGCCGATGTTTCTTCCATCATGGCAGACAACTACTGTTTTAAGCCGATATTTCTTCCATCATGGCAGACAACCACTGTTTTAAGCCGATATTTTTTTGAAAAAGCCAAATGTGCGACTAGCTCCTGATCGGGCACCATTTTGGTTGGTTAAGGTAAATATAATTGTCCATATACATACCCACTTTCATGACCCGACAATTCCCTGTAACTGAGCATGAGTTTAATGAAGTCAGTGACTGCTGACAGATAAGGTGCTTCGGATAATTTTTGGGAAGTATATAGGATTAATACAACCACGGTCTGTCTCTCATCAGGGGTCTACCTCATGACTATATCTTTTAATACAAGGCCAGTCTTATATTGAAACAGCCGGGTACTGCCTGGTATATATTCTTATATTCTTATTATCTGAACTATTTCCAGGTAATTATACAGAATAAAAAATTACCATAAATTGATGAAACAAAGTACATTTCTGAAATTATTTCTCTCGCATAAACAAAAAAAATAAAAAAAGGGGGCAACTCTAAATATACAAGTCTAAATTATTACCGTAAATATCAGTACTTGTCAAACCTAGGAAGGGCTTGGACGCTACATAACCACACGCGCGTGTGAGTGTGTTTTAAAAGAAAAAATATCCATCGTCATGGCTGTGATGAAGAAGGCCTATACCGCATATTTGGGAACAAGGAGCTGATATGATAAGGCGGATAATCGGCCCAACAGGCTGGTTGTTATCACCGATGGTACAGAACCGAAACAGTGGAACTAGGTGGTATCAACTGTAAACCCCGCTGGCTGTGCCTCCAGGGGTGTACACATGACCAAGTTTTCGGAAAATAAGGAATGGTTCCATGCTCCTGCATTTTAACGTTCGACAGAGTCGCATTGGCCACAGCTGTGCGACAAACCGACACTACAAGAAAACGACCCTGAGGAGAAGAAAACCGCAGGTACTACAGTGACAGTACCAGAACCTATGTTCGCAATTGATGAGCTGGTGAAGCGTCACTCAGACTGGCTGAAGCTTTAAAATGTAATGGCTTGGGTTCTTATTGCAGCAGAAAAATTCAAAAGACTCAGATGCAGCAGATCTTCTGATCGCACAGTTTTTATTCAAACTCAGATCAAAGAATGTATCAAATCTACTTTCTTGACGGTGAAAAACTTGAAAGACATAGAAATAACTTTAGTGAAGTATGCCCAGCATCGGCATTTCTCAGCAGAGATAAGCAGATTGGAGAATCGACAGAGCACCAAAGTTTGAGTTTAGCGTTTTAGTTTTAGTTTAGCGTCGTGCTGGCGTGCTGGTAGGACGCCAGCACGACGCAATGACTCAAGAGCCACACACCGATGTGGTCATTGTGAGTTTAAGTCTATCTTATAGAGGCCGTACGTCGGAAGGTCTGCTAGTAACCTGTGCATTGTGGTGGGTTTCCCACGGGTTTTCCCCGGTTTCCTCCCTTCATTATGCTGACCACCGTCGCATAAGTAAAATATTCTTCAGTACGCCGTAAAACACCAATCAAATAAATAAATATTTATTTATTTAACTTATCTGCTGCTGTCAGATTCATGGGTAGATCGACTAAGCCCTCTGAGAAGCCAGTGAACACCTGCATGTTGATGAAAAACAAAAGACGAAATTAGCGAGAGCTGGATTCGAACATGGTTGTGAACGTGCAGAAGAAAGCGTAGGCCTAGACAGCGAAAGCGGTGAATTGGCTACTGAACGCTGAAGGTATGAAAAGTTTAAATTTAATACAGGTCCGCTTCCACAAAGCGATCGTAGCTGCGATCGATTGTAATCCCTACAATTGAGTTTACAATTGATTGTAAATATAAGTATGCCGCTTTCACGAAGGAACTGTAAGGTGATTGCAGCTTTTTGGAATTATGATCGCGATCGTACGCCAAATTCGACCCTTGCATAATGGTGATCTATGTACATGGAAAATTTGCCATTCAGTAGGTCTTTCTTGTCTTCATTTTCAAAAGAGTTCTGCATGACAATATTTTAGCAGCTAGCAACAGAAACACGTGAAAAAGTTCTCGTAGCATCTGCTTTAGACATTTGAACTGCACATCTCACAAAAAGAGTCGAAAACTACTCGCCAAGTCTACCTAAGGCAACACGGAAAAACTTGTCAAAACGACTAGAAAATGTTAGTAAACCTTTCTCCCAGATGACCACTTTTCCTTGTACTGACAAAGTCTTCAAACGTACGAACTTACATTAGTCTTTGGCCCAATGTTCCATGTGACCCCAAATTCGTCATATTGATTATCAACATTAATCATAGCTACCACAATAGGTTAGTCAAGGAAAAGACTGATTAGGGTTGGTCCTTTAACAAAATTTATCAATTTGATAAATTCACATTCTTATAAAAATTAGATTAAAATGCATTAGTCAGTTCTTGCCGCAATCTTTAACATGCAATACATGTAATTTATTCTTTCCAGCCTTGATTAATTGAAACAAGGTCTGTTTCAACGCCGACATTTCCCAAGTCCATGTAGGCTATTGAGGACACCTTGTCAAAACACCTGAAACATCTGCGTGATAAAACTGTCACGTTATATAGACCGAGAGACAGCTCTGGGATAGACTGTATCACCGTCCAGTGCGATTAGGCCTACATATGCACATATCCACATATCGAACCCATGCAGTTAACTAATCAACAAAGATAACTTGAAGTTGTTTCCAAAAGTAATGTCTAATAACCCATCTCACCATTTGTGTAGCTCCCAGGGGATTGGACTATTTGTGTAAGCTTAATACATAAGATGGCCAGTAAAAGGAGTTCTAACACTGACCAACAAGACAGTTTGTATTTTTTTTTATGTTATCGTAAGAACACGGACAGGAATGCTTGTGTTGTCCTTCAAATTTAGCAGGATACGCTGGAAGAAAGTCAGAGTCGTGTTCGGTTCTTTTGGATATGCTGTATTAAAAACATAAAGGGTGGCAATCACTTCGCATATTGCGTCTATCACGCACAGGGGTTCTGATAGACACTCGCCCTCAGGCTTCCTTTGTAGGTGAGCAGTGGGTGGAGTAGTGTAGGCTGCATCTGGAAAGAAAGTGTGGAGTGTCAACAATGTTACAAACTTCTTAAAGTAAAAAATATAATTGCATTGTAAAGAATGACTAAGAACAAGTTGCCTTCCTAACTAGTCTGTATTTTTATTTTCTGCTTGTTGGTCATTCGTTCGTACATATGAAGAGATCTCCGAATCACTGGACATAAACAAGGTTAGGCTTAATTCTGGAATTACCCATGTACATAAAGAACCAAAACATATCCAGAGGCATTAATACACAGACATAAACTACATAAAAAACAACTGATATATGCCATAAAATGATGTCTTAAACAGCGCCTTCATTTTAGGTGTTCTCTACATTATCCATGAAGGGATACAAAATTGATTTTGATTGGTTAACTTTTATTACATCACAGGTCAGCTTCACTGAGGCATGGCATTGGGTAACAAAAAATCACTGAGTGAGCAGCTCAAGCTGGAAAGTAATAGATTTTAGGCTAATCAGAATAGATTCAGTTTTCTTTCTAAAAGAACTGGATCCAGAAGATCCAATAAAATATTTCAGTACTCAGTATTTGCACATATGAGGTGCTTACATAATAAGAATACATACATCTTTTTTCTTTACAGCAAGCATCTCCATTTTCTCTCCCATGAGCTGCGGCACGAGCAGAAGCCTGCTTTGAGCTGGGATGGCTGCAGATAGTTTTATTAGTAATTAACACCTCAAGTGTATAGGTATTGCTGGTAAATTTATACATCAATTACATACTGACTGATTTATGCCCCTTAACAATAGTATGTTGCATACTGGGTGTCGGTGTTATTAGAGAGTGCCAACAAATCACAGCAACAACCTTTACCTTTCATCCAGTTCACATAGTTGCTCCCTAACAGGTCATCTTCCTCAACAGGTCGTTGTGGTCAAAAATTCCTAACTCCCACTGATAAACACTCACTTGAGTGGTCTGTTGGTGGTCACCTGTTCCACTACCCTGAGGTTTGCGTTTCCTTTGTTCAACCACTGGTACTCCATTATCGAGCTGTTTGTGACTGTTGTGCACTGTATGTGCAATGGCATTTTTCCAAAGTGTCTACAAGGTAAGAAGTGTGGGAATTAGAGACAATAAATGTCTGTACGATGACAACCTGCACACACATAAATGCTTGCCATTCTACATATTATTTGGAACACAAGGTAAGGTGTCGTGATGATTCTTGTATGTTTTACATGAGGGAGTAAAGACCTTATTCTTTATATCTTGAACCTCAGGGCAAGGTATGATGATCAACTATCGACACAATAAACCTGCAGTCACCAAGCTGTTTTTAAAGACATTGAATTTTGTAACAAAGCATATAACTGAAATGGGAATCTATCGTTTTCCACCTGATGTTGCCTGTTTTTTTGGGTTTTTTTTTTTGAGTTCTATGCCACACTATGGTTCTACAAAAAGCTGGGCATACAGGGTGAAAACAACTCCAAACAGAAGGTACATAATCTTGATTAAACAGTAGAGTTAATAATAAACTGGGTGTGATTTCCTGTTGCATGAAAAAATTATAGTCTAGTTTAGAATTTCTCACTTATTTTAGCATCTGTAGCAGGGAGGACTTGGCCAAGGTATGGACATGCCAGAATAATAGCCCTTGCCATGTCCTTATATTGGTTACTCATAGGATTGCTAGAATATCAAAAGAGGATTGCCAATAATGAAGACTCAGAATTGAATATGTTACTTAAATCAAACAGATTGCGAGACATACACAAAAATATGGTAATATGGGAAGAAAAAAAACTATCACAGTTTCCTTCACTTAAAGAAATATGTCACTTTTATGTATGTTAGTTCAAATATGCTCTGTTGAATAATGCACCAGAAAAACCATTGTTTCCCACTCCCAAGGAATTAGGCTGGACTGCCTTATATGTAGCGTGTTATTTAGCCTTAACACTGTTATTTTTACGAACTAAAGCCTCTCTAATAATGATCAAAGTAGCACATTACATAATTATGAAGGTATAGCCTTAAATGTCATGATATGTACGTACATTCAGTGACCACGAAGATGTGATAACACTTGAAACTAACAGACTTGAAAGCCAATTATAGATAGAAAAACGACATGCTCTAGTTAGCATTTAATATTAAACTATTATAAAAAATGAAATGAAACCCAGCAAAGGGAAGTTAAAGAAAGTAGATATTAACCTTACAATGTATAGTGTGTCATCTCCTCGTAAATAGCTGGGGTGAGTTAACACAGCAGAACTCCTGTGATCGGCTTTTCCTGCTGTAACGCCTCTCTAAGAGATTGCGGATATCTGGCTGAGGGTAGAGTAAACTGTGCTGGCCATTGTTGCACTGATGCAGTGAAATTTATGATCTGACTGAAAAGAGAATACACTGTTCATAAGTACTCAGCGTACATGAGAATTGTATAGACATTATCTTTTTATTTACTTATTTATTTGACTGTTGTTTTATGCCATATAGGTTTTTTTTTCACGTATACAATGACTGTCAGTGAATATTGTTCATGTAAGACCCTGAACCAGAATGCCCAGGGAAAACCACTGACCTTTGGATGCAAACTTACAAACTTTATTATATGTGACACACAGGCTACCTTGCACACTATAATGATGGAAGACAAGTTATTTTCAACGAGCTTCAGTTAAATACACAAACGGCCACACAATCACCACTGACAGCTTATTGTTGAGGCCCTATAAATAGCGAAAATGTGGGAATCTACAAATTTCTAGTTCCATGTCGGGTTTGAAATTGAATTCACTGATAACACATATATTACATGTACTTGCAGAGCTCATTCCCCATGGATTATCTAGGTTAATAAATACCTTGGCATGCAGGATATAGGATATTTGTATACAAATAATCCAACCAGTTCTGTAAATACCCAATTGGTGATGTGAAAGCAGCGCATCTGTTGATTCAAGGCAAAACCTGTCTGTTTCAGAGGCACTAGTATGGAGATGAGAACGAAACTCCTCAGTGTACAATGACATCAACAAAAAGTGAACAGGTCCAACTATCACAAAACGGCTTTCTATCTTAACAAACTGATAGTAATCGTGATCAAAAGAAGTGATTACAGCGCAACCAGATTCATATAATAAACCGTCAACCTTCACTGATTTCGAAAAGGAGAAAGCAAGCAAAATGTCGCTGAAAATCAAAATTTTCGGCTTGTTGACTGATATTCCCCACATCACTTCCTGCTGTATGATTAATGTCAAGTGATGCACTCAGACCCTCCCTAAACTCACCAGTCTGCAAATCAGAAAAAGATGGTAATACTTGTACGTCAGTGTTTCTGTGGTCTTGTAGATATGTTTTCAGAATGCTGGATGCTTCCTCAGTGAGACTGGTATGATCTGATGATAGAGTAAGACTTTCGCCAGCTTTCGTTTGGTAAATACATCCAGTTTATCATCAGAATTAACCATACGCTGCAGTTGTCAGAAACAGAGCGGAAAAACCCATCGATAACTTATCAGTATACTTTTACACAAACGTAACCATGAACCCAGTCGAAAAGTCGTCAGCTTGTTGTTGTTGTTAATCGAAACGAAAATGTATAAGAGTTCGCTGAAATTTAATGATCGGTTGAGATTTTTACATTAATTAAATTGAGATGGAAGCATTAGATCAGTGGACTATTCAGAATAAAAAAACACGACTGCTTGGGAAGCAGATTGCGTCTGATTAACCCTTTACCTTCACCACAAAATGCAGAACCAATCCCTCTTTGTGAGTAGAAATTCTGATTATCTACCCTGAATTTATGAACAGCCAGACACTTTGATATATGACTGATAATATAAAGATTTATGTTGATCAATCAGTGAATTGATTAGTGAATCCATACAATCAAACTACTAAACTGATAAATCAACCAGCATTGTACTCAAAATCACACAACTAACTCACCTATTCTGAAAATTCACGCTAAACTGCTGTTCAACTGGTATATAGGTCTACATGCAGTACTACCCGTATTCAAAATGACAAACCAACAATAGGCAGAATATATTTTCCACGCCAATGGAACTAAAAACAAATACCGTGTTCATACTTTTACATGCTGATAGCAAGAGAGTAAGAATGTAGTCAGCGCTAACGGTACATATACGATCTGCTTTTATTAATTAGATTGGTACCAGCACAGAAACAAAATTACAATACCGGCGCCAAAGCTGAATCCATTCATTGAATGAATGAATGATTGGTGTTTATAACGCCACATTAGCAGTATTTAAACCATATCGTGGCGAAATCCACTGAGACTATCATATAATGATAATTAAATATTTCACATGGTAACCAAAGTAAAGAGTTTGTCCCCATTGGTTTGCCTTCGAGTTCCCCACAGCCAGACGTTCGTATCTATCCGGACGAAAAATGCAAGTTATTTCCTTTTCCGTGAGTTAAGTTGACCACTGCAGTTAAATTATGTTAGTCACACAAGGTGAATAATTATATGTTAGTCGAAATGATGAACTCCTGAATTCACCCTTAGTCAACACAACGTATCACATTTTGGCATATAATCTTAAATTCGTCAGTATGACACAACGTGACGAGGTTATCTTAGTCACTACAGAGTGACTAATCTTACTTTAATCGCACTGACCAACGAAAGTTTTTCTGTGAAATGTTTGTGAGTAACGCTAATTTGGGCTTTGTGGCGACTGTAAATATTTACAACAGGATCGACTCGATTGTAACTTTGTAAATTTCGACTATCATATCTTAGAATCCCTTCATGTAAGAGGGTGCCGATTGTACTATGGGGCTACGATCGTGATCTGAGTGATTTGAAATCAACTTAGGCATATATTGACCCCTCTCTGAAAAGTGGCCCAGGTTAAATCCGGTATTTAAACAAGCTTTTCCTCTTTTCTACAGGTCTCTTAATCTCAGGTAGACTGTAATAAAATAATAATAATAAAGTACAAAAAAACCCCCAAAAACAAAACAAAACAAAACAAAACAGAAAACAAATAAATAAAGTCGTCGCATACGCATAAGTGTTGAATCGTTTTGATATTTCTTTTCTTAGTAGGCTTGAATAAAAACAGGCACCGGTAACATGCATGGGACTAAAGCGCCCAATTTTAGTAAATTCTGTCACATCGTTCTCATCAGTTCTTTATCTACCTCTTGGATTACATAGCATTGAATCTAAATCTAGGTCTGAAATATATATAAAAAAAGAAAGCAAAAAGAAAAAATGACTTTGAATAAGGAAGCATTATCACGTCTGAAACCACCCATAATTTCCTGGTTGAGTCACGTGACTAGACTTTACCCGGACCTTGATAATTTACAAACGAAGTGACATTATCTTGCGCTGTTCGACGCTGACAGCTCAGAAATCAGAACCCACAGCCAGCTACGAATCCCTAGAAATATGATTTCAGAACGATTCATCTGTGTTGTGATCGCAGCTTTGTGGTGGCTAGGAGCGGGTAAGTTTGACATGTTGATTGTTCTGGCATGTTGGTTGTTCTGGCATGTTGACTGTTCATGTGCTAAAACTGTACGTGTGTAAATACTGGGGCTGTGTTGTGCCGTACTGTACTCAGTAATAAGTAAAGGTTCAAGCCTAATGACGACTTAATTGGCTGTTTTTTTCGAATACCCTCCACATAGCAAAATCTAAATTTAGGCCTGAAATATATATATAAAAAAGAAAACAAAAAGCAATGAAAAACTAATGGCTGTTGGCTGTTCTGACATGTTGGCTGTTCTGCCATGTTGATTGTTCTGGCATATTGATTCTTCATGTGCTAAAGTGTATGTATGTAAATACTGGGGCTGTGTTCTGCCGTACTGTACATAGTATCTAGTGAAATGTCCAAGTCTGGTGACGGCTTAACTGGCTGTTTATTCGAATGCGCTCCGCCATTTCACGTATATAATATAATTTATATATAAAAAATGTTAGGAGTGGTATCTCAAAAAGCACTGCATTAACTGAGCTTAGGGTTTGCACACCTGTAGAGCACAGTAACACGAGGGGGATATTCCATCGGCATATTTAACACCGTAAATTCTTAACTTAGTGTATTGTTCCTTAGAAAGAAAGTTAAAATGTTAGGGGGTGGTATCTCCCTAACAGGATGTATTGAAGTTTTGCATTCATGCGTTGCTACCAAATCTATTTATTTATTTATTTATTTGATTGGTGTTTTCCGCCGTACTCAAGAATATTTCACTTATACGACGGCGGCCAGCATTATGGTGGGTGGAAACCGGGCAGAGCCCGGGGGAAACCCACGACCATCCGCAGGTTGCTGGAGGACCTTCCCACTTACGGCTGGAGAGGAGGCCAGCATGGGCTGGACTTGAACTCACAGCGACCGCATTGGTGAGAGGCTCCTGGGTCATTACGCTGCGCTAGCGCGCTAACCGACTGAGCCACGGAGGCCCCCTACCAAATCTAAGTTATATTCTGTAAAATGAAAGATAGCCCCTAATTTATTTTTCTCCTATAGATCAATCATGTTAAGTGTTATCTTTTCACTGTATAGCCTACACCCCATGAACCCCATTACCTTTTTAAGTTTTGCATTACCTCGTTGGTGCAAAAATATTAATGTTTTTTTTCTTCTGAATTTTACATGATTTGTCACAAAAATGTGCAGATCTGTTGGCCGACGTAGCTCTATCTCTGTAGCTGTTTTACGCAAAAACCTAGTCCTATAAATATATCTGTGCTTTATATTTCTGACTAGACAGTCATATTTTGCATGTTACACATAAAAAAATGTCTATAACTCTCAACAACTACAGCACATGCCGAGGACATGGTCCAAAAAAGCAAACATTTGTTACTGAGGATCGATCCCATTCAGCCTTTTCTTCCATCATGGCAGACAACCACTGTTTTAAGCCGATGTTTCTTCCATCATGGCAGACAACCACTGTTTTAAGCCCATGTTTCTTCCATCATGACAGACAACCACTGTTTTAAGCCGATGTTTCTTTCGTCATGACAGACAACCACTGTTTTAGGCCGATATTTTTTCCGTCATGACAGACAACCACTGTTTTAAGCCCATGTTTCTTCCATCATGGCAGACAACCACTGTTTTAAGCCCATGTTTCTTCCATCATGGCAGACAACCACTGTTTTAAGCCCATGTTTCTTCCATCATGACAGACAACCACTGTTTTAAGCCGATGTTTCTTCCGTCATGACAGACAACCACTGTTTTAAGCCCATGTTTCTTCCATCATGACAGACAACCACTGTTTTAAGCCCATGTTTCTTCCATCATGGCAGACAACCACTGTTTTAAGCCCATGTTTCTTCCATCATGACAGACAACCACTGTTTTAAGCCGATGTTTCTTTCGTCATGACAGACAACCACTGTTTTAACCCGATATTTCTTCCGTCATGACAGACAACCACTTTTTTAAGCCGATGTTTCTTCCATCATGGCAGACAACCACTGTTTTAAGCCGATGTTTCTTCCATCATGGCAGACAACCACTGTTTTAAGCCCATGTTTCTTCCATCATGACAGACAACCACTGTTTTAAGCCGATGTTTCTTCCGTCATGACAGACAACCACTGTTTTAAGCCCATGTTTCTTCCATCATGACAAACAACCATTGTTTTAAGCCCATGTTTCTTCCATCATGGCAGACAACCACTGTTTTAAGCCGATGTTTCTTCCATCATGACAGAAAACCACAGTTTCAAGCCGATATTTCTACCATCATGGCAGACAACCACTGTTTTAAGCCGATATTTTTTTGAAAAAGCCAAATGTGCGACTAGCTCCTGATCGGGCACCATTTTGGTTGTTTAAGGTAAATATAATTGTCCATATACATTCCCACTTTCATGACCCGACAATTCCCTGTAACTGAGCATCAGTTTAATGAAGTCAGTGACTGCTGACAGATAAGGTGCTTCGGATAATTTTTGGGAAGTATATAGGATTAATACAACCACGCTCTGTCTCTCATCATGGTCTACCTCATGACTATATCTTTTAATACAAGGCCAGTCTTATACTGAAACAGCCGGGTCCTGCATGGTATATATTCTTATATTCTTATTATCTGAACTATTTCCAGGTAATTATACAGAATAGAACATTACCATAAATTGATGAAACAAAGTACATTTCTGGAATTATTTCTCTCGCATAAACAAAAAAAATAAAAAAGGGGGGCAACTCTAAATATACAAGTCTAAATTATTCCCGTAAATATCAGTACTTGTATAAAGTCACATTCTCACCGGGTACAAAAACGTCGTCCCGACATTACAAGACATAAACTCTAGAGCATCATGCAATAAAGAGAATCTCTGTTACAATGTCTAATTTCTGTTACTTTACATGGTCCACATATACCTCCCAGCGGGTACCTCATCACTAGGTGTGACAGCCAAAGTGGCATAGTACTGGCATGATGTGGATAAGAAGGCAACTGTCTGTACACTTGGTGAACTGCTAAAGGAACATATGACGGGTGGCCCATGTCAGAATAAGTGAAATGAAGAGGTGGTCTTCTTTCGCGCAATGGTCTCTTCCCTGGCTTTGGCTTCAGCTGGGGTTCAGGCACAGGCATCGGACTAGCTCATTCTGTTCGAGGAACAAACACTTTTGCATTTAGTCTAGAGTTCACCAGGTTTCTGCTCTAGGTGACGCGGAGGAATGGACATGTACCATTCATCGTCACTATTTTCGTCTGACGAATCAGATGGCTTAGGGGGAGTGGGTGGGGCTCGGTGCCTGGTATGTTTGGGGATTTCCTTGACTGGGGAAAGTGGTTCCAAACAGTCGCATTGTAGCAGCATATTCCTGTGCAAGGTTCAAAACCTGCCTCCACTACTTTCACGCTTAACCACATACACCGGTCCATCAGTTTCCTTGTGTTCTTTCACCATATGTATAATATCCTCCCATTGTTGCCTGAGTTTGCCCGGCCTTCACTTTCGGACAGGTTCAGTATGAGGACGCGGTTTGAGTATGGATGTCCCTGCTCTCTTGTTATATCCTGCCTTGGATCTAACCGATGCTTGATTTCCTCTGTTCTGCACTAATCGCTGCACCTTTTTCATGCGTTCCTGCCACTGATTGGCATACTCAGTATGACCAACCACACGACTGATACTGTCCAGTCCGAAAGCTAAATCCACTGGCAAACGGGGTGATCGTCCAAAGAGCAGAAAGAAAGGCGGGAATCCCGTAACATCATGTTTTGTGCAATTATAGGCATGGATCACTTTGTTTAAGTGTCACTTCCAGTCCCTTCTTTCATTAACGCCGAAAGTCTGCACCATCCCTAATAGCATCTGCCGGAATTGCATATTCATACCCTCCACTGCACTTCTCTAAGTGAACAAAATCAACTGAGATCAGCTCAAATGGAGCATAGCTGACTATGGGCTACATGACCGCTTTCGGTAAAGCGTTTGGGGCTTTACTTTTGATGCAGCTACACCTTTTGCTTATGTAGTGATGAATATCGCGCTTCATGCTTGGCCAGTAAAATCTCTGTCTGACTAGATCTTCTCCTCTCTCAACGCCCAAACTTCTTCATGAAGCTCTTTGAAAATTTTGTCATAGTAGCATTGGGGGGAGCACATGTTGGTTACGAACATTCCCATCTGGTAGCACCGTATGCCGCTTTAGCCATCTGTGTGCAGAACGTACGGTTTAGAGTAATCCGGGCAAGCAATGACTCCTGATGTTGCTAAAGTATCCAGTAAACTGTTCAAAGCCTTTTGATTTTGACTAGTCCATGTTACCGTGTGTTGTGATGGTCTCTGGCCACTGTTTCTTTGCCCGATCCTTTTCGGAGAAGTGTTCTTCTTAGGGATCTTGAGAAGATCATACAAATTTTAGCCTTCTTGTAGAAGTCGACAATGTATCGTCTGAAGTAGTCTAAGAGCCCAAATAGTTTCCGCACACCGCCGACTGTTTCTGGTGTCTTTTCACTCAGAGCAAGAACAGCCTCTTTGTCCTTAGGGTCAATTCTGTACCCGGAACAGATCACGTTTGCTTGGCTTTAATTTCACAACAGCACCGATGAGTTTATCTAAAACACATTCCACATCCTAAAGATGTTCTTCAAAGGACTTGCTGTAGGCCAAGGCATCATCCATGTAAAGAACACACATCTCATCCCTAATGTCTACCAAAAATCATCCATGTAACGTTGAAAGACAGCGGGCGCGTTTGTTAAGCAGAACGGAATTCTCCGCCACTGATAAAGCCCCCAAGGCGAGATGAAAGCTGTTAATGGTTTACTTGATTCTGCCACAAATCCCACAAAGCCCCAGAGAATATGCTTTCCCTTGATTAAGAACATCTTGGATTCGAGGAAGTGATTGTTTCTGGCGAAGTGTTTTGCGGTTTAGCTCACGGTGATCAATGCACAGTCAGAGACTGCCATCTTTTTTTTCTTACCCAAACCACTGGGGAAGAGTAGTTGGATGTTGACTTCGTCATCCACCCTTTTTGTATTAGGTCCGACAAGTACTCTTTGACTTCCTTGTACAAAGGTCATGGAATCGAAATATAGTTTTTCTGGTGTATTATCAGTCAATTTAATGTGCATTGTTATCTTAGGCGCACAACCATTGTCTGAGTCATCTCTTGAGAATGCCGCACATTTCTGCCTCAACATTTGTCTGATGGCAGACTGCTGTGTTGAAGTCAATACCTTCTCGCCGAGACTTACGGGAGGGCCCCATAAACTCTGCCTCAACATTTGTCTGATGGCAGACTGTTGTGTTGAAGTCAATACCTTCTCGCCGAGACTTACGGGAGGGCCCCATAAACTCTGCCTCAACATTTGTCTGATGGCAGACTGTTGTGTTGAAGTCAATACCTTCTCGCCGAGACTTACGGGAGGGTCCCATAAACTCTGCTGATACATTTGTCTGATGGCAGACTGCTGTGTTGAAGTCAATACCTTCTCGCCGAGACTTACGGGAGGGCCTCATAAACTCTGCTGATACATTTGCAACTTTGACGGTACGGCCCGGTTGATTATTTTCACCTAGATCAGATTGTCGTCTCCGTAGTGGGAAAACAGCATTAACGGGCTGCAAATTACCAAGGACCGTTCTTCCCGGTAGTTCGACGTCATGCTGACTGTTGTTTGTTACCACAACTTCAACTCAATGGCTTGAACACGACGGTAATTCCACTAATGTCTCCGGCACATTTTCTCCCTCTGGCCGTGCTGCTTCTAGGTCAGGTTCAAAAGCGGCTAACTTCCCCTCCACATCCCTGTCATACCGTAACCAGCAACGTACTTTCACACAGGATTTCTTAGGAACTTTTAGTCTTCTCCACCCCGTAATGATATCACCAAAATCCTGGTTGTCCGCATCATGGAAAAATGATTCTAGAGCGTTCACTTTCCTATTTGGGAGGTCAGGAAACGCTAACTGTGGATTTCTGGTAGGTAGAATGCCAATCTCTTAACGTGTTCTTGAATGATGTTATAACCGATGAGTGGCCTCTTCATTTGTTTATCGTCCACCACCAGAAATGGCACCATCATTACCAGTTCGTCCAGCCCTGGCAAGGAAAACTGTAAACTGGGTTGAGTGTCACAGTCGAGCATCTATTAGCATCTCTTTATCGTGGTCAGTGTAACATACGATGGAATGATGATCACAAAGACACGTCTACAGGTGGGAGTACTCTAACATCTAACATACAGAAGAAGAAGCACACCCCTGAACGGGGCTGTTCAATTTATCAAACCTACCCAATAAACTATTAACACATTTATGGTAATGTATACTCATTGGAGAACAATGTTGGGGTGCGTAACAACACTTTCTATTATCTTGTCACAGTTAACCTTGATATCTCTTGACAACTCTTGGCAACAATAACAAATGATGTTTTTCGATATTTTACGGTAATACAGCTTTCGACGATTACTGTGTAACTCAGGCGTACACAAGTCAGCATTAGATATCGTTATGAATAAAACTTCTCTGACATAACTGCTATTGTCATTTCTTAACTGACTTAGAACCTTCTATAGCGTACTACTTGAAAACACAGGTTATCAGAAATACACATACTGAGCATTATTGCATTAACATAGGCCTAACGCAAATGAGCATACAAAGTATCTAACATTACTAACTGAACAATTCTAACACTGCAATCAACTGGACACTTCGTACAATATCCTGTTAGTCCTTGCGTTAATATTTATAATTTCTCTAAAATGTGTGGACCGGCGTTCCCTCACTAATGATGAACTACGCCTAGAACCTGTGACAAAACGTTATTGTTTATATATGTGGAGTTAATTTAAGCCTAGTTATAAAAACTAATGCAACAAAATTATCTCTCCGACATTGGTGTTTACTCCAAAGAAACCTATTACCAGTTACATTTCCTTCCTTTTCATACAACTATATACTTCACATCTGTCTATCCTAGAACAGCAGAAGGCTGAGCGCATCCGCTCTGCTCTCGATCCTACGTACAACGAAGGCTGTTCACGTTATCGTTATTTATGAAAATCTACTTATCTCACAAATCGATCAGCGTAACTCTTACGTGTTTACCTACGCATGGGTTTAGCCAGTGTAGATATATTTGTGTTAAATTTTCACCAAACCTCAGTCTCTTGCTGAGGTCAGAGTGTTTACCTTTCCCTCAGTAGGGTCCATCCCTTTACTCGATATCCTATGATCCATGAATTCCAGTTGTGGTAGTCCAAATAGATATTTGTCCTTATTCAATGTTATACCCATTTCACAGATTGAATCCACTGCTTTCTTCAAGCGACGATCACGTTCCTGCCTATGTTTACCGTGAATCATTAAACTGTCAGAACTTTTGGCTGTCACTTCAGTATTTTTGGAGCAAACGCATAGCCATTAGTGACAAATTGAAATGGGGTGCCTACTTTGAGATATTAAAATTTCAGCAATCCATGCCGATATTCACGATATTGTTTTCTACAACAATTGCATATAAGTTATAAATAAAAAACATAAGTAAACGACGATACAGTATTTCAGTTTTACTGGAAATAGATGTTAGACAAGAATGGGACATTGTGATGGAAGGGTATGCGGTGTTCGATAAGAAATGGATATCCGCCATGGTCAAAATAAATAACAGGTAGCAAGGCATAACAAATTTCGTATTAAATAGTATTACCCTACCAGACAGGTTTTGCTTTTCCAATGAACATTTTTATGGACGGGTGCAAATTTCAAAGAAAATGCCAATCGGGAGTTCAGACACACCTCGTCACAAGATTAACTGCAAGAACAAAGACGAATGCCTACTTACTGTTTTGACGTCTGATGTCCATGAGTAACAAGTTGTTTTGGGTCACGCATGTCAGTTCACGAGGAATCGAAAGAATTTGCAAGCTTCAACTCCTCGAAACGGAAAATTTGTACACTTTTAGCCCTTGCTGCCGAGTAAGTGGAAATACATGACCATCACGTTTATATCTATGGATTTCAGAATAACAAGGTAGTTTTTAGTGTTGAAAAAAAAACCGTGGGTCAAGCAAAAACGTGAAGGAACAGAACACCACCGCTAACAAGACTCTTTAAGATCGACAGAGTGACTTAACTGTGTACATGTATCACGCAACAGTAGACTGCATGCATGCTAGAAATACATCGCTTTTTGTTTATGTCTCAGTACGTAGTCATTTATGGTTGTTACAACGTGCCTTCACCCTGTTTCCACACAAAGAATTAATACCATTCTCAGATGTTTGGGACCTACATTTCGGTAAACCGGAGCATTACAGTGCCCTGAGAGAGAACAAGTATGGCCTAGGCTATATGTCTGTGATCAGATGGGAGCTTCAGACAGGATGTCCTAAGACCACGTGACTCAGGGTCAGACTGGTTTAGTAATTACCGTGTGTGTTATAGTTTCAGGTCAGTGTCCCCAGAACAAGTATGGACCAGACTGTAGGTATGACTGTCACTGTGGTCAGGTGTGAGCTGTGAGCGTCAGACAGGGTGTCCTAAGACAATGTGACTCAAGGTCAGACGGGTTTAGTAATTACCGTCTGTGTTTTAGTTTCAGGTCAGTGCCCTCAGAACAAGTATGGACCAGATTGTAAATATGACTGTCACTGTGGTCCGGGTGTGGACTGTAATCCTCTGACAGGCTGTAGTGGGAACTGTGCTGACGGATGGGATGGGTCGACTTGCCAGAGGCGTGAGTATATTTTTTTCAGTCTTTCAGGTGCATATTTAGATGTCAGAACTTATCTGCACAACTCATGAACTCATGAGTTCTTTTAAGATGAAAGCTTCGTATTTTCATAATTATGATTCATTTGGAATTCTTTTTAATTCTTCTTGTATAGCTTTCTGTAGTAAAATGACAACAGATACAACTCTCCTTGTTTGGCACAAAACACGATCCTCCCGTTCAGTACTGTGAATCCATGCCTTCCTGAGTGCCAATTATTATAAAGTCATCTGCAGACATGAAACAACTAACTGCAGGGTTCCTCAGGGATATGTTTTACAACCTAATAAGGAGCACCGATCAGTATACATTTTAATCTACCAAATTTAATGTCTTTGTCAAATATCTTCAAACCTTGTTAGAAAACTCTCACAATTTCATAGCTGCTTATGTATCAATTGAAATTGAAGATACAATTGATAATGATAACTTGCCGTAATTGTTGAGTTAACACGTTATTTAATACTGAGAGAAAACAATATAAATTAAATTGCTTCGTGCGTTGATATTTTTTGTTGAGTATATATCCTGTAATCGAAGCGAAACATCACCTGAATTATTGTGGGCATACACGAACATCAGCCAAACCCCTGTGTGCTGAGCATGATGAAAGATACATCTCTGATAGAAGACACTGTGTCATATAGAACCCAGTACATTGGCTCTATAGATCGACCATACCAGCCTTTACAACAGCTAAAAACGAAGAGAGATGGGTATATTATGAATCAGGTGTTTTACTTCCTTCTGTGGTTTGCATCAGCCTCCTTGTCTACATTTAACTCTGTGTCCTCTTGTAGGCGCTGTTTTGTTTACAAGCACTTGACTCTTTCAGCAGGCAGATGTGATTCAGTACATGTATAACTGTAATTTTAAGTGACTCCAGTCCAAAGTATGAAAGCTCAGAATATTAAAACTTCTACCAGGTCAACTTTTTACACATCAGACTCCTATAATTTTGATTTATTTATGGTTTTCTTTGTGTGCATTATGTGCTACTTGTGGTTTGTTAATTGCATTGCTAGATTGTGTATTCAGTAAAGCTGCAGTGTGCATTTAGCATTCTGGTCATAAGCCACACTGTAACAGCACAGTCAGACACAGAAATTCTGCTGATAACTATTGTCCATACTGCTCATCTACACACACAATAATGATAAACAGGTGTAGCTAATTAGAATAAATCATCAATGTGGACACAAATCCTGTTTTATTTGATAGCTAGTATGTACAATTTTCAACTTCATCATTAACTATTTTACAAATAAAACAATGATGTTCCTTTACAATCGGTTTTTGTTATTACTTAATTTTAATCCCTTCAATTTAAGAACCAGGTTGTATGAAATTTAGACAGTATCTATATCTTCAAATAAGTATGTGTTTGAGGGTTTGAATGTAGGCTTACATGTACATGTATGTGTATTGACTAGGGTAACTGCATAAGGATTTTCAGCAAACATGTATAGTGTATGGACTGCCAAGATAGACAGTCAGCTGTTGGTGTTAGTCTAACATCATTTACATTATTATTTCAGAGAATGTAGCTTTGCGAAGGGCTGCTAGTCACAGTCCAGACACGTATTGTCAAGGGGGTCCTGACACGTGTCACAATGCCAGCTTGGCTGTAGATGGTAAACGAGGGTATGACTTCTTCACAACTCCATGTACTCAAGCAGGTCGTACATCTAACCTTAACACCCTGGCTGAGTGGAATGTCACCTTGGATCGGACCTACAATATCTACAGATTCGCCATCGATGTCAGGCATGGTGGTTGTTGTAAGTATGAAAACACACATTAGGCATATCCACGTACTACATGCATGTTTCCGAGTCAGACAGAATACATTTTGTTGTAGAAGTTGACCTGTTTTCTTCTTTATATACATGTGACTGAAGGTTGTATTGTATCAAGAAGATGACATTGAGTTGGCAAATAAAATTATTACAAATGCTATTTCACAGAAGTTGTGGGAATTTTATAAACTCGTAACATATATAGATGTGTACAAAGACTCCTGCATGCTCTGCTTACTTTTACTAGGTGATGGTCGTATCAATCAGTTTGTGCTCAGCGTAGGTGAAACATCGTCTGGTTCAGCAAACTACCGAGAATGTTACAGAGACCAAACACAAGGAGGCCCAGATAGCTCTGGTCCTGGTCCAACAATCAAAGGGAATTGTGGGAATTACACTCCTCTGAGAGGAAACGTCGTCCAGATTAAACAGACACGAAAGTATCCATTGAACCTTTGTGAAGTGCTGATATACGGTAAACTTTATTTTTGGTCGGGGCTCTTTCTGTTAAAGCACTCTCACTCGTATGAATCCGAAAGTGTGTTGCCATGCAACCAGGGTCACCTCCCACGGGCTACATGTACGTGTATATCCTCGGTTAACAGGGGCAACTTTGATACTTTGACGTTATGTCCAAGGTTGTTTCCCAGCTTCTGTTTCGCACGCATTAGCCTTCCTTCTTTCTTCCCAGTGGAAAGATCGTGGATATTGCATTCTAATTAACATAGTTTAACATAGATATTTACGTCAGACATCCAGTGAGAAATAACACCATCAAGATGGAAGTAAATGTTTGGACTGTGGGATTGGATTGCATCTTGAAGAACTGTCACAGATAGTGATGATAGGGTTTCAGCAACAAATGACGCAATTAGATACATGTATTTGTGAGACAGGGTTCCAGCAACAAATGACGCAATTACATACATGTATTTGTGAGACAGGGTTCCAACAACAAATGACGCAATTAGATACATGTATTTGTGAGACAGGGTTCCAACAACAAATGACGCAATTAGATACATGTATTTGTGAGATACGTTTTCATTTTATTAGGATTTACCTGGCTGAAAGGGCATTAGTGCTTAATGGATGACTTACTATGCACAACTACAGTGGAGGGCTTTAATTGTACCTTTACATGCTATAATAGGAATGTTGTTCATTGAAATGCCATATATTATATTACAATGTGGTGG
Organism: Liolophura sinensis; assembly: GCF_032854445.1. NCBI lineage: Eukaryota > Metazoa > Mollusca > Polyplacophora > Chitonida > Chitonidae > Liolophura > Liolophura sinensis. The sequence continues at coordinate 30,210,315 of NC_088301.1, read as the reverse complement.
AGCGTCCGCTTCGGGACCGGTAGATCCAGGATCAATCCTTGATCGAGTCACACCTAAGACTTTAAAAGAGGAAGTTGTAACTTCCTCGCTTGGCGTTCAGCATGAAGGGGATAGTGCAACGACTGGTTGACCCGTATCAGTATAATGGCTTGGGCGGGGCGGCTTACTTGCCTTCGGTAAGTCGTCTCAGTAAAGCAGCACTAAATAAAAGAGCGGTGGAAATCCGTCCTGCAACAAGGAGGCACATCACGCGTACATGCACCCTAAGGATTCTTTCGTCGTCATATGACTGAAAAATTGTTGAGTACGACGTTAAACCCCAAGCACTCACTCACTCACTCAAGCATATTACAATGTGAGTCAAAGTTCGAAGTTTTTTATGGGTAATGTTTACTAACATGGCTTTTAGGATTTTTTCAAGACTTAGACAGTAAAAAATCATCCATAATGGTTGGCAACCTCAATAGTTCCAGATAAATTTGTCTTCGTCCATTCACTTAAGCTTTTATGTGACTTCAATAATCTGAAGAAATATTTATGATCAGCTGTGTGTCTTGTTTTTGGCAGTTCTCTGGGCAATCAAAGCTGCCAAACCATGTGAAATACATAAATCTTTTTTGTTTTCTGGCATAACTTTTAAATACCTATCATATACTAAAATTACAGATTTCTAGCCAAAGTGGTATAGATTCTGCGTAAAGAGAATTACAATAATAACCATAAGAAAAACAAGAGGAATTCCCGTAAAGCCGCGTGAACCCTTAATTTTCAGTACAGAGTAGTGTACCATGAACTCCAAATTAGGTGACTTCCACGACAGACCAGTCAAATGCATCAGCCCAATGCTCTCTCGAAAGACACCTTGTTTTCTGATACGGGTGAAAAGTCGTGCAATCCGTGTTAGTCAATGAATTCTCCATAAGAAAAAAATACGATGGAAAATTTGAAACCAGAACAAAGGTTAATTTTCATATGTATCTTGCGAAACCTTTAGTTCGGTTAAGCTAATGGTGTTTGCATACCCTACGAGTTCTACAAATGGGTTACACCAAAACAACACATGGACAAATTTTATCTTACACTGGACACTCCCAGTACAGTAAACACCATTTGTAAGCCATTGAGTGATTGACAATTCCAGTTGCCTTATTTGTAAGGAAAATGTTGTAATAATTCAATAGCTTTCGAATTAAATTACATATGACTGATTAATAATGACATGAGAAAACGTTTTTACTAAAGGAGTTCAGGTAGTATGGTCTATTTCCTATAGAGAGTCGCCAATATTCAGCTGCCTGTAAGATAAGTCATACTCGTTCCTAAAATTTCTGGTAGAGCTTGTGTTGTTTCATGTCACGGACGGAAGGCAATTTTAGTACCGAGTATGAATGATTTTACGGACAGCTGAATATAGGCGATGTTCTAAAGGAAGTAGGCTATGCAGGATTGTAGTCAAGAAATCAGCTGTGAACTTTTTGAGATTGGGTAAGATGTTTGGGGACCAGAAGTCCACGCATATGCCTTTAATAACATTAGTACATACTAGTAAAAACTATCCGTAGACCAATCTGAAGCTTTCAGCTACAGACGACTGAGGGTGCTGACATTTGTAATGGATTTGCTATATCGTTGTGACGTTTATCCTTGATGGCATGTTACAATAAAATATTTACTTTAGTTCCAAAACCCCGGTGTGATCAAATTTACAAGCTAATTTTTTAAGTCACCCCGATTTCCGCCACTTCCAGTGTTTCGTCATTGTTACCAAAACAGTTTTACACAAAGGTACGGTAAATGATCAGTAGTTACTACAGTCATAATATCAGCGGGTATACCTCAGCAGACTTTCACCTGAGTTACTGTCATTGGTACTGATCTGAGATGACAGGGGAGAGTGATTAGCCCCCTGTTTGTTTCATTACCCTGTATGGCACTTAGCAGCTCTGGTTGCTAATCCTCGCCAGATGGAATCAAGTCATTGACAGTGAGGTGTGCAGGTCTTTCGACTAGTAGGGCTACATGTACTTCTCTAAATGCACCCATGAATGAAACCGAAGAAAGTATCAAGACGGGCAACGTCTGTTACAAACCTTTCAATCCCAAACACTGTCTGAAACCATGACCACGCCAAGCAAGGAATGTACATGCACAAGTACATCGCAGACAAACCCATGAAGCCGGTTAGACCTAAGCGGAAGGCACTTCACACCATTATTTAGTGAACGGTTTTCTGCTGAGAGTCCTGTTCTCTTATGATAGAAGAGTTCCTTTTCCCGCGTTGGGGTATCGGGAACCTCCGTTAAACACAGAAAACATACTCCACGTAAGGTTTCCGAAAAATGCCACTATTTACTTTTACCCCTTTTTGCTAGCACTATGCGCATGTCCGGCTTATCGGGAGACAGGATTTGTTTGAGTTGTAATCACATTAGGAGTTATCGCAACTCTGTCATTGGCTTTATAAACAAAATGGGTTATGATTTATTGTATACAGTTTTGTCCAGATGCGATTTACTTATTGCCAGCGACAACTATGATTACTGTTTTGCCTTTTGCCAGCAAAAGTCACATGATCGATGGGTAGACACGTGAAAATTTCGAGTCTTGTGATTGTAAGTGGCTTTTGTCTTCATGTAGATAAAACCAGTCTGTATGATTAAAATTTCACCTGAGGGAACTCGATTAAATATGAAGTAAGTTAAGTATTAATGTTTATGAAACATGGGCGGAAGTTGACAGTCTTGACAAGTATACAAGTATGGATTCTCGGTGTGCTAAATTCTGATACAGCTTTGTATACGGAGAGCACTGCAGTTTAAAAACGGATATTTGACCTGACACTCCACATGTGTAAAGGAACTGGGTAGTCAGGCTTAATCTCCTCAGGGTTTTCTCCCCAATTCCCATTTATACCCAAACAACCATAATAAAATAACCTGTTGTGAAGGGCAGTAACATTATTATGATTAAAACTGAGGACAACATGAACTGTTGGTGGTAGGAGCATAGACTGACTGCTCAGTGAAGCGTGGGGTTGTTTATTACCTTCTGGAACTGTTAGTATAATCCCCTGACCATCCCTGATCCTCTCCCGCGGCGCCCACTCAGTGAGAACCACAATCAACGCAATGAATCCTGGGATGCACTTTTCGAATCCCAGGGCGAAACTTCAGGTCATTTACCGTGTTCACACACCCGGTTCAGGCATAGCTCTATGTTGAAATCTTCTCCTTAGTTTTGGATTGTTTTGGTTTTAAACATCCTCTGTAGCCAGCCAGAAACCACTACTACCACCATAGTCGTCAAATTGTCCTTTTGTCGTACACCGACGACACTTCCAACAATTTGTTAGAAGCTCATGCACTCATTGATCCACATGAGAGACACAGCCAATGGGATAGCGCTTATCATAAACGTCATTCATTGGAAGTTAGCAATGTACTTTTATCTATTTTTCCTTCACTTTCACCGGCATGCCGAAAGATCTATTAAAGTAAGACGAATTAACTCCCACTTTGTTTACTCACAAAGTACGCCCAAACCAGAGTTTGTATCTTGTAAGGGTATCGCAATCGGGGAGTAAATATGAGAAACAACTGGCTTCTTCAACTCTCAGATCAGCGATAGACCTTACACAAGATCAAGCAAAGAAACACGAAGACGCTTGAATAAGTTCAACACATATATTTGAACAAAACAGACAAATAATACAACTGACAATAATATATAAAAAACAATAGAAATGATTACAAAAGTATACAGTCTCTTACTGATGACAGCGTCGAAATCCGGATGAAGTATTCCGGCTTCCAAAGGCGAGTCAGACCACGGAAATATAGAATCCACATTTAAGAGGAATTCCCCAATCGAAGGATGACAGTCTGATAAGTGACAAGCTTTAGTGGGCACAGCACGCTGACGATGGTTGATCCACAACTGCCTGTGAAGGTGTAACTTCTCACGTGGGACGGGTTGACAGCAACCTCGGTGATGTCGAGCAGGCGATGTAAGCCTATGTTTCACTCCTTGGATATATACACAGTCACATTCAGGGTAAACTGGGATGAAATGTACGTAATCGCACAAAGAGACAATGGGTGATACAATCTCCAAAAGAATATCTCAAATAATTAGCAAATGGCGAAACACAAGCTCACAAAGTGCTACGCACTGGAAAAGAGGTATAAATGACGAATGTTGAATGGCGTGAAAGGTGATATCTCCAAACTCAGAAAAATCCATCAGAGTCGATGACAGTGAATATAACTGCTCTCAAGTGGACTTGAGTAAATGACTGCGAGCTTCAAAGCTCCGTCGCTCATATTTATAGACTAACGCAAAGAAAATTCTGGATGGTTTTTACATATTTCCAGAAAGTATACTCTATATACAGTGACACCAAACTCTTAAACAGCGAAGCCTTGAGACAGAATTACAGTGAAGACTATGACGTACACAGAGAGGGAAATGTAGGTCAGAGCTCAAGAAAAAATGACAAAATAAAATACAATATTTAAAGACGGAATTCGTAACAATTTGTATATTTAATGCCTATTTTGTCCTCCCTGCTGTATATCACCCTATCCCCAGGCCAGCGATTATTTCGACCCGATTCAAATTCAACTGCTGTCAATTTTCACACCAAATAAAGTTTTAACTGCCCACGCAATTGATGGAGATATGATACAACTTGCCACTTCTTTTTTACTTCAGTCTTTCTTTTTTGTGCTATTTTGCGCGAATGAGAAACTGTTTGATTTTTTGAATTTGCGTAACCTCTGCGGGAACTGAAGGAACGATCGTTTGCGCCAATTTTTGAGGGCTGCAGATGTAGTCCCCTTTATTGACATGAACTTTATAACAACAGCATGCTATGACTTCGGCTGATATCCATTGGTCATTTTGGATATATGCCTTCGTGGAGAACCCTCTGACACTTGACAACAAGAATTCTAATGTAGAAATTACGCCTTTTATCTGTCAGGAGTTCTCTTACCAGTGTGGTATACATGTAATATCGATCATCAATTGCTTGTACGCGCTCTCAGTGGACTCTGTGGCCTTTCCGTTAGCATTATTCCGTGCACAATGACCCCTCTCAGCCTCTCATCAACATGACCAAAGCCATTGCTCTGAGTTCTTCTCCATTTCGATCATGCTGGTATTCTCTCCGGTCTTAGGTTAAAAGGTCTTGTAGGAACCTGCAGATGGTCGTGAGTTTTCCTTGGGCTCCATCTTCCCGGTATTCTCCAACCATAATGCTGACCGCTGTCACATAAGTCAAATATTTTTTAATACGGCATAAAACACCAGTTAAATCAATCAACAAATTGTAGTGCTTTGAGATGCCTGACAGGAGCCAGATAGAGTAAATGGTTTCTAATTGTTCCCTCATCATGCAGCTGTATTGTCAGTCAGTCCTTTCTCTCTGATATTTACGCTTTTGAATAAGTAAACCAATACATATAATACATTGTGACCTATCTTGGTACATCTGCTTTGATCATAGTCATATGAATAGTTGTGAGCTGATCATAGTCATATGAATAGTTGGGAGCTGATCATAGTCATATGGATAGTTGGGAGCTGATCATCGTATGGCTTATTGAATGTGGACTGTTGTTTACAGTTTGCAGTGAAAAATGGTATGGAGAAGAATGTAATTATGAATGTGAAACCTCTTCAAGCTGCTCACATTGTGATAGCAGTCAGCTGAGATGTGAAGGTGAGTGTTTCGTGAAGTACAGTGCTAAAACTAAAAACTTGCCCGTCTGCTCTGGGAAAACCAAAGCACATGCACATTTATGCAAGCAAAATATCTCTTAAGGTCGTCGCTACAAAGAGGCAAAGACAAAGACGTTTTCATCATTAAACAATTTACAACAAAGTCATTTTACTTCTATTCTTCACTGTGATTTCTCTATCGATGACCGAGATGCCATATATTATTTTTTTCAATGGTTCCAAGGCTTCGATGCAAGTTTAGCCCCAGAGTAATGTTTTATGTTTGGGTCAAATAGTATCACAGATTTCGTTACATCTTCAGGAAACTTTAAAAAATGGACCTACATGATAGATATGAATTGAATATGTAAAGTTCTTAATGATGATATATGAATTAGGGTTTATGTGAAGCAGTGACAATGACAGGTTTCTGTTTCTGTCAATTAATGTCTTAGTTTTCACTTCATCCTCGTGAAGGAGTTCTAATTTTGAATTTTTACTGGAATTTTTTTCTACCACATTATCAGATCCTATAATAAAGTTTAATGTTTGAGTAAACTAGTTTTATAGTTTTCACTTCTACTTCACCTCCCATTTTAAGCTTAAATATGGCCTTGCAGACCTTTTAGATCTGAAATAATATATGAATTTGTGTAGAAGTACCAAGTTTTGTTCTTCTGTACTTTTCTAGTTTGCGTCCGATGTCAAGTCAACTTAATCTGTGGCTGTTTAATCTGAAGCACTGATTGTCGAGCTGCTGCGTTTCTCATAACCCTAGTTTTTTGTATGTAATTGCTGAATGATCCATTAATCCATTAATCCATTAATCTCTTTTTTGTTTATTCAGAATGTAGGAACGGCAAGTGGGGTGAGCACTGTTTTCAGAAATGTTTTTGCCTGGGTGGAGCTCAGTGTGCCAAGACCAATGGCAGGTGCCCTGATAACAAATGTGCGGCTGGATATAAAGGACTCGCCTGTAATATAAGTAAGTCAAAGGGAAATACATAAACATATGCCATATCTAAGCAGTATTAATACTAAACATTAACAGTTAAAATAATGTTCATATTAAATATTCTAAACCTTCTTTAGAATATTATAATGCAAAAACTATATTACCCGAAAGGTGTATATCAATTATGTGGTTACTGTATGGAGATTAGACGTGGTCCCAAATACCCGCCATGCAAAAATATTTTCAAATACCCTTTTCGCCTGCCAGAAAAAAAGCTCAAATTAAACTGCACTTTTTGGAAATGACATTTCACTCTCTTCCATCATTTTTAGTTTTTGTCGTACCCTGAGCGTCAGCGTGTGATAACAGGGAAAGCAGTGTTGAACAAAATGTTAGAGGTGGTATTTTACAAAGTACTGCAGGTAATGAGATCAGGGTTTGCACACATGTTGAGCACATAAACATGAGAGGGATATTCCATCGTTGATGGCAAACACATGTACTGTATGGCTGTATCCCAGGGTAACATCCTGCAGGGATGATGATCAAATTCTAATAGATTATCTGCTTATCTCAATAAAATCTTTTAAAGGGGCTACTTGAAGGATGTTTGCTATCAGCCACAAACGGTTACTTTGTGGACAATATTTCTTTAACCTAAGCATACTTGTGGGATGTTCACTGTCTGTCATATGATTACTGTTTTTTGAGCTGAGTATACTTCTAGGATTTTCACAATCAGTCATATAATTACTGTGTGAAGATCAGTCTTTTAACCAAAACATACTTCTGGGATGTTCTCTATTAAGATTTCTGTGTGGAGATCAGCTTTATAACCAAAGCATACTTCTGGGATGTTCTATATTAATCATATGATTACTGTATGGAGATCAGTCTTTTAACCTAAGCTCACTTCTGGGATGTTCACTTTCGGTCAGATGATTATTATGTGGAGATCAGTCTATAAACCAAAACATACTTCTGGGATGTTCTCTATCAGCCATATGATTACTATGTGGAGATCAGTCTTTTAACCTAAGCTCACTTCTGAGATGTTCACTATCAGTCATATGATTACTGTGTGGAGATCATTCTTTTAACCAAACAAGCTTCAGGGATGTTCTCTATCAATCATATGATTACTGTGTGGAGATCAGTCTTTTAACCAAAACATACTTCTGGGATGTTCTCTATCAATCATATGATTACTGTGTGGAGGTCAGTCTTTTAACCAAACATGCTTCTGTGATGTTCTCTGTCAGTCATATGATTACTGTGTGGAGATCAGTCTTTTAACCAAAACATACTTCTGGGATGTTCTCTATCAATCATATGGTTACTGTGTGGAGATCAGTCTTTTAACCAAAACATATTTCTGGGATGTTCTCTATCAATCATATGATTACTGTGTGGAGATCAGTCTTTTAACCTAAGCTCACTTCTGGGATGTTCACTATCAGTCACATGATTACTATGTGGAGATTAGTCTTTTAACCAAAACATATTTCTGGGATGTTCTCTATCAATCATATGATTACTGTGTGGAGATCAGTCTTTTAACCTAAGCTCACTTCTGGGATGTTCACTATCAGTCACATGATTACTGTGTGGAGATCAGTCTTTTAACCAAAACGTACTTCTGGGATGTTCTCTATCGATCATATGATTACTGTGTGGAGATCAGTCTTTTAATCAAACATGTTTCTGGGATGTTCTCTGTCAATCATATGATTACTGTGTGGATATCAGTCTTTTAACCAAAACATACCTCTGGGATGTTCTCTGTCAGTCATATGATTACTGTGTGGAGATCAGTCTTTTAACCAAAACATACTTTTGAGATGTTCTTTATCAATCATATGATTACTGTGTGGAGATCAGTCTTTTAATCAAACATGTTTCTGGGATGTTCTCTGTCAATCATATGATTACTGTGTGGATATCAGTCTTTTAACCAAATATACTTCTGGGATGTTCTCTATCAGTCATATGATTCCTGTGTGGAGATCAGTTTTTTAACCAAAACATGCTTCTGGGATGTTCTCTGTCAGTCAGATGATTCCTGTGTGGAGATCAGTCTTTTAACCAAAACATACTTCTGGGATGTTCTCTATCAATCATATGATTACTGTGTGGAGATCAGTCTTTTAACCAAACATGCTTCTGGGATGTTCTCTGTCAGTCATATGACTACTGTGTGGAGATCAGTCCTTTAACCAAAACATACTTCTGGGATGTTCTCTATTAATCATATGATTACTGTGTGGAGATCAGTCTTTTAACCAAAACATACTTCTGGGATGTTCTCTATCAATCATATGATTACTGTGTGGAGATCAGTCTTTTAACCTAAGCTCACTTCTGGGATGTTCACTATCAGTCACATGATTACTGTGTGGAGATCAGTCTTTTAACCTAAGCTCACTTCTGGGATGTTCTCTTTTGGTCAGATGATTACTATGTGGAGATTAGTCTTTTAACCAAAACATACTTCTGAGATGTTCTCTATCAGTCATATGATTACTATGTGGAGATCAGTCTTTTAACCTAAGCTCACTTCTGGGATGTTCACTATCAGTCATATAATTACTGTGTGGATATCAGTCTTTTAATCAAACATGCTTCTGGGATGTTCTCTGTCAGTCATATGATTACTATGTGAAGATCAGCCTTTTAACCAAAACATACTTCTTAGATGTTCTCTGTCAATCATATGATTACTGTGTGGAGATCAGCCTTTTAACCAAAACATACTTCTGGGATTTTCACTATCAGTCATATGATTATTGTGTGGAGATCAGTCTTTAAACCAAAACATACTTCTAGGATGTTCTCTATCAATCATATGATTACTGTGTGGAGATCAGTCTTTTAAGCAAAACATACTTCTGGGATGTTTACTATCAATCGATGCGCTCGTTTAACCTTGAGACATATTGTAAGGTACACTTTGTTCATGGTACATTCACAATCCATAAGCCTGACAGAACGAAACAAAACTGTCATGTCCTCAACCCAACTGCTGGCACAGACTTCTTCTGAATCAAGGGACCAGTTAGCTTTGCGGATTCAAGCATATGGCATCCTTCAAAATATCACTGGCCAGAGGTACCTTATTCTGTAAATGATGTACGGCAGCTCGACACAGCTTGCTAGCCTTCTTTTTCATAGGTTTTCAACTTTCTAATACGTTTTTGTCAAAAGCAACATTCCTACATTTAGTTGATAGCTAGACAATGGAGAATACACAAACAAGAATGTAATTGACAAGGTGTGATAGAATATGGCGTATAAACAACAAACTGTGCACCTGGCAAGGACTGATGGACAATGGATATAAATAGCACAGAACAAAGAAAGCAAAGAGACACAGACTTATTCACAAACAGCAATGATTCCTGTCAACATGGAGTGTTGCACAAAAGAAAAATAAACAAAAGAATACTTTGGACATTGGGTGATAGACAGCAAAGAATAAACAGCAAAGAATATAACTAGGATTATGTAATAGCTTAACAATGGAGAATACATAGACAAAAATGTAATAAAAGGTGGCGATAAAACCATTATCACGAAGTGAAAAACATAAAGGAGAATAACAAAGAATTTAAATGAGCATTGGATAATATCGGTAGACAAGGCATAATAAACAACAAAGAATGCAATGAGCATGAGATGACAGACAATAGTGAATATATAGCAAAGAGCACTGGAAATGGGATAATAGACAATGGACGATAAGCAACAAAGTGCAATTAATGGAAATGGGATAATAGACAATGGAGGATAAACAACAAAGTGTAATTAATGGCAATGGGATGATAGACAATGACGAACAGACAGTAAAGTGCAAGGGAAATGGGATGATAGATAGTGGGGAACAGACAACAAAATAATGGAAATGCGATGATAGACAATGGAGAATACACATCAAAATAGAAAAATATAACTAATGTGGTGTGATGGGAAGGCACAGGAGAATACAGAGGCAAAAATGTAACTGACAGGATCTGACACACTTTGTCAACTTCAAGCTCAAAAATATATATCTCCTCACTTTCTCCTGGTACCATACCATGCCACCACATTGATCAGTGCTGTATATCCCGCATTGCCTGTCACCTCATGCCCATTGCATTCTTTGTTGTTTATTCTCCATTGTCTACCATGCCATGTACATTGCATTCTTTGTTGTTTATTCTCCATTGTCTACCCTCCCGTGTATATTGCATTCTTTGTTGTTTATTCTCCATTGTCTACTACCCCATGTCCATTGCATTCTTTGTTGTTTATTCTCTATTGTCTATTATGCAATGTCCATTTAATGTTTTGTTATTCTCCGTTTTGTTTTTCACTTCGTGGTGGTGTTTGTATCACCCCCTGTCAATTACAATCTTGGCTGTGTATATTGTCTAGCTGTGCACATTTTTCTAGAACACATCTAAAAATCAACCCGGCATGACCACCATGTTTTTAGCTGTGCTTGCTGGAATTGAAGCCATAGTATTGAGTTACCTTGGCAACCTTCCGGGGGTAGGGGAGTGGGGGGGGGGGTGTAGTAACACTGGGAAAACAGTTTTCAATTCTTTCCAAAACGCACAAAATTCTCCTAGATTTAAACTGCGTGCAACATAGCAGTGCAGATATTTATAGTGTATGAACAACCTAAACTGTCTGTGTGGCAGTATTACCCAATCAGTGCTCTTTCAGTTCGGAGACAAATCTTGGACCCAATCGCCTGAATTGCGCATGTGTAACCTCAAGAAAGGGGTGGAAATGGAGACATAGCTAGCGAAAGTCCTTAAAATGCAGATCACTGAAGATTTATTTATTTATTTATTTAATTGGTGTTTTACGCCGTACTCAAGAGTATTTCACTTATACGACGGCGGCCAGCATTATGGTGGGAGGAAACCGGGCACAGCTCGGGGGAAACCCACGACCATGCGCAGGTTGCTGCCAGACCTTCCCACTTACGGCCGGAGAGGAAGCCAGCATGAGCTGGACTTGAACTCACAGCGACCGTGTATAATTCGTGGTGTACATGTACATATCCGTGGTGTACATATCCATGGTGTACAAGTACATATTTGTGGTGTGCATATCCATGGTGTACATGTACATATTCATCGTGTATATATTTGTGGTGTACATGTACATATTCGTGGTGTGCATATCCTTGGTGTACATGTACATACCTGTGGTGTATATGTACATATCTCTGGGGTAGATGTACATATTTGTGTTGTACATGTACATATCTGTGGTGTAAATGTACATATCCGTGGTGTATATATTTGTGGTGTACATTTTCATACTCGTGGTGTAAATTAACATATCCGTAGAGTACATGTACATATTCATGGTGTACATGTATATATACGTGGTGTACATATACATATCCGTGGTGTACATGTACATATTTGTGGTGTACATGTACATATACATGGTTTTCTTGTGCATATTCGTGGTGTGTATGCCCGTGGTGTACATGTACACATTGGTGGTGTACCTGTACATATCTGTGGTGTATTAGTACATATTCGGTGTGTACATGTACATATCTTTGGTGTACATATCCGTGGTGTACATGTACATATTCGTGGTGTACATGTGCATATATCTATGGTGAGCATACCCATGGTGTACATGTACATATTCGTCGTGTACATATGCGTTGTGTACATGTGCATATTTGTGGTGTATATATCCATAATGTACATGCAGATATTCATGGTGTACATATCCATGGTGTGCATACACATGGTGTATATGTACAAATCCGTGGTGTACATGCACATATTCGTGCTGTACATATGCATGGTCCATATGTACATATTCGTTGAGTACACGTACAAATTTGTGGTGTGCATATCCACAGTGTGCATGTATATATTCATTGTGTACATATTCGTGCTGGACATGTACATTTTCGTGGTGTGCATATCGATCGTGTAGATGTATATATCTGTGGTGTACATGTACATATCCGCGGTGTACATGTACATATCCGTGATGTGGATGTACATGTTCGTGGGCGTATATATACATATCCATGGTGTAGACGCACATATGGGTGGTGTACATGTACATATCCGTGGTGTACATGTACATAGAGGTGGTATAAATGTACATATCCGTGGTGTAGACGTACATATGGGTGTTGTACATGTACTTATTCGTGATGTACATGTTCATATAGGTGGTATAAATGTACATATCCGTGGCGTGGATATACATGTCCGTTGTGCGCATGTACATATCCGTGGTGTACACGTACATATTCTTGATGTACATGTACATAACCGTGGTGCAGATATTAGTGTTGTAAATGTACATATCCGTGGTATAGATGTACACATGCGTGGTGTTGATATCTCTTGTGTAGATATCTTCGTGCACATGTCTATGGCGTACATAACTGTGGTGTACATGTATAGGTTTGTGGTGTACATATCTGTAATGTACACATCTGTGGTGTACGTATTTGTGGTTTACATGTACATATCTGTGGTTTATATGCACATGTCCTTGATGTACATTTCATGGTGTACATGTACATATCCTTGGGTTACATGTACATATCCGTAATGTAAATCAGCATATCCGTGGTGTGCATGTACATATCTGTGGTGTGCATGTACATATCTGTGGTGTACATGTGCATATCCGTGGTGTACATCTCCATATTTGTGCTGTACATGTACATATTCGTAATGTACAGATGCGTGGTGTACATGTACATATTCGTGGTGTAGATTTATGCATCCAGGGTGTACATGTACATATCTGTGGTGTACACATCCGTGGTGTAGATGTATATACCCGTGGTGTGGATGTGTATATCCGTGGTGTATATGTACATATCTGTGGTGTACATATCCGTAGTGTAGATGTACATATGTATGGTATACATGTACATATTCGTGGTGTAGATTTATACATCTGTGGTGTATATGTACACATCTGTGGTGTACATATCCGTAGTGTAGATGTACATATCCGTGGTATACATGTACATATCTGTGGTATACATGTACATATCCGTAGTGTAGATGTACATATCTATGGTATACATGTACATATTCGTGGTGTACATGTATACATCCGTTGTTTATGTGCATATCTGTGGTGTACGTCTGTAGTGTAGATGTACATATCAGTGATGTCGATGTACACATCTATGATGTACATGTACATCAGCAAATTTAGGCCAAGTAACGTTTGGATACAAGCGTCAATGTGTCAGTTACAGTTAACGTTCGTTTTAATTGTCACATGATTGTTTTCATCATTCATAAACAAGTAAGTAATGTGAAAATGAAAATACCTGTACCTGATTAAAACAAGATTTTATAATGTTGAGGACAGTATATGCGAAGTGACAGTTCCGGGTTAGTGAATGCTAGGGCACAAATATATATGTTCTGAAACCTAAGCTGGGAAGAATGAAACAGATCTCAAATCATTATAGTCAATGTGACACAGAAATGACAGAAATTTTTAACGTATGAGTCAGCCGGATGATATGGCATCTAAGCATTACATGTGATATTTACAGTGTGTTTTGCTGCAAATGAGCAGCCCTTTAAACCTTTTGGTGGGTGAAGTTTTTTTTACATCCTACATGTATCTTAACTTGGGCTTCTTTAGATTTTATCATATGGGCTGTTCTGTTGATTCAAGGGGTCAGAATTGAAAGGACATGATTCACGTCCTGTGTGGAGATGTCTGTTTGTGAATTTGTGCCTGTTGCAAAACTAAAAGTCAGAGGTAATGCATATGCGCTCGTGTGTCATGCTCATTTAGTGTACATATATCTACATGAACAGTCTGTGACAAAAAACAACAACTGAGGTATGACTGTTAATTTCTGTCTGCAGGTTGTGATGGAGGAGAGTATGGCCCTGGCTGTGTGAAGGGATGTGGATACTGTGCTGAGGGAAGAACAGTCTGTGACAGAACAACAGGAGAATGTCCGGATAGGTCACCGAATCCTAGATGTCAGGCCGGATACCAGGGAAGGAAGTGTGATGAAAGTATGGATAACAGTGGAATAATATTTTAAATATGTTCATTTCCTTTAAAAATCATTGCATAGATGAATGAAAATAATTGCATCTAAGACTTTCTGTAATTGTGACTGGATAAAACATATTATGTTATAATTAAATTGATGAGAAAGAAATTGCCAAAACAAAGGTCATTTTTTTTTCAGAGTGCACAGCAGGTACTTATGGTGCGGACTGTAAGCAGCCTTGTGGTCAATGTGCAGGTGGCTCAGATAAGTGTGACAGAGTGGATGGGTGGTGCCCAAGCACAGAGACACCAAGATGTGCCCCAGGCTGGAAGGGGAACAAGTGTAAGACAGGTGAGCTAGACCAGGCTACACATGGTAAACCTGAGCTTAAGGAGTTTATGTCTAGGAGTAATTGTATAAAACCAGGTGTAAATTCTTCTTTTTGATATTCATGTAACGTGCATTTGAATTTTTGAATTGTTTTTTATTTCACCAGAATCATAGGGTACATTTTTACATCAGTAGGAATAAAGGTTTGCAAACAAAAACATATTGATGGTATTGCTGGTTCTAATCTGGTGGGAATAAAGCTCCAAAAGAGCTTGTTTTATCCCATTATATAGAAAAAATTTGAACTTAGAGGATATATATATATATATATATATATATATATATATATATATATATATATATATATATATATATATATATATATATATATATATATATACATAAGGTAAGTATTAAGTCTAGATATTAGGATCATATGTAATTTTTTAAAAAGTGGCAAAGTTTCATCTTTATTTTTTGATAAAGTTATTACTTGAATAGCTCTTTTCTGTAGCAGTTATAAAGGATTTAATTGAATTGTATAATCACCACCAAAGATGATATTATACATGTATTATATACTGTGACATAATTCTTCAATATTCTTGGGTTCGTAAAAAGACAAGTAATCTACAGTCGATACAGTTTATGCAGCAGGGAGACTTCGGGCTTGGGTGCCTGCTTTTCAGCTTCTATCTCCACTATAGAGACATGAAATCAGATATAGTATGACCCAGATATGAAAGTTGATATCTTGAACACCACTGGCTGAAATGCAGAATAAGTGGGGTTTTTTTGCATTAAGATGCAACTTCTTTTTGTTTTCCACTTTTGTAATTAAAGAGATAAGCATTCAATTTAAAGATGTTACTGTACATATCTAAGAATTTTGGCCCTAGTGGCTTATAATTGAGTCCTATTCACTTGACATTTGGGTTTTTCCTACAGAGTGTTTGCCAGGCCGCTATGGAGGAGGCTGCAGAGAGTTTTGTGGAAACTGTCGAGGTGGGAGGGATACATGTGATAAGGTTAATGGAGCATGTCCAGATGAGGGAGGAGTAAAATGTACTGATGGTTACGATGGTAACTTGTGTAAGACAGGTAAGTATAATTTATCAGTGTACCTGCGTGTATATATTAAAGTGACAGGTTTGAATGCAGCCATTGCCAGCTTGGCTGCAGCTTTGCCAGGTACCTAAAGAAGAGTGGTGATTCAAAGGCTGGTTTTCTCAAATCATAAACTTGGTGAATGGTGGTGATTCAAAGGCTGGTTTCATCAAATCAAAAACTTGGTGAATGGTGGTGATTCACGGTTGGTTTCCTCTAATCATAACCTTGGTGAAAGGGTGGTTATTCACGGCTGGTTTCCTCTAATTATAAACTTGGTAAAGGGTGGTGATTCACAGCTGATTTCCTCTAATGATAAACTTGGTGAAGGGTGGTTATTCACGGTTGGTTTCCTCTAATCATAAACTTGGTAAAGGGTGGTGATTCACGGCTGGTATTCTCAAATCATAAACTTGGTGAAGGGTGGTGATTCACGGCTGGTTTCCCCTAATGATAAGCTTGGTGAAGGGTAGTGATTCACGGCTGTTTTTTTCTAATCATAAACTTGGTGAAGGGTGGTGATTTACGGTTAGTTTTCTCAAATCATAAACTTGGTGAAGGGTGGTGATTCACAGCTGATTTCCTCTAATGATAAACTCGGTGAAGGGTGGTGATTCACGGTTAGTTTCCTCTAATCATAAGCTTGGTGAAGGGTGGTGATTCATGGCTGTTTTTCTCTAATCATAAACTTGGTGAAGGGTGGTGATTCACGGCTGTTTTCCCCTAATGATAAACTTGGTGAAGGGTAGTGATTTACGGCTGTTTTTTTCTAATCACAAACTTGGTGAAGGGTGGTGATTTACGGCTGGTTTCCTCTAATCATAAACTTGGTGAAGGGTGGTGATTTACGGTTAGTTTTCTCAAATCATAAACTTGGTGAGGGGTGGTGATTCACAGCTGATTTCCTCTAATGATCAACTTGGTGAAGGGTGGTGATTCACGGTTAGTTTCCTCTAATCATAAGCTTGGTGAAGGGTGGTGATTCATGGCTGTTTTTCTCTAATCATAAACTTGGTGAAGGGTGGTGATTCACGGCTGATTTCCCCTAATGATAAACTTGGTGAAGGGTAGTGATTCACGGCTGTTTTTTTCTAATCATAAACTTGGTGAAGGGTGGTGATTTACGGCTGGTTTCCTCTAATCATAAACTTGGTGAAGGGTGGTGATTTACGGTTGGTTTCCTCTAATCATAACCTTGGTGAAGGGGCGGTTATTCACGGCTGGTTTCCTCTAATTATAAACTTGGTAAAGGGTGGTGATTCACAGCTGATTTCCTCTAATGATAAACTTGGTGAAGGGTGGTTATTCACGGTTGGTTTCCTTTAATCATAAACTTGGTAAAGGGTGGTGATTCACGGCTGGTATTCTCAAATCATAAACTTGGTGAAGGGTGGTGATTCACTGCTGGTTTCCCCTAATGATAAGCTTGGTGAAGGGTAGTGATTCACGGCTGTTTTTCTCTAATCATAAACTTGGTGAAGGGTGGTGATTTACGGCTGGTTTCCTCTAATCATAAACTTGGTGAAGGGTGGTGATTTACGGTTAGTTTTCTCAAATCATAAACTTGGTGAAGGGTGGTGATTCACAGCTGATTTCCTCTAATGATAAACTCGGTGAATGGTGGTGATTCACGGTTAGTTTCCTCTAATCATAAGCTTGGTGAAGGATGGTGATTCATGGCTGTTTTTCTCTAATCATAAACTTGGTGAAGGGTGGTAATTCACGGCTGGTTTCCCCTAATGATAAACTTGGTGAAGGGTAGTGATTCACGGCTGTTTTTTTCTAATCATAAACTTGGTGAAGGGTGGTGATTTACGGCTGGTTTCCTCTAATCATAAACTTGGTGAAGGGTGGTGATTTACGGTTAGTTTTCTCAAATCATAAACTTGGTGAGGGGTGGTGATTCACAGCTGATTTCCTCTAATGATAAACTTGGTGAAGGGTGGTGATTCACGTTTAGTTTTCTCTAATCATAAGCTTGGTGAAGGGTGGTGATTCATGGCTGTTTTTCTCTAATCATAAACTTGGTGAAGGGTGGTGATTCACGGCTGATTTACCCTAATGATAAACTTGGTGAAGGGTAGTGATTCACGGCTGTTTTTTTCTAATCATAAACTTGGTGAAGGGTGGTGATTTACGGCTGGTTTCCTCTAATCATAAACTTGGTGAAGGGTGGTGATTTACGGTTGGTTTCCTCTAATCATAAACTTGGTGAAGGGTAGTGATTCACGGCTGTTTTTTTCTAATCATAAACTTGGTGAAGGCTGATGATTCACGGCTGTTTTTTTCTTATCATAAGCTTGGTGAAGGGTGGTGATTCACGGTTGGTTTCCTCTAATGATAAACTTGGTGAAGGGTGGTGATTCACGGCTGTTTTTTTCTAATCATAACCTTGTTGAAGGTTGGTGATTCACGGTTAGTTTCCTCTAATCATAAACTTGATGAATAGTGGTGATAAATGGCTGATTTCCTCTAATGACAAACTTGGTGAAGGGTAATGATTCATGGCTGGTTTCCTCTAATCATGAACTTGACCGGTCTAAGTAAAAACTTTTTGAGTACAGATTCAAAGACAGTAAAAAAGTATGTATATGTACATGAAAGAGCCCAGCAGCCCTGTGACATTGTTATAAATTATTGCCAAGCAGTCTAATACTAAATATGATCATAACAGTTGTTTCTGTTAAAGACCAGTATAAACCTCCACCAACTGACCAACTGAGTGTAGATATGACACTTGTTAGTAATCGTGTATCCACATCCTGTTGCATTTATATTCACATCTGTTTTCGTTGTGCCACAGAGTGTTGGCCAGGCCACTATGGAGGAGACTGCAGGGAGCAATGTGGGAACTGTCGAGGTGGGAAGGATAAATGTGATACGGTTAATGGAGTGTGTCCAGGTGTGGGAAGAGTAACATGTGCTGATGGTTACCTAGGTGATCAGTGTAAGACAGTTAAGGGTTACTTTTACTTTATCTAGACAACTGACACAAAGAGACAAAGTGAGTGAGTGAGTGCTTGGGGTTTAACGTCGTACTCAACAATTTTTCAGTCATATGACGACGAAGGAATCTTTAGGGTGCATGTACGTGTAATGTGCTTCCTTGTAGCAGGACGGATTTCCACCGCTCTTTTATTTAGTGGTGCTTCACTGAGACGACTTAGGCAAGTAAGCCGCCCCGCCCAGGCCATTATACTGATACGGGTCAACCAGTCGTTGCACTATCCCCTTCATGCTGAACGCCAAGCGAGGCAAAGAGACAAAGTAACAGAATACGGAACCAGAGAAGTTCGTGATCTGCCCCAGACTTGTCACAGCTTCCAGTTTAATTGATGTATATGTAAATAATTTAAGATTTAAGAAAGCACGTGTAGATGCCAGCTTAAGGCGTGTGGCTTATATTTCTTGTTGGCATGCAAATGGGTAGAGAAAGGTTATGTCATCTGTCTATTTCTTTGTATACTGCATACGCTGATAATCCTATAAGAAACTGAATTTTTGGCCTGTACTGTAAATCTTATCATGGTTGTGGGCCTTTGAAAATGGCGCTTGTTATGATATTAAATATTATGTAGATATGTTGTGTTCGTGCCATACATGTTACCAAGCTTCCGGAGATCACCATGGCCTTTGTCTTCAACAAATTTGTGTTCAAGTTTCATGACATGAGTCTCGGGAATTGATCAACTTTGAGCTTTTTCTTACTCATTATGCTGCTCAAGTTCATCAAGCTCATCAGTATTGTGATATTGCAATGTGCAATAACCTTTTTCCGTGCTATATATATGTAGAACTGCTGAGACAAATTTCCTCAGATTTATGTTGAAATTTTAAAAAGAAAGGCATTATGAACTGATCAACTGTTGGGGTTGGTCAGTTCACTTGTCTGTTTGTCTGTTCTGTGACACTGCAGCAGATAAAAATCTGGTCTGTCATGTTTGTGCGATATCTCGATCCAATGCTGTTCGGCCAAATTTAATCAAATCTGTCTTGAAGCCTTTTCGTGAGGGTATGCCTGTTACTTTTTGATCGTCAGTATATTGGTGTTGAAGCAGCCTGTCACCTTTTCTGTTTGATATCTCAGGAATTTTATTGTTTATATTTATTTATTTATTTATTTATTTATTTATTTATTTATTTATTTGATTGGTGTTTTACGCCGTACTCAAGAATATTTCTCATATACGGCGGCGGCCGACTTTAAGATGGGAGGAAATCAGACAGACCTGGGGGAAACCCACTACAGTCGGCAAGTTGCTGTCAGACCTTATTCACACGCACGGCGGGAGATGAAGCCAGCATGAGCTTGACTTCAACTCACAGCTCCTCGGTCAATGCCCCATGTTGGTGTGTTAACCCCCTCGGCCACGGAGGGCATTGATTGTTTACATAACGATATCCCCAGAACCCCTTTTACGAAATTATTTAACCTTGGTCTGAAGTTTACCAGTAAATGTAATTCTGCAAGACTTTGGAATAGGAACTGAACAGATTTTGGACTGTGTCTGCCCATTCACTTGTTCAGTGATCCGCTAGTTACATCATGATCGGATTCTGATGTTAGTTTCTTGCAAGGGATCTATATTTCATGTATTACCTTGTCATGTCTACAACTGTGTTAACAGTTTATATGAAAAGGAAGAGAATGATTTCTGCCTCATCAGTTGTTCATGCCCAAAGGGTATTCTAGAGCTGTACAAGTTAGGTATATCAGTTCTTTTAGGTCCATTACCAAATGGCAGTTGAATATCAGTACTGTTTCAGTGGATTTCCAGCTGATGAAGGCACCTGGTTTCCAGTCACGGAGCAGGTTTAGAAGCAGCTGACAAGCAGTAGAACTGCTATCCTACTGGGGCTAGACTTAAATCTTAACCCCAGTCTTGGCCTAATATAAAACTAATGAGACTTTAGTTTAGGCTAAAGTTAGTACTGCGCTTAACAGCTATTAAATACACTTGTGTACAAGGCTTCACGTCACGTGGGTTATCATTTTCATCTCTCACACGAATATGACATCTTGTATGACGTCGTGTGTTGATGCGGGAAGTATGGGTGGGAACGTCATAAAATGCTTGTCTTTTGACGTCATGGCATTTGTGTGTAACATATCATATAATAACAAAAGTTGTATCTAACTGAGTGAAACATCACTTTTACCAATGAAGGAAAATCCTAACGAAAAAAGCAACATGATGTACATAGTAATATAGTGTACATAGTTCTTCAGTCCTGTAATCTTTTTTCTGTAGAATGCGATGATGGCTACTATGGCAGTAACTGTGCTGAAGAGTGTGGAAACTGTGTTGATGGTACTGGATCCTGTCATCACACTGATGGCAGCTGCCAGGGTTGTGCCGCTGGCTGGAAAAGAACTGTCTGTAAGACAAGTGAGTAGTAGAGGGTAGTCACGGGAATTGTTTGTAAGACAGGTGTGCGCATGGAGGGCATTAATGGGGCCTGTTTGTAAGACAGGTGAGGGCGTGAAGGGCAGTCATGGGGCCTGATTGTAAGACAGGTGAGGGCATGGAGGGCATTAATGGGGCCTGTTTGTAAGACAGGTGAGGGCGTGAAGGGCAGTCATGGGGCCTGTTTGTATGACAGGTGAGGGCATGGAGGGCATTAATGGGGCCTGTTTGTAAGACAGGTGAGGGCGTGAAGGGCAGTCATGGGGTCTGTTTGTAAGACAGGTGAGGGCATGGAGGGTAGTCAGTGGTCCTGTTTGTAAGACAGGTGTGCGCATGGAGGGCATTCATGGGGTCTGTTTGTAAGACAGATGTGTGCATGGAGGGCATTTATGGGGCCTGTTTGTAAGACAGGTGAGGGCATGGGGGGTAGTCAGTGGTCCTGTTTATAAGACAGGTGAGTGGAGGGAAGGCATTCATGGCGCCTGTTTGTAAGACAGGCTAATGCACGGAGGGCAGTCATGGGGCTTCTATGTAAAGTGAGTTCATGGAGGGAAGTCATGGGGCATGTTTGTAAGATGGGTGTGTGCTTGGAGGGCAGTCATGGGACCAGTTTGTAAGACAGATAAATGCATGGAGGGCATTCGTGGGGCCTGTTTGTAATGGAAGTCATTTATGGGGCATGTTAGTAAGACAGTGGAGGTCATGGAGGGTAGTCATGTGTCCTTTTTATAAGACTTTAGCCCTAAGCATGCAGGGCATTCATGGGGCCTGTTAGTAAGACAATTGAATGCATGGAGGTGAATCATGGGGCCTGTTTGTAAGACAAGTAAGGGCATGGAGGGCAGTCATGGGACCTGTTTGTAAGACTGGTGGGAGGATGGAGGGTTGTCATGGGGTCTGTTTGTAAGACAAGTGAATGCATAGAGGGCAATGATGGGACATGTTTGTATGACAGGTGGGTGCATGGAGGGCAATCATGTGGCCTGTTTCTAAGACAGGTGCGTGCATGGGGGATATTCATGGGCATGATTGTAAGACAGGTGAGTTTTTGTAGGGTAGTCATGGGTGCTGTTTATAAGACTTTAGCCCAAAGCATGCGGGGGCAGTCATTGAACCTGTTTGTAAAACTGGTGAGTCGATGGAGGGTTGTATTGGGGTCTGTTTATGAGACGGGTGAGTGGATGGAGGGCTTCATGGCGCCTGTTTGTTAGACAGGTGAGTGCATGGAGAGCAGTCATGGGGCCTGTTTGTAACAGAGGTGAGGACATGGAGGGTAGTAATGGGCTCTTTATAAGACAGGTGTGTGCATGGAGGGCAATCATGGGGCCTGTTTATAAGACACGTGTGTACATGGAGGGCAGTCATGGGACCTGTTTGTAAGACAGGTGTGTGCATGGAGGATATTTATGAGTTATGTTTGTAAGACAGGTGAGTGTAATAAGGGCATTCATGGGGCCTGTTTGTAAGACAGATGTGTGCATGGAGGATATTCATGGGCATGTTTGTAAAACAAGTGAGTGCATGAAGGGCAGTCATGGGGCCTGTTTATAAGACAGGTGAGTGCATGGAGGGCAGTCATGGGGGCTTGTTTTGATAAAACGCTTTGAGCTAAAGTCAAAAACTTCTAAACTTGAAGCAGCAACCTGCGGATGGTCGTGTGCTTCCCCCGGTTTCCTCTCCTTCCCGGCCTGCTCGGTTTCCTCTCACCATAATGCTGGCCACCGTCGGAGTATGGCGTAAAACACCAATCAAATAAATAAATAAATTCAATCTTGGATGAAGTGGTACGAGAGGAAGCCAGAGCTGGACCTCACAGCGATAGCACTGGTGAGAAGCTCCCGAGTCATTACGCAGCGCTATGTATTGTGTATTAGAACCAATGTTAAAGTGAATGTTAGGGATGGTGTCTCAGAGAGTTTTGTACAGTAATGTATTGTATTACATACATATAAAGCACTATGACACTAGGGGTATGTTCCATCGTCGATGCTCTGTGTGTATATTTATTATTGTAAATTACCAAATTCACGACTTTGAACTAAAGTTATGTATTTGATCGCCTCGTACAGGCGAGCTCTTGGTAGCCTTGCTACCAGATCTAAGTTTTTGAGCATGAGTAAAGTTTAACTGTTTTCACAGATAGCGGTTGGCTATTCAACGCTGACAAGTCATTATTTCTATAAATTATATATTAGGCTATATCTCCAATAATACTGCTCTTACAGACATCATTTTTGGTACATTAATGGCACTTATTGCGGGCTATCACGTAATACCAATAATTCTCAATTTTAAGAGCAGAGGGCGCTTCTGTGAATAGTAATCTGATCCACATTTCCATTATACACACATCATAGTTGGTACATTAATGACATTTGATATGGGCTATCACGTGATGCAGTCATTTCTAATACCAGGAAGCGTTTGTCTGAATAGCAATGTGAATAGCAGTCTTGCCCATGTCTCCATTAATACTGCACGCACAGATATCATATGTGGCACTTCAATGTTACTTAATGTTAATGAAAGCTATCTCGTGATGCCACCAATTCTCGATTTTAAGAACAGGGGACACTTTAAATTCTTGGTTAATTCGACAAGTCCATTGGCAAATGACAAAACATATGTGAACTCAAGACTATGCATGACGGTGAGCCGGCAAATATCAGTCATTTCTCAAAAAGACCCTGCGGCTTATGAATACTGGCGTCGAGTTTTCCCAACATTAGCATTTGATGAATTCTGGACAGACGTATGTCCTTCAGGAAAAAAGTACAGATTGCATACAGTTAGACTGGAAAATAAAGCATGATGTTGTGTATACCAGAGAAAAACTGTATAGGTTCGGGTTAATACATGCTAACTGACGTGTATTTTGTAATGTATATGTAGAACATCTCCTACATCACTTTGTGAACTGTGAGAAGCTGAAGGATTTTATTTCTTATATACCTGATATAGTTCAATCATGGTTCACCGATAATCTTAAACACTACCCCTTATCAGTATTTTATGTTATTTGGGCTTTTGAAAGGTCCAAAGAGAGTTAACTTTTTGTTTGTCAACCGAGTTTGTAGCTTAGCGAGGTTGACAATTTACAAAGCCAGGAATTTGTTTTCGAAGATAACGTTTTACCAACCAAAACTCTTTTCAGATCAATGTTGAAAAATGGTGTGAATCAGTCGGCTGTTTAGTGAGGTACCAACCTCATATCATTTCAACACACACGTACTTCTCAAAACCCCTATGTCAGTCTTCACAGCTCAGGTTCAGTTGTTATGTCCCTGCCCTAGACACAGACTTTTCTGTAACATAATTCTGATGATTTGTGCACGACAATCTTAACCACGGTTGATATTTTTATTTTTAAGAAGGTTGCCGTATGATATTGTCAACAAACTTTCTTTTTAAGAGACAAAAAAATCATAGACGTCAGGAAATTGACATCAGGCACTTCGCACTAGACTTTTATTGCTCACACCAGTCAGCCATGTCAGACCTCGTTTCAGTTGATGGGGCATTAACAGTCTTAGCAGATATTTTTTCTTCATATTTCTCCTCCTATGTTGAATAATTACAAGGAATCGGCACATGAAATACTTCCTTGAACCCTTGCCATAGCTGACATCCCTGACAGCTATATCTCAACATAGTCCTGTAAACTTATCGGCATTGGACTGACTGTGTAATTAAATACTGGACAAATAATACCAGTGATTTATTTGTACGATCAGACTGCAGCTCGTACAGATGGGGTCCTGACTGTGAGGAGACCTGTGGTCAGTGTCATGACGGAGCTGTCTGCGACCTGGTCAGTGGGGAATGTCCCACGGGGAATCCCCGCTGTGTCACAGGACACATTGGATCTCGCTGTACACGTGAGTAGACTTTTCTTTACTGCATTCACAACTGTTCATCGGGTATTTAGTCTTCTATGTGTGCCACGGGACACACATAACTTCGGTGTACTCGTCGGTGCAATGTTCGCTACTGCTTTTAAAATATTTTTTACAAATGAAGTTGGTGTGCAAAAATCCCTGTCTTAAGAGTAATGCAACTTAAAGGTCAATTCTACAGATGCTGTGCTGTATTTATTTATTTATTTGATCGGTGTTTTACGCCGTACTCAGGAATATTTCAGTTGTATGTCGGTTGTCAGCATTATGGTGGAAGAAGCCGGGTAGAGCCACACGACCATCCTCAGGTTGCTGGAGGACCTTCCCGCGTACGGTCGGAGAGGAAGCCAGCATGAGGTGGACATGAACTCACAGCGACCGCATTGGTGAGAGGCTCCTGGGTCATTACGCTGCGCTATAGCGCGCTAACCAACTGAGCCACGAAGGTTCCTCCTTGTGCTGTAAGATTGCTGGTAGTTTTTCCAAGGCACACTGTTATGTGTTAACTCATGAACTCTACGAGCCAACAGCCGTGGCTTTCTCTCCAGCCGTACTTGAGAAGGTTGGCTGCAACTTGCGGACGTTCGTGGGTTTTCCCCGCACTCTGTCCGGTTTCCTCCTACCGCAATGCTTGTCGCAGTCTTCTAAGTGAAATGTTCCTGAGTACGGCGTAAAACACCAATTAAATAAATGAAATAAATAACTGAAATGAGCTAAATTATTGTCTCCAGATGCCGATTAATATAATGTTGAACTGTAATAATACGTTAATTCTTTTATCCAACATTTTTATACTTTGACCCGAAAATCTCCACATGAAGTGCGTTTTGTTTATTTATAACAAAGCTAGTATCATTCAAAGAGCTTGTGTCAAATAAGTAAAAAATACACAGACCTATTTAATGACGATTGTCTTGCTATCATTTCAGCACCAGTCATCGACTACACTGGTGTGATTATCGGCTCTGTGATGAGTGTCATTGTGGCAGCAAATATCATTACCGCTTTTGTCCTCGTCGTGTAAGTGTCGGACGATTTTCAAGTTCCTATTTGTCATTCTGATCTGTATACAGCCACGTGAAACATCTGTCCTTCGCTGGCTTAAGTATGTCCCATCAAGGTGGAGCTCAATTCTTGTGGGTTTACAATCTAAAACATGATATTAGTGAGACCTTACCCCTGTTAAGGGCATAAGCAGGAACATTTTATTCATTCTTAAACTCATGAACATTTTTCGCTTGTATAACGGGTTTAAGTCAAGAAATTCTGTGGTAGAGGTCACAGGACAACGACTTCTTGGGTCAATGTCAAGTGGATATACATGTGAAGGCGTCATTTTACCGCCCAGCCAGCGAGTGGTCCAGTAACATATTAAATGTGCGGTCTATAACAGATGTATACTTCGTTGTGTTGACATTTTTGGTTGCTTTTTAGCGCTATGAAATAAGCAGGAGGTACATGTCTTCTTTCAGAAGAAGACGTCAGTCTGGTTCCCCAGATGGTACAGAGAGCTCAGCCAGGAACACTGGCGTCACACACGAGGTTCCCACCCCTGAGGTGCCAAATGACTCCGACACGGTCACGTACTACAACATGGCGGTCGAGGAGGAGGGTCATTATGAAACTGTCACCGAGAAGGAGTATGACAAGATCCGCTTCTCAATGCTGGAGACGGACAAGGACACCAATTACACCAATCTGAGCTCCACTGTCTACCCAAACAAAACAGTGCCGTCAACCAAACACTGAAGAATGTATTCGTGTGTTCATAAAAATCAGGGGCAAATTCCCCTAAGCCATTTGTGACTTAAGTCAAGATTTAAATACCATTTTAAAGGCTATAGTTTGACCCCATTAATCCCAATAGTGACCACCACATTACTGTTATCAAATGTCTCAAACTTTCCGCACGAAAAAATAAACATTGTGATGAGGTTTTGAATTAAAGTTAAAAGTGGCTTTGTGAAATTGACACCAGGATTTATTTCTTGAAATACATTTAAATGCTTTTCGAAATTTGACCAAAACCCTTGTCAATTAACATCACGTCCTAAAATATATTCGGCGTGTCTGTTTTAAATATTCAGGCAGGCTGATGGTGTAATGAAATGATCAGGTCAATTCCTTACAAAACAGTTAGATAGTTTGGCTCTGAGTACATGTATTATGACGTCACAATCACATTTACAAAATTGTCTTTTACTGTCATATGTTGTAATATACTTGTCCAGCTTGGTCACCTTTACATGTTACTTATGCATTTCTTCATTTCCTTAATTGTCACAGAGGAGATAAAATTGACTTAGTTTGATGAAACATACTGCTGATATACTCTGTCGCGTATTGAATTGATATATACTTGTTCAGCTGTGTCAGAGATTAAATTGTTGTACACTTGTTCAGGTCTATCGCATATTGAATTGTTATATACTTGTGCAGTTCTGTCATATATTGAATTGTTATATACTTGTTCAGCTGTGTCACATATTGAATTGTTATATACCTGTTCAGCTCTTACGTATTGAATTGTTATATACTTGCTCAGCTCTGTCGCATGTTGAGTTGTTATATACTTGTTCAGCTATGTCACATATTAAATTGTACACTTGTTCAGCTGTGTCACATATTGAATTGTTATATACTTGCTCAGCTCTGTCGCTTATTGAATTGTTATATATGTGTTCAGCTATGTCACATATTAAAATTAGTTTGGCGCTGAGTACATGTATTATGACGTCACAATCACATTTACGAAAATGTCTTTTACCGTCATATATTGTAAAATATACTTGTCCAGCTTTGTCACCTTTACATGTTACTTATGCATTTCTTCATTTCTATAATTCTCACAGAGGAGATAAAATTTACCTAGTTTGATGAAATATACTGCTGAGATGCGTATTAAATTGTTATATACTTGTTCAGCTATGTCACATATTGAATTGTTATATACTTGTTCAGCTCTGTCGCATATTGAATTGTTATATTCTTGTTCAGCTCTATCGCATATTGAATTGTAATATACTTGTCCAGCTTTGTCACCTTTACATGTTACTTATGCATTTCTTCATTCCCTTAATTGTCACAGAGGAGATAAAATTTACCTAGTTTGATGAAATATTGTACCTGATGTTTTATTTATGTATTACGTAAAAAAAAAAAAGAAAAGAAAACAACATAAAAACAAAAATACACTAAGAAGGCAGTTTTATTGCTTTTGGGGGGTAAAGTAAAAATACAGACCGAGCCTGCGATAAAGCAGGGACCATATGTATACTATATGTGATGAGTCCAATGTGATACAAAATCGTGAACGAGACGTCAAATATTATGGTGAGCCAGTGAACAAAATAGTGCCCAGTGATATACAGTGTATATCACACTATAACGAATGATAGGCAATTAATACAGAAAAACATAGGTATAATAATGCTGCGGGCTCAACCTGAAATTAATCCACACATATATCTGTCTATATCTATATCTATGTATATAAACAGAGGTGCGAGGATGATGGGATAAGTTCTAAACAAATGGACCCTAAAAGAGGATACTGGGTGATGGGTATTTTCCATTCTGATATCTCGACTGAGGTCTCACGGTATACGTGATCTACCATGGTAACGCATATATAGCCAGGGCACTTATTATACGTGTAACAAACATAGTATAATGGAAGTTCTAATTCATTTAACACAAGGACACAACGGCACAATATACAGTCTAATGCCAGTAAACTAATTCAAATAATACAGAAAAAAATAAAAGAAAAAGAAAACAAGTATACAACGGCACGGACAAAATGAAAGCGCTTTAAGAAAAAAGGGCTATAAGACAAATTATAGTAGGCCTACATACAATGCTCAGCATGTGGTCAGTTAATCATTTCTATCTTGACAAAATGAGATTATTTATCTGCGCGCACAAATGTTTGAACTAAAAGTATATCTGTGCAATTATCATGGTCAAGGAAAAACATATTTTATACTGTTCAGCTCGTGATATTATGACATAGACTTCCCCTTGTTTACCTCAAACTTAATTTCTTTCCGGGAGATCTGTGATCAAACCCGGGTCGAGTCTTACCAAAGACTTTAGAAATGGTACTTCATGCTGCCTCGGTTGGCGCACTTAGAGGTTAGAGCAAGGAAACAGGGCTGGTTGGCGCGGTGTTACTATAATGTGACGGGCTCGGGTGTCATGCCTAGTGTTTTCGGCTTTTTTCTTGTCTTCATCTTCAAAAGAGTTCTACATTCTACATTTCAGCAGCTAACAACAGAAACACGTGAACAACTTCTCGTAGCATCTGTTTTAGACATTTGAACTGCACATCTCACAACAGAGCCAAAAATTACCAACCAAGTCTACCTAAGGCAAGTGTTTGTACTTGACTTTGTGGCGACAAAATATACTGTAAATATTGACAACAGGGTACACTCGATTGTAATTTTGACTGTTAATTTGACTATCATACCATACAATCCCTTCATGGAAGAGGATGTCGATTGTACTGTAGGGCTACGATCGTTATCTGAGTGGGTTTCTGATGACAGCTTAACGGGCTGAGTGATTTAAAATCAACTTAAGCATGCATGACCCTCTATGAAAAGTGGCCCAGGTCTGTTGGTATGGTATACGCCGGTAGAGTGTTAACATCGAATTTGACAGATATACTTAGGGCCTATATAAAAACAAATCCGGTATTCTCTTTTCTACAGTTCTGTTAATCCCAGGTAGACTGTAATGATTAAATTTTTAAAAATAAAAATAAAAAAAACGCCGAAAAACCAAATGAAGTCGCCTGCATACGCAAACGTTTTAAACCGTTTTGATATTTTTTCAGTGGGCTTAAATTAAAGAGTTACCGGTAACATGTATGGGACTAAAGCGTCCAATTTTAGTCAATTCTCTCACGTCATTCTGTACTACAGTAATACTCTCATCAGTGCTTTATCGTCCTCTTGGATTACATCGCATAGAATGTAAGTTTTGGTCTGAACAATACATAAAAACGAAAAGAAAAGGCAATAAAATGACTTAACCTGAAGCATTGTCACACATACATCCTGCATATACCCATGACTTCCTGGTCGAGTCACGTGTGACTAAACTTTACCCGGGCCTTGATAATTTACAAACGAAGTGACGTTATGTTGCGCAGTTCGACGCTGACAGCTAAGAAATCAGAACCCACAGCCTGCTACGAATCCCTAGAAATATGATTTCAGAACGATTCATCTGTGTTGTGATCGCAGCTTTGTGGTGGCTAGAAGCGGGTAAGTTTGACATGTTGATTGTTGTGGCATGTTAATTGTTGTGGCATGTTGATTGTTCTGGCGTGTTGATTGTTCTGGCACGTTGATTGTTCCCGTATGTTGATTGTTTTGGCGTGTCGATTGTTCATGTGGTAAACTATGCGTGTGTAAATACTGGGGTTGTATTGTGCCGTACTGTACTTAGTAACAAGTAAAGGTCCTAGTGTGATAATGGCTTAACTGGCTGTTTGTTGGAATACCCTCCGCAAAGCAAAGAATCTAAATTTAGGCCTGAAATATATATATATAGTTCAAGTTTGTGGAGATTCTGATTATTCTGGCATTTTGGTTGTTCTGTCATGTTGATTGTTCATGTGCTAAACCGTACGTGTAAATACTGGGGCTGTGTTGTGCCCTACTGTACTTAGTAATTCCTACAGGTCGAAGTCTGATGACGGCTTAACTGCCTGTTTATTCGAATACCCTCCGCTAGTTCACGTATGAAAGAGGTTAAAGACGATGTTTTGAGATGGGAACGGCATAAGAATCGAAATGACAGACCAGGACAGGTACAAATGTCGGAATTGAGGGGATTCTATTCTCTATTTTCTCAATAATACGGCCTACAAGCCATTTATTGTGAAATCGTGATAGCTGTCCTTTACATAAGTTCTGTCTTACCCTGAGCGTCTGTGTCGGTGTCTAATAACAGAGAAAGCAAACAAATGTCAAGGGTGGTATTTCTAAAGTACTGCAGGTATTGAGATCAGAGCTGTACTGTAGAGCTAAAGGCAAGACAGGTCACCGCTCTTCGTGCGGCATGTGAAAAGAAATGTTATTTGAGCCTGCTCGACTGGGTGTGTTAAACGTCTTGCATATCAGCGTATGCCTTAGGTCATCCAGCCTCGAGAACAAAGTGTAGAACTCGCGATAACTACTGCTGTATCCCCTGTTCTTCCATGCAGAATCAAGCGGTAAGTGTGTAAATATATTTAAATATTTGTGGCTTGAGCACGGACGGATATGATAATAATAATACCCACGAAGCCTGTAAATAGCGCACTGCTCAACAGTTCGGAACGTTCGCCATCTCGTGCAGTTCTTTACATGATGCGAAAGTAGTCACCTCAGATCAGGTGAGGGTAATGCCCGAGCCTCGCTTTCGACGTGGCTGTTGTAAAAAAGATATGGCGCCAAAGCGTATTACAGATGTAATCTCAACGGAGACAGTAGGTATATCTCTATTTAAGAATGGGTTTGCACACCTGTAAAGCACAGTAACTCGAGGGAGATATTCCATCGTCGATACGGTGTGTGCACATTAAACACCCTAAATTCCTAACTTAATATATTGTGTATTAGAAAGAAAGTTAAAATGTTAGGGATGGTGTCTCAGGAAAGTACAGGATGTCTGGAGGTTTTATATTCATGTGTACCTACACGTTGCTACCAAATCTAATTTACTAGTATATTCTGTGAAATGAAAGATAGCCGCTGATTTATTTTCTCACATACATCAATCATGTTAAGTTATCTTTTCACCTTTTGCCTACACCCCATGAATATTCTTGAGAGGGAAGAAAATTCACATCGATGATTCAAAAAGATTAAAGCGTTTTTTTTTTTCCTGATTTTATATGGTTTTTCCGAAAAATGTACAGATCTGTTGGCCGACGTGGCTCTATCTCTTGTATAGTCCTAAAAAATATGACTGTGCTTTCTATTTCTGACATGACTGTTATATATTAAACGTTATGTTATTTATTGGCGACAACTAACTATACCTCCCACCAACAACAGCGCGCGCCCAGGACATGGTCAGAAAAAAACATAAATTTAGTACTGGGGATCGATCCCGCTCAGCCTTTTCTTCCATCATGGCAGACAACCACTGTTTTAAGCCGATGTTTCTTCCGTCATGTCAGACAACCACTGTTTTAAGCCTATGTTTCAAGCAGATCAAATCCTTTATATTAAAGCCGAATTTGCGACTAGATCCTGATCGTACACTATTTTGGTTGTCCAAGGTAAATATAATTGTCCATATACATACCGATTTTAATGATATGTTATCTGACCCGACAATTGCCTGTAACTGAGCATCAGTTTAATGAAGCCAGTGACTGCTGACAGATCAGTTGTTTCGGATAATTTTTAGGAAGTATATAGGATTAAAATAACCAAGGTCTATCTCTCATCAGGGGTCTACCTCTTGACTGTATCTTTTAATACAAGGCCATTCTTCTATTGAAACATCCGGGTCCTGCATGGTATATATTCTTACACCTGATATGATTTAGAGTAAATTCATAACATCATAACTGTGGGTAGGAGATTAGATGACCAGCATATCTAAGTACGGTCTATATTATATGTGCTTTCATGTGCGAATAATGTGAATAAACGACTCTATCAACACCTCAGGAGATACGTTTCGTAACTGTATTCCACACGATATGTGAAGGTATAACTGTAGGTATTGTTGTAATTTTAGTATTTACAGTTATTGTTGGTTACAATACTTACAGTTCTGCAAGGAACAGAAAAAAAAACATTTTCAAACTCATAACGAGTGACGTCCCCTTGGGGTTGCTAGGGACGCCTCCCAGCTGCCGGCATGGAAAGGACCAGATTTTGACGGTCAACCTATGTCAAGATTTTTATGGCTTGTTTCTCACAGGCTGTGTCAGGTGTGCACCAAAGCTTATTGGCCACGAAATTTTTGGGACTGAGCTACAGCGCTAGACGTTAACATTTTTTAATACAAGACCATTCTTATATTGAAACATCCGATTCTTGCATGGTATATATTCTTTCACCTGATATGATTTAGAGTAAATTCATATCATCATAACTGTAGGTATGAGACTGGTAGATCAGCGATTCAAATTACTGTTTATATTATATGTGCTTTGTGCAATATTCTTTACTACCGTGTGAAACACCAATCAAATAAGTAAATAAATAGTATATGTGCTTTGAGATCATATCTAAACTCGGAAGATTATTTCTCCCAGATTCCTTCCTCTTCTGTATACTATCATCGGTTTAGACGCAAACAATTTCCATGTAGCTTCATCCGATTGGAGGATGCCAATAATTCACACACGGATGATATTGTTGTGATGAAACGGGTGGCTTTATTAATAGCCACAGTGCCGGTAAGTGTTGGTTTACGCTTTAAACCATAAATCTGGTAACTGGAATCGTTCCCGTTCAGTCATTGCTTCTATCATGACATACTGACACTGTTCTAAGCCCATGTTTCAGGCAAATGTTTTGAGAAAGTCGATTCTGCCCTTACATATTCATCACACACCATTTTTGTTGCCCAAGATACTGCCTAGATGCGTGCACGCGCGGGTCATTTTCCTTTTGATGAAATTTAAATTGAATCATAATGTTAATGAAACCCTGACTGAGGTACACTGACAAGAAGCTGTATTTCACCGGTTATTTGCGACTACTTGGCACAAGTCATTCATAAACTGTTAGTAAGTGCATCGCTGTGGCTGTAACACAAGGTACATGTACCTTCTGGCTTATCCCACTTGTGTCACCCACCTCTGGCTTAGATATGGATATTCAGCGTGGAATCAAGAGATGCTGAAAGGAAAGTACTCAACACATGTAAATAGGATTACGTTACTTTAATCCGAAGCCTCGGCGATATTACAGAAGAAGCACACCCCTGAACGGGGCTGTTCAATTTATCAGATAAAACCCAACAAACTATTAACATATTTATGGTAATCTATACTCATTGAAGAACAATGTTGGGATGCGTAACAACACTTTTCTATTATCTTGTCACAGTTAACCTTGCATCATATCTCTTGACAACTCTTGGCAACAATAACAAATGATCTTTTTCGGTATTTTACGGTAATACAGCTTTCGACGATTACTGTGTAACTCAGGCGTACACAAGTCAGCATTAGATATCGTTATGAATAAAACTTCTCTGACATAACCGCTATTGTCATTTCTTAACTGACTTAGAACCTTCTATAGCGTACTACTTGAAAACACAGGTTATCAGAAATACACATACTGAGCATTATTGCATTAACATACGCTTAACGCAAATGAGCATACAAAGTATCTAACATTACTAAGTGAACAGTCCTAACACTGCAATCGACTGGAAGCTTCATACAATATCCTGTTAGTTCTTCCGTTAATATTCATAATTTCTCTAAAATGTGTGGACCGGCGTTCCCTCACTAATGATGAACTACGCCTAGAACCTGTGACAAAACGTTATTGTTTACATATGTGGAGTTAATTTAAGCCTAGTTATAAAAACTAATGCAGCAAAATTATCTCTCCGACATTGGTGTTTACTCCAAAGAAACCTATTACCAGTTACATTTCCTTCCTTTTCATACAACTATATACTTCACATCTGTCTATCATAGAACAGCAGAAGGCTGAGCGCATCCGCTCTGCTCTCGATCCTACGTACAAGGAAGGCTGTTCACGTTATCGTTATTTGTGAAAATCTACTTATCTCACAAATCGATCAGCGTAACTCTTACGTGTTTACCTATGCATGGGTTTAGCCAGAGTAGATATATTTGTGGTAAATTTTCACCAAACCTCAGTCTCTTGCTGAGGTCAGAGTTTTTACCTTTCCTTCAGTAGGGTCCATCACTTTACTCGATATCCTATGATCCATGAATTCCAGTTGTGGTAGTCCAAATAGATATTTGTCCTTATTCAATGTTATACCCATTTCACAGATTGAATCCATTGCTTTCTTCAAGCGACGATCACGTTCCTGCCTATGTTTACCGTGAATCATTAAACTGTCAGAACTTTTGGCTGTCACTTCAGTATTTTTGGAGCAAACGCATAGCCATTAGTGACAAATTGAAATGGGGTGCCTACTTTGAGATATTAAAATTTCAGCAATTCATGCCGATATTCACGATATTGTTTTCTACAACAATTGCATATAAGTTATAAATAAAAAACATAAGTAAACGACGAGACAGTATTTCAGTTTTACTGGAAATAGATGTTAGACAAGAATGGGACATTGTGATGGAAGGGTATGCGGTGTTCGATCAGAAATGGATATCCGCCATAGTCAAAATAAATAACAGGTAGCAAGGCATAACCAATTTCGTATTAAATAGTATTACCCTACCAGACAGGTTTTGCTTTTCCAATGAACATTTTTATGGACGGGTGCAAATTTCAAAGAAAATGCCAATTGGGAGTTCAGACACACCTCGTCACAAGATTAACTGCAAGAACAAAGACGAATGCCTACTTACCGTTTTGACGTCTGATGTCCATGAGTAACAAGTTGTTTTGGGTCACGCATGTCAGTTCACGAGGAATCGAAAGAATTTGCAAGCTTCAACGCCTCCCAACGGAAAATTTGTACACTTTTAGCCCTTACTGCCGCGGAAGTGGAAATACATGACCATCACGTTTAGATCTATGGATTTCAGAATAACAAGGTAGTTTTTAGTGTTGAAAAAAAAAACGTGGGTCAAGCAAAAACGTGAAGGAACAGAACACCACCAGTAGCAAGCCTCTTTAAGTTCGACAGAGTGACTTAACCGTGTACATGTATCACGTAACAGCAGACTTCATGCATTCTAGAAATACATCGCTTTTTGTTTATGTCTCAGTACGTAGTCATTTATGGTTGTTGCAACGTGCCTTCACCCTGTTTCCACACAAAGAATTAATACCATTCTCAGATTTTTGGGACCTACATTTCGGTAAACCGGAGCATTACAGTGCCCTGAGAGAGAACAAGTATGGTCTAGGCTATATGTCTGTGATCAGATGGGAGCTTCAGACAGGATGTCCTACGACCACGTGACTCAGGGTCAGGGTCAGTTTAGTAATTACCATCTGTGTTGTAGTTTCAGGTTAATGTTCTTAGAACACGTATGGACCAGGCTGTAGGTATGACTGTCACTGTGGTCCGGGTGTGAGCTGTGAGATTCAGACAGGATTTCCTAAGACCACGTGACTCAAGCTCAGACTGGTTTAGTAATTACCGTGTGTGTTATAGTTTTAGGTCAGTGTCCTCAGAACAAGTGTGGGCCAGGCTGTAGGTGTGACCGTCACTGTGGTCCGGGTGTGAGATTTGAGCATCAGGCAGGATGTCTTAAGACAATGTGACTCAAGGTCAGACTGGTTTATTAATTACCGTGTATGTTATAGTTTCAGGTCAGTGCCCTCAGAACAAGTATGGACAAGACTGTAAATATGACTGTCACTGTGTTCCGGGTGTGGACTGTAATCCTCAGACAGGCTGTAGTGGAAACTGTGCTGACGGATGGGATGGGTCGACTTGCCAGAGGCGTGAGTATATTTTTTTTCAGTCTTTCAGGTGCATATTTAGATGTCAGAACTTATCTGCACAACTCATGAACTCATGAGTTCTTTTTAGATGAAAGCTTCGTATTTTCATAATTATGATTCATTTGGAATTCTTTTTAATTCTTCTTGTATAGCTTTCGGTTGTAAAATGACAATAACAGATACAACTCTCCTTGTTTGGTACAAAACACGATCCTCCCATTCAGCACTGTGAATCCATGCCTTCCTGAGTGCCAATTATTATAAAGTCATCTGCAGACATGAAACAACTAACTGCAGGGTTCCTCAGGGATATGTTTTACAACCTAATGAGGAGCACCGATCAGTCTACATTTTAATGTAGCACATTTAATGCCTTTGTCAAATATCTTCAAACCTTGTTAGAAAACTCTCACAATTTCATAGCTGCTTATGTATCAATTGAAATTGAAGACACAATTGATAATGATAACTTGCCTTAATTGTTGAGTTAACACGTTATTTAATACTGAGAGAAAGCAATATAAATTAAATTGCTTTGTGTGTTGATATTTTTTGTTGAGTATATATCCTGTAATCGAAGCGAAACATCACCTGAATTATTGTTGGCATACATGAACATCAGCCAAACCCCTGTGTGCTGAGCATGATGAAAGATACATCTCTGATAGAAGGCACATTGTGTCATATAGAACCCAGTACAGTGGCTCTATAGATCGACCATACCAGCCTTTACAACAGCTAAAAACGAAGAGAGATGGGTATATTATGAATTAGGTGTTTTACTTCCTTCTGTGGTTTGCATCAGCTTACCTTGTCTACATTTAACTCTGTGTCCTCCTGTAGGCGCTGTTTTGTTTACAAGCACTTGACTCTTTCAGCAGGCAGATGTGATTCAGTACATGTATAACTGTAATTTTAAGTGACTCCAGTCCAAAGTATGAAAGCTCAGAATATTAAAACTTCTACCAGGTCAACTTTTTACACATCAGACTCCTATAATTTTGATTTATTTATGGTTTTCTTTGTGTGCATTATGTGCTACTTGTGGTTTGTTAATTGCATTGCTAGATTGTGTATTCAGTAAAGCTGCAGTGTGCATTTAGCATTCTGGTCATGAGCCACACTGTAACAGCACAGTCAGACACAGAAATTCTGCTGATAACTATTGTCCATACTGCTCATCTACACACACAATAATGATAAACAGGTGTAGCTAATTAGAATAAATCATCAATGTGGACACAAATCCTGTTTTATTTGATAGCTAGTATGTACAATTTTCAACTTCATCATTAACTATTTTACAAATAAAACAATGATGTTCCTTTACAATCGGTTTTTGTTATTACTTAATTTTAATCCCTTCAATTTAAGAACCAGGTTGTATGAAATTTAGACAGTATCTATATCTTCAAATAAGTATGTGTTTGAGGGTTTGAATGTAGGCTTACATGTACATGTACTTGTATTGACTAGTGTAACTGCATAAGGATTTTCAGCAAACATGTATAGTGTATGGACTGCCAAGATAGACAGTCAGCTGTTGGTGTTAGTCTAACATCATTTACATTATTATTTCAGAGAATGTAGCTTTGCGACGGGCAGCTAGTCACAGTCCAGACACGTATTGTCAAGGGGGTCCTGACACGTGTCACAATGCCAGCTTGGCTGTAGATGGTAAACGAGGGTATGACTTCTTCACAACTCCATGTACTCAAGCAGGTCGTACATCTAACCTTAACACCCTGGCTGAGTGGAATGTCACCTTGGATCGGACCTACAATATCTACAGATTCGCCATCGATGTCAGGCATGGTGGTTGTTGTAAGTATGAAAACACACATTAGGCATATCCACGTACTACATGCATGTTTCCGAGTCAGACAGAATACATTTTGTTGTAGAAGTTGACCTGTTTTCTTCTTTATATACATGTGACTGAAGGTTGTATTGTATCAAGAAGATGACATTGAGTTGGCAAATAAAATTATTACAAATGCTATTTCACAGAAGTTGTGGGAATTTTATAAACTCGTAACGTATATAGATGTGTACAAAGACTCGTGCATGCTCTGCTTACTTTTACTAGGTGATGGTCGTATCAATCAGTTTGTGCTCAGCGTAGGTGAAACATCGTCTGGTTCAGCAAACTACCGAGAATGTTACAGAGACCAAACACAAGGAGGCCCAGATAGCTCTGGTCCTGGTCCAACAATCAAAGGGAATTGTGGGAATTACACTCCTCTGAGAGGAAACGTCGTCCAGATTAAACAGACACGAAAGTATCCATTGAACCTTTGTGAAGTGCTGATATACGGTAAACTTTATTTTTGGTCGGGGCTCTTTCTGTTAAAGCACTCTCACTCGTATGAATCCGAAAGTGTGTTGCCATGCAACCAGGGTCACCTCCCACGGGCTACATGTACGTGTATATCCTCGGTTAACAGGGCAACTTTGATACTTTGACGTTATGTCCAAGGTTGTTTCCCAGCTTCTGTTTCGCACGCATTAGCCTTCCTTCTTTCTTCCCAGTGAAAAGATCGTGGATATTGCATTCTAATTAACATAGTTTAACATAGATATTTACGTCAGACATCCAGTGAGAAATAACACCATCAAGATGGAAGTAAATGTTTGGACTGTGGGATTGGATTGCATCTTGAAGAACTGTCACAGATAGTGATGATAGGGTTTTAGCAACAAATGACGCAATTAGATACATGTATTTGTGAGACAGGGTTCCAGCAACAAATGACGCAATTACATACATGTATTTGTGAGACAGGGTTCCAACAACAAATGACGCAATTAGATACATGTATTTGTGAGATACGTTTTCATTTTATTAGGATTTACCTGGCTGAAAGGGCATTAGTGCTTAATGGATGACTTACTATGCACAACTACAGTGGAGGCCTTTAATTGTACCTTTACATGCTATAATAGGAATGTTGTTCATTGAAATGCCATATATTATATTACAATGTGGTGGAGCGTCCGCTTCGGGACCGGTAGATCCAGGATCAATCCTTGATCGAGTCACACCTAAGACTTTAAAAGAGGAAGTTGTAACTTCCTCGCTTGGCGTTCAGCATGAAGGGGATAGTGCAACGACTGGTTGACCCGTATCAGTATAATGGCTTGGGCGGGGCGGCTTACTTGCCTTCGGTAAGTTGTCTCAGTAAAGCAGCACTAAATAAAAGAGCGGTGGAAATCCGTCCTGCAACAAGGAGGCACATCACGCGTACATGCACCCTAAGGATTCTTTCGTCGTCATATGACTGAAAAATTGTTGAGTACGACGTTAAACCCCAAGCACTCACTCACTCACTCAAGCATATTACAATGTGAGTCAAAGTTCGAAGTTTTTTATGGGTAATGTTTACTAACATGGCTTTTAGGATTTTTTCAAGACTTAGACAGTAAAAAATCATCCATAATGGTTGGCAACCTCAATAGTTCCAGATAAATTTGTCTTCGTCCATTCACTTAAGCTTTTATGTGACTTCAATAATCTGAAGAAATATTTATGATCAGCTGTGTGTCTTGTTTTTGGCAGTTCTATGGGCAATCAAAGCTGCCAAACCATGTGAAATACATAAATCTTTTTTGTTTTCTGGCATAACTTTTAAATACCTATCATATACTAAAATTACAGATTTCTAGCCATAGTGGTATAGATTCTGCGTAAAGAGAGTTACAATAATAACCATAAGAAAAACAAGAGGAATTCCCGTAAAGCCGCGTGAACCCTTAATTTTCAGTACAGAGTAGTGTACCATGAACTCCAAATTAGGTGACTTCCACGACAGACCAGTCAAATGCATCAGCCCAATGCTCTCTCGAAAGACACCTTGTGTTCTGATATGTGTGAAAAGTCGTGCAATCCGTGTTAGTCAATGAATTCTCCTTAAGAAAAAAATACGATGGGAAATTTGAAACCAGAACAAAGGTTAATTTTCATATGTATCTTGCGAAACCTTTAGTTCGTTTAAGCTAATGGTGTTTGCATACCCTACGAGTTCTACAAATGGGTTACACCAAAACAACACATGGACAAATTTTATCTTACACTGGACACTCCCAGTACAGTAAGCACCATTTGTAAGCCATTGAGTGATTGACAATTCCAGTTGCCTTATTTGTAAGGAAAATGTTGTAATAATTCAATAGCTTTCGAATTAAATTACATATGACTGATTAATAATGACACGAGAAAACGTTTTTACTAAAGGAGTTCAGGTAGTATGGTATATTTCCTATAGAGAGTCGCCAATGTTCAGCTGCCTGTAAGATAAGTCATACTCGTTCCCAAAATTTCTGGTAGAGATTGTGTTGTTTCATGTCACGGACGGAAGGCAATTTTAGTGCCGGGTATGAATGATTTTACAGACAGCTGAATACAGGCGATGTTCTAAAGGCAATAGGCTATGCAGGATTGTAGTCAAGAAATCAGCTGTGAACTTTTGATATTGGGTAAGATGTTTGGGGACCGGAAGTCCACGCATATGCCTTTAATAACATTAGTACATACTAGTAAAAACCATCCGTAGACCAATCTGAAGCTTTCAGCTACAGACGACTGAGGGTGCTGACATTTGTAATGGATTTGCTATATCGTTGTGATGTTTATCCTTGGTGGCATGCTACAATAAAATATTTACTTTAGTTCCAAAACCCCGGTGTGATCAAATTTACAAGCTAATTTTTTAAGTCACCCCGATTTCCGCCACTTCCAGTGTTTCGTCATTGTTACCAAAACAGTTTTACACAAAGGTACGGTAAATGATCTATAGTTACTACAGTCATAATATCAGCGGGTATACCTCAGCAGACTTTCACCTGAGTTACTGTCATTGGTAC
This sequence comes from Liolophura sinensis, assembly GCF_032854445.1. Classification (NCBI taxonomy): domain Eukaryota; kingdom Metazoa; phylum Mollusca; class Polyplacophora; order Chitonida; family Chitonidae; genus Liolophura; species Liolophura sinensis. The sequence continues at coordinate 30,168,424 of NC_088301.1, read as the reverse complement.
TGATCTGAGATGACAGAGATGAGTGATTAGCCCCTGCTTGTTTCATTACCCTGTATGGCACTTAGCAGCTCTGGTTGCTAATCCTCGCCAGATGGAATCAAGTCATTGACAGTGAGGTGTGCAGGTCTTTCGACTAGTAGGCCTACATGTACTTCTCTAAATGCACCCATGAATGAAATCGAAGAAAGTATCAAGACGGGCAACGTCTGTTACAAACCTTTCAATCCCAAACACTGTCTGAAACCATGACCACGCCAAGCAAGGAATGTACATGCACAATGTACATCGCAGACAAACCCATGAAGCCGGTTAGACCTAAGCGGAAGGCACTTCACACCATTATTTAGTGAACGGTTTTCTGCTGAGAGTCCTGTTCTCCTATGATAGAAGAGTTCCTTTTCCCGCGTTGGGGTATCGGGAACCTCCGTTAAACACAGAAAACATACTCCACGTAAGGTTTCCGAAAAATGCCACTATTTACTTTTACCCCTTTTTGCTAGAACTATGCGCATGTCCGGCTTATCGGGAGACAGGATTTGTTTGAGTTGTAATCACATTAGGAGTTATCGCAACTCTGTCATTGGCTTTATAAACAAAATGGGTTATGATTTATTGTATACAGTTTTGTCCAGATGCGATTTACTTATCGCCAGCGACAACTATGATTACTGTTTTGCCTTTTGCCAGCAAAAGTCACATGATCGATGGGTAGACACGTGAAAATTTCGAGTCTTGTGATTGTAAGTGGCTTGTGTCTTCATGTAGATAAAACCAGTCTGTATGAATAAATTTCACCTGAGGGAACTCGATTAAATATGAAGTAAGTTAAGTATTAATGTTTATGAAACATGGGCGGAAGTTGACAGTCTTGACAAGTATACAAGTATGGATTCTCGGTGTGCTAAATTCTGATACAGCTTTGTATACGGAGAGCACTGCAGTTTAAAAACGGATATTTGACCTGACACTCCACATGTGTAAAGGAACTGGGTAGTCAGGCTTAATCTCCCCAGGGTTTTCTCCCCAATTCCCATTTATACCCAAACAACCATAATAAAATAACCTGTTGTGAAGGGCAATAACATTATTATGATTAAAACTGCAGAAAACATGAACTGTTGGTGGTAGGAGCATAGACTGACTGCTCAGTGAAGCGTGGGGTTGTTTATTACCTTCTGGAACTGTTAGTATAATCCCCTGACCATCCCTGGATCCTCTCCCGCGGCGCCCACTCAGTGAGAACCACAATCAACGCAATGAATCCTGGGATGCACTTTTCGAATCCCAGGGCGAAACTTCAGGTCATTTACCGTGTTCACACACCCGGTTCAGGCATAGCTCTAAGTTGAAATCTTCTCCTTAGTTTTGGATTTTTTTTTTTTTTTTTTTTTTTTGATTGGTGTTTTACGCCGTACTCAAGAATATTTCACTTATACGACGGCGGCCAGCATTATGGTGGGTGGAAACCGGGCAGAGCCCGGCGGAAACCCACGACCATCCGCAGGTTGCTGGCAAACCTTCTCACGTACGGCCGGAGAGGAAGCCAGCATGAGCTGGACTTGAACTCACAGCGACCGCATTGGTGAGAGACTCCTGGGTCATTACGCTGCGCTAGCGCTTTATCCGACTGAGCCACGGAGGCCCCTAGTTTTGGATTGTTTTGGTTTTAAACATCCTCTGTAGCCAGTCAGAAACCACTACTACCACCATAGTCGTCAAATTGTCCTTTTGTCCTACACCGACGACACTTCCAACAATTTGTTAGAAGCTCTTGCACTCATTGATCCACATGAGAGACACAGCCAATGGGATAGCGCTTATAACAGCGACATTCATTGGCAGTTAGCAATGTACTTTTATCTATTTTTCCTTCACTTTCACCGGCATGCCGAGAGATTGATTAAACTAAGACGAATTAACTCCCACTTTGTTTATCCACCAAATACGCCCAAACCAGAGTTTGTATCTCTTAATGGTACCACAGTCGGAGAGTAAATATGGGAAACAACTGGCTTCTTCAACTCTCAGATCAGCGATAGGCCTTACACAAGATCAAGCAAAGAAACACGAAGACGCTTGAATAAGTTCAACACATATATTTGAACAAAACAGACAAATAATACAACTGACAATAATATACAAAACAACAGAAATGATTACAAAAGTGTACAGTCTCTTACTGATGACAGCGTCGAAATCCGGATGGAGTATTCCGGCTTCCAAAGGCGAGTCAGACCACGGAAATATAGAATCCACAGTTAAGAGGAATTCCCCAATCGAAGGATGACAGTCTGATAAGTGACAAGCTGTAGTGGGCACAGCACGCTGACGATGGTTGATCCACAACTGCCTGTGAAGGTGTAACTTCTCACGTGGGACGGGTTGACAGTAACCTCGGTGATGTCGAGCAGGCGATGTATGTTTCACTCCTTGGATATATACACAGTCACATTCAGGGTAAACTGGGATGAAATGTACGTAATCGCACAAAGAGACAATGGGTGATACAATCTCCAAAATAATATCTCAAATAATTAGCAAATGGCGAAACACAAGCTCACAAAGTGCTACGCACTGGAAAAGAGGTACAAATGACGAATGTTGAATGGCGTGAAAGCTGATACCTCCAAACTCAGAAAAATCCATCAGAGTCGATGACAGTGAATATAGCTGCTCTCAAGTGGACTTGAGTAAATGACTGCGAGCTTCACAACTCCGTCGCTCATATTTATACACTAACACAAAGAAAATACTGGATGGTTTTTACATATTTCCAGAAAGTATACTCTATATACAGTGACACTAAACTCTTAAACAGCGAAGCCTTGAGACAGAATTACAGTGAAGACTATGACGTACACAGAGGGGGAAATGTAGGTCAGAGCTCAAGAAAAAATGACAAAATAAAATACAATATTTAAAGACGGAATTCGTAACAATTTGTATATTTAATGCCTATTTTGTCCTCCCTGCTGTATATCACCCTATCCCCAGGCCAGCGATTATTTCGACCCGATTCAAATTCAACTGCTGTCAATTTTCACACCAAATAAAGTTTTAACTGCCCACGCAATTGATGGAGATATGATACAACTTGCCACTTCTTTTTTACTTCAGTCTTTCTTTTTTGTGCTATTTTGCGCGAATGAGAAACTGTTTGATTTTTTGAATTTGCGTAACCTCTGCGGGAACTGAAGGAACGATCGTTTGCGCCAATTTTTGAGGGCTGCAGATGTAGTCCCCTTTATCGACAGGAACTTTATAACAACAGCATGCTATGACTTCGGCTGATATCCATTGGTCATTTTGGATATATGCCTTCGTGGAGAACCCTCTGACAGCTTGACAACAAGAATCCTAATGTAGAAATTACGCCTTTTATCTGTCAGGAGTTCTCTTACCAGTATGGTATACCTGTAATATCGATCATCAATTGCTTGTACGCGCTCTCAGTGGACTCTGTGGCCTTTCCGTTAGCATTATTCCGTGGACAATGACCCCTCTCAGCCTCTCATCAACATGACCAAAGCCATTGCTGTGAGTTCTTCTCCATTTCGATCATGCTGGTATTCTCTCCGGTCTTAGGTTAAAAGGTCTTGTAGGAACCTGCAGATGGTCGTGAGTTTTCCTTGGGCTCCATCTTCCCGGTATTCTCCCAGCATAATGCTGACCGCTGTCACATAAGTGAAATATTTTTTAATACGGCATAAAACACCAGTTAAATCAATAAACAAATTGTAGTGCTTTGAGATGCCTGACAGGAGCCAGATAGAGTAAATGGTTTCTAATTGTTCCCTCATCATGCAGCAGTATTGTCAGTCAGTCCTTTCTCTCTGATATTTACGCTTTTGAATAAGTAAACCAATATATATAATACATTGTGACCTATCTTGGTAGATCTGCTTTGATTATAGTCATAGGGATTTTTGTGAGCTGATCATAGTCATATGGATGTTTGTGAGCTGATCATAGTCATATGGATAGTTGGGAGCTGATCATAGTCATATGAATAGTTGGGAGCTCATCATAGTCATATGAATAGTTGGGAGCTGATCATAGTCATATGAATAGTTGGGAGCTCATCATAGTCATATGAATAGTTGGGAGCTGATCATAGTCATATGAATAGTTGGGAGCTCATCATAGTCATATGAATAGTTGGGAGCTGATCATCGTATGGCTTATTGAATGTGGACTTTTGTTTACAGTTTGCAGTGAAAAATGGTATGGAGAAGAATGTAATTATGAATGTGAAACCTCTTCAAACTGCTCACATTGTGGTAGCAGTCAGCTGAGATGTGAAGGTGAGTGTTTCGTGAAATACAGTGCTAGAACTCAAAACTTGCCCGTCTGCCCTGGGAAAACCAAAGCACATGCACATTTATGCAAGCAAAATATCTCTTAAGGTCGTCGCTACAAAGAGGCAAAGACAAAGGCTTTTTCATCAATAAACAATTTACAACAAAGTCATTTTACTTCTATTCTTCACTGTGATTTCTCTATCGATGACCGAGATGCCATATATTATTTTTTTCAATGGTTCCAAGACTTCGATGCAAGTTTAGCCCCAGAGTAATGTTTTATGTTTGGGTCAAATAGTATCACAGATTTCGTTACATCTTCAGGAAACTTTAAATAATGGACCTACATGATAGATATGAATTGAATATATAAAGTTCTTAATGATGATATATGAATTAGGGTTTATGTGAAGCAGTGACAATGACAGGTTTCTGTTTGGGTCAATTAATGTCTTAGTTTTCACTTCATCCTCGTGAAGGAGTTCTAATTTTGAGGTTTTACTGGAATTTTTTTCTACCACATTATCAGATCCTATAATAAAGTTTAATGTTTGAGTAAACTAGTTTTATAGTTTTCACTTCTACTTCACCTCGCATTTTAAGCTTAAATATGGCCTTGCAGACCTTTTAGATCTGAAATAATATATGAATTTGTGTAGAAGTACCAAGTTTTGTTCTTCTGTACTTTTCTAGTTTGCGTCCGATGTCAAGTCAACTTAATCTGTGGCTGTTTAATCTGAAGCACTGATGGTCGAGGTGCTGCGTTTCTCATAACCCTAGTTTTTTGTATGTAATTGCTGAATGATCCATTAATCCATTAATTTTTTTTGTTGTTTATTCAGAATGTAGGAACGGCGCGTGGGGGGAGCACTGTTTTCAGAAATGTTTTTGCCTGGGTGGAGTTCAGTGTGCCAAGACCGATGGCAGATGCCCTGATAACAAATGTGCGGCTGGATATAAAGGACCCTCCTGTAATATAGGTAAGTCAAAGGGAAATACACAAACATATGCCATATTTAAGCAGTATTAATACCAAACATTACAAGTTAAAATAATGTTCATATTAAATATTCTAAACCTTCTTTAGAATATTATAATGCAAAAACTATATTACCCGAAAGGTGTATATCAATTATGTGGTTAATGTATGGAAATTAGACGTGGTACCAAATACCCGCCATGCAAAAATATTTTCAAATACCCTTTTTGCAAGAAAAAAAGCTCAAATTAAACTGCACTATTTGGAAATGACATTTCACTCTCTTCCATCATTTTTAGTTGTTGTCGTACCCTGAGCGTCAGCGTGTTATAACAGGGAAAGCAGTGTTGAACAAAATGTTAGGGGTTGTATTTTACAAAGTACTGCAGGTAATGAGATCAGGGTTTGCACACGTGTTGAGTACATAAACATGAGAGGGATATTCCATCGTTGATGGCAAACACATGTACTGTATGACTGTATCCCAAGGTAACATCCTGCAGGGATGATGATCAAATTCTAATATCAGATTATCTGCTTATCTCAATAAAATCTTTTAAAGGGGCTACTTGAACGATGTTTGCTATCAGCTACAAACGGTTACTTTGTGGACAATATTTCTTTAACCTAAGCATACTTGTGGGATGTTCACTGTCTGTCATATGATTACTGTTTTTTGAGCTCAGTATACTTCTAGGATTTTCACAATCAGCCATATAATTACTGTGTGGAGATCAGTCTTTTAACCAAAACATACTTGTGGGATGTTCTCTATCAATCATATAATTACTGTGTAGAGATCAGTCTTTAAACCAAACATGCTTCTGGGATGTTCTCTATCAATCATATGATTACTGTGTGGAGATCAGTCTTTTAACCTAAGCTCACTTCTGGGATGTTCTCTATCAATCATATGATTAGTGTGTAGAGATCAGTCTTTAAACCAAAACATACTTCTGGGATGTTCTCTATCAATCATATGATTACTGTATGGAGATCAGTCTTTAAACCAAACATGCTTCTGGGATGTTCTCTGTCAGTCATATGACTACTGTGTGGAGATCAGTCCTTTAACCAAAACATACTTCTGGGATGTTCTCTATTAATCATATGATTACTGTGTGGAGATCAGTCTTTTAACCAAAACATACTTCTGGGATGTTCTCTATCAATCATATGATTACTGTGTGGAGATCACTCTTTTAACCTAAGCTCACTTCTGGGATGTTCACTATAAGTCACATGATTACTGTGTGGAGATCAGTCTTTTAACCTAAGCTCACTTCTGGGATGTTCTCTTTTGGTCAGATGATTACTATGTGGAGATCAGTCTTTTAACCTAAGCTCACTTCTGGGATGTTCTCTATCAGTCATATGATTACTTTGTAGAGATCAGTCTTTAAACCAAAACATACTTCTGGAATGTTCTCTATCAATCATATGATTACTGTGTAGAGATCAGTCTTTAAACCAAAACATACTTCTGAGATGTTCTCTATCAATCATATGATTACTGTATGGAGATCAGTCTTTAAAGCAAAACATACTTCTGGGATTTTCACTATCAGTCATATGATTATTGTGTGGAGATCAGTCTTTTAACCAAAACATACTTCAGGGATGTTTACTATCAATCGATGCGCTCGTTTAACCTTGAGACATATTGTAAGGTACACTTTGTTCATGGTACATTCACAATCCATAAGCCAGACAGAACGTGACAAAACTGTCATGTCCCTAACTCAACTGCTGGCACAGACTTCTTCTGAATCAAGGGACCAGTTAGCTTTGCGGATTCAAACATTTGGCATCCTTCAAAATATCACTGGCCAGAGGTACCTCTGGGATGTTCTCTATCAATCATATGATTACTGTATGGAGATCAGTCTTTAAACCAAACATGCTTCTGGGATGTTCTCTGTCAGTCATATGACTACTGTGTGGAGATCAGTCCTTTAACCAAAACATACTTCTGGGATGTTCTCTATTAATCATATGATTACTGTGTGGAGATCAGTCTTTTAACCAAAACATACTTCTGGGATGTTCTCTATCAATCATATGATTACTGTGTGGAGATCAGTCTTTTAACCTAAGCTCACTTCTGGGATGTTCACTATAAGTCACATGATTACTGTGTGGAGATCAGTCTTTTAACCTAAGCTCACTTCTGGGATGTTCTCTTTTGGTCAGATGATTACTATGTGGAGATCAGTCTTTTAACCTAAGCTCACTTCTGGGATGTTCCCTATCAGTCATATGATTACTTTGTAGAGATCAGTCTTTAAACCAAAACATACTTCTGGAATGTTCTCTATCAATCATATGATTACTGTGTAGAGATCAGTCTTTAAACCAAAACATACTTCTGAGATGTTCTCTATCAATCATATGATTACTGTATGGAGATCAGTCTTTAAACCAAACATGCTTCTGGGATGTTCTCTGTCAGTCATATGACTACTGTGTGGAGATCAGTCTTTTAACCAAAACATACTTCTGGGATGTTCTTTATCAATCATATGATTACTGTGTGGAGATCAGTCTTTTAACCTAAGCTCACTTCTGGGATGTTCACTATCAGTCACATGATTACTGTGTGGAGATCAGTCTTTTAACCTAAGCTCACTTCTGGGACGTTCACTGTCAGTCACATGATTACTGTGTGGAGATCAGTCTTTTAACCTAAGCTCACTTCTGGGATGTTCTCTTTTGGTCAGATGATTACTATGTGGAGATCAGTCTTTTAACCTAAGCTCACTTCTGGGATGTTCTCTATCAGTCATATGATTACTGTGTGGAGATCAGTCTTTTAACCTAAGCTCCCTTCTGGGATGTTCTCTATCGATCATATGATTACTGTGTGGAGATCAGTCTTTTAATCAAACATGTTTCTGGGATGTTCTCTGTCAATCATATGATTACTTTGTGGACATCAGTCTTTGAACCAAAACATACTTCTGGGATGTTCTCTGTCAGTCATATGATTACTGTGTGGAGATCAGTCTTTTAACCAAAACATACTTCTGGGATGTTCTCTATCAATCATATGATTACTGTGTAGAGATCAGTCTTTTAACCAAAACATACTTCTGGGATGTTCTCTATCAATCATATGATTACTGTATGGAGATCAGTCTTTAAACCAAACATACTTCTGGGATGTTCTCTGTCAGTTATATGATTACTGTGTGGAGATCAGTCTTTTAACCAAAACATACTTCTGGGATGTTCCCTATCAATCATATGATTACTGTGTGGAGATCAGTCTTTTAACCTAAGCTCACTTCTGGGATGTTCACTATCAGTCACATGATTACTGTGTGGAGATCAGTCTTTTAACCTAAGCTCACTTCTGGGATGTTCTCTTTTGGTCAGATGATTACTATGTGGAGATCAGTCTTTTAACCTAAGCTCACTTCTGGGATGTTCTCTATCAGTCATATGATTACTATGTGGAGATCAGTCTTTTAACCTAAGCTCAGTTCTGGGATGTTCACTATCAGTCATATGATTACTGTGTGGATATCAGTCTTTTAATCAAACATGCTTCTGGGATGTTCTCTGTCAGTCATATGATTACTATGTGGAGATCAGCCTTTTAACCAAAACATACTTCTGAGATGTTCTCTGTCAATCATATGATTACTGTGTGGAGATCAGCCTTTTAACCAAAACATACTTTTGGGATTTTCACTATCAGTCATATGATTATTGTGTGGAGATCAGTCTTTTAACCAAAACATACTTCTGGGATGTTTACTATCAATCGATGCGCTGTTTAACCTTGAGACATATTGTAAGGTACACTTTGTTCATGGTACATTCACAATCCATAAGCCAGACAGAACGTGACAGAACTGTCATGTCCTTAACTCAACTGCTGGCACAGACTTCTTCTGAATCAAGGGACCAGTTAGCTTTGCGGATTCAAACATTTGGCATCCTTCAAAATATCACTGGCCAGAGGTACCTTATTCTGTAGATGTTGTACGGCAGCTCGACACAGCTTGCTAGCCTTCTTTTTTATAGGTTTTCAACTTTTTAATACGTTTTTGTCAAAAGCAACATTCCTACATTTAGTTGATAGCTAGACAATGGAGAATACACAAACAAGAATGTAATTGACAAGGTGTGATAGAATATGGCGTATAAACAACAAACTGTGCACCTGGCAAGGACTGATGGACAGTGGATATAAATAGCACAGAACAAAGAAAGCAAAGAGACACAGACTTATTCACAAACAGCAATGATTCCTGTCAACATGGAGTGTTGCACAAAAGAAAAATAAACAAAAGAATACTTTGGACACTGGGTGATAGACAGCAAAGAATAAACAGCAAAGAATATAACTAGGATTATGAAATAGCTTTACAATGGAGAATACATAGACAAAAATGTAATATACAGGTGGTGATAAAACCATTATCACGAAGTGAAAAACATAAAGGACAAATAACAAAGAATTAAATGAACATTGCATGATATTGGTAGACAAGGCAGAATAAACAACAAAGAATGCAATGAACATGAGGTGACAGACAATGGTGAATATATAGCAAAGAGCACTGGAAATGGGATAATAGACAATGGAGGATAAGCAACAAAGTGCAATTAATGGAAATGGGATGATAGACAATGACGAAAAGACTGTAAAGTGCAAGGAAAATGGGATGATAGATAGTGGAGAACAGACAAGAAAATAATGGAAATGCGATGATAGACAATGGAGAATACACAGCAAAATACAAAAATATAGCTAATGTGGTGTGATGGGAAGGCACAGGAGAATACAGAGGCAAAAATGTAACTGACAGGATCTGACACACTTTGTCAACTTCAAGCTCAAAAATATATATCCTCTTACTTTCGCCAGGTACCATACCATGCCACCACACTGGTCAGTGATGTATATTCCGCATTGTCTGTCACCTCATTGCATTCTTTGTTGTTTATTCTCCATTGTCTACCGTCCCATGTCCATTACATTCTTTGTTGCTTATTCTCCATTGTCTACCGTCCCATGTACATTGCATTATTTGTTGTTTATTCTCCATTATCTACCACCCAATGTCCATTACATTCTTTGTTGCTTATTCTCCATTGTCTACCGTCCCGTGTATATTGCATTATTTGTTGTTTATTCTCCATTATCTACCACCCAATGTCCATTGCATTCTTTGTTGTTTATTCTCCACTGGCTACTGCCCCGTGTCTATTGCATTCTTTGTTGTTTATTCTACATTGTCTACCGTTCCATGTCCATTGCATTCTTTGTTGTTTATTCTCTGTTGTCTATTAAGCAATGTCCATTTAATGCTTTGTTATTCTCCGTTTTGTTTTTCACTTCGTGATGGTGTTTGTATCACTCCCTGTCAATTACAATCTTGGCTGTGTATATTGTCTAGCTATGCACATTTTTATCAAAAAATCAACCTGGCATGACCACCATATTTTTAGCTGTGCTTGCTGGAATTTGAAGTCATAACATTTTGTTACTTCGGCAACCTCCCGGGGGGAGGGAGGTTGGGGGTAGTAACATTGGGAAAACAGTTTTCAGTTCTATCCAAAACACACAAAATTCTCATAGATTTAAACTGGGTGCAAAATAGCAGTGCAGATCTTTATACTGTATGAACAACCTAAACTGTCTGTGTGGCAGTATTACCCAATCAGTGCTCTTTCAGTTCGGAGACAAAATCTTGGACCCAATGACCTGAATTGCGCATGTGTAACTCTAAAGAAAGGGGTGGAAATGGAGACATAGTTAGCAATAGGCCTTAACATGCAGATCACTGAAGAGGGACAATAACATCTTTGAGAGTGTGTTGGAAACTAGTGTCATGACAATTGTGAGGTTGACATGATCTTTACCATTATTGGCAAGACTATTGCAAAAGAAAGGTGTCTGCTGACTAAGGCATCCATTAATAGAGTATGACCATCAACTGTAGTTGTTATGTGGTCATTTCTTTGTCCTCCAGTCAATTAAACAGAAGACTTTTTGTATTTTATGACTTGCAGCCCGTCTTCATTTCTGTTTTTAATTTTCGCTTTGCTGTGAATAAAGAGAGCTTTGTCAGGGTCTGAAAAGGGTGGTCTGGCCCATTATAATTATAGTGTTAAGATATTCCTATTTCTATTCCTATAATTCTCCTATTTTTCCCCAAAATTTCCTATTAACCTCCTACTTTTGGGGTGTAGAATTCCTATATTTCCTACTTGCTTTTGTCCAAAATTGGCTGGAAGTGTAAAAAATTTGCTGATCTCCATAAATACCAATCATGGGGCTAATTGTTGGGCAGCACTTGGTTGATGCTAACATATTAAGATCATTATTTTTTCTTGCACAGTAGTTTATAGTAGTTGCAAAAATGAGGAAATGTTAATGCTCCAGAACGTGTTGTTTATCACCATAATGATAGTGTACATACATATAACTGTGGCGTACATATCCATGGTATGTATATCCGTATTGTGGGTGTACATATCCGTATTGTACATGTACATATTCATGTGTTCATATCTATGGTGTACATCTACATATCCGTGGTGTGCATATCCGTAGTGTACATGTACATATCCGTGGTAAACATAAACATATTTGTGGAGTACATGTACATATTCGTGGTGTACATATCCGTAATGTACATGTACATATTCGTGGTGTACATGTACATATTCGTGGTGTAGATGTGCATATCCGTGGTGTACATATTTCTAGGGTACACATATATTTGTGGTGTAGATATACATATTTGTAGTGTACATGTACATATTTGTGGTGTACATGTATATATACGTTCATGGTGTATATATTTATGGTGTACATGTACATAACCGTGGTCTACATAGCTGCGGTGTACATATACATATCCGTGGTGTACATATTCGTGGTGTACATGTACATATTTGTAGTTTGCATATCCATTGTGTACAGGTACATATTCATGGTGTGTATATATTTGTGGTGTACATTACACATCTGTGGTGTAGATGTACACATCTGCTGTGTACATGTACATATCCGTGGTGTGGATATCTCTGGTGTAGGTGTACATATCTCGTGGTATACATGTGCATATCCGTGGTGTGCGTGTACATATCACTACTGTACACGTACATATTCGTGGTGTATATACCCGTAATGTACATGCACATGTCAATGGTGTACATGAACACCTTCGTGGTGTACATGTATATATGCGTGGTTTACATGTGCATATTTGTGGTGTACATCTACATGTTTGTGGTTTGCATATCCATGGTGTACAGGTACACATTCATGGTCTATAAATTTGTGGTGTACATGTACAATTCGGTGGTGTACATGTACATATCGGAGGTGTACATGTACATATTTGTTGTGTACATGTACATATATGTGGTGTACATGTACACATATGTGGTGTAAATGTACATAGCCGTGGCGTACATATTTGTGGTGTACATGTATAAATATACGTGGTGTAAATTTACATATCCGTAGTGTACATATACATATTCGTGGTGTATGTGTATATATCTGTGGTGTACATGTACATGTCTGTGGAGTACAGGTACATATCCATGGTGCACATATTTGTACTGTACATGTACATATAGGTGGTGTGCATGTACATATTGGTGGTGTGCATGTACATATACGTGGTGTGCATGTACATATTCGTGGTGTGCATGTACATATTCGTGGTGTACATGAACATATTTGTGGTGTACATGTACATATACGTGGTGTTCGTGTGTATATTCGTGGTGTGTATACCCATGGTGTACTAGTACACCACCAATGTGTACTAGTACATATGTGTGGTGTACATATCCGTGGTGTATATGTACATATTCGTGGTGGTATACATGTACATATTCATGGTGAGCATATCCATGATGTACCTGTACATATTCGTGGTGTACATATGCGTGGTGTACATGTACATATTTATGGCGTACATATCCATAATGTACATGTAAATATTCATGGTGTACATATCCGTGGTGTGCATATACATGGTCTACATATACAAATACGTGGTGTACATGTACATATTCGTGGTGTACATATGCGTGGTGCACATGTAAAAATACGTGGTGTGCATATCTATGGTGTACATGTACATATTCGTGGTGGACATGTACATATTATTGGTGTACATGTACATATTCGTGGTGTACATGTACTTATAGGTGGTGAAGATATCTGTGTTCTACATGAACATATCCGTGGTGTACATGTACATATCCGTGGTGTACATGTACATATCCGTGGTGTACATGTACATATCCGTGATGCACATGTACAGTAAATTTAGGCCAAGTACGAATGTTCGGATACAAGTGTCAGTGTGTCTTTTACAGTTAACCTTCATGTTAATTCTGACGTGATGGTTTTCATCATTCATAAACAAGTAAGTAATCTGAAAATGAAAATACCTGTACTTGATTAAAACAAGATTTTATAATGTTGAGGACAGTATATGTGAAGTGACAGTTCCGGGTTAGTGAATGCTAGGGCACAAATATATATGTTCTGAATCCTAAGCTGGGAAGAATGAAACAGATCTCAAATCATTATAGTCAATGTGACACAGAAATGACAGAAATTTTTAGAGTATAACTATGAGCCAGCCGGATGATATGGCATCTAAGCATTACATGTGATATTTACAGTGTGTTTTGCTGCAAATAAGCAGCCGTTTTAAACCTTTTGATCGGTGTTTTTTTTACATCCTACATGTATCGAAACTTGGGCTTCTTTACATTTTATCATATGGGCTGTTCTGTTGATTCAAGGGGCCTGAATTGAAAGGACATGATTCACGTCCTGTGTGGAGATGTCTGTTTGTGAATTTGTGCCTGTTGCAAAACTAAAAGTCAGAGGTAATGCATATGTTCTCGTATGTCATGCTTGTTTGGTGTACATATATCTACATGAACAGTCTGTGACAAAAAACAACTGAGGTATGACTGTACATTTCTGTCTGCAGGTTGTGATGGAGGAGAGTATGGCCCTGACTGTGGGCAGAGATGTGGATACTGTGTTGGGGGAAGAACAGTCTGTGACAGAACAACAGGAGAATGTCCGGATAGGTCACCGGATCCGAGGTGTCAGGCCGGATACCAGGAATGAAGTGTGATGAAAGTATGGATAACAGTGGAATGATATTTTAAACATGTCCATTTCCCTTAAAAATCATTACATAGATGAATGAAAATAATTGCATTTAAGACTTTCTGTAATTGTGACTGGATAAAACATATTATGTTATAATTAAATTGCCAAAACAAAGGTAATTTTTTTTTTGGTTATTAGACTGCCCAGCAGGTACATATGGTGTGGACTGTGAGGAGGATTGTGGTCAATGTGCAGGTGGCTCAGATAAGTGTGACAGAGTGAATGGGTGGTGCCCAAGAACAGAGACACCAAGATGTGCCCAAGGCTGGGATGGGAACATGTGTAAGATAGGTGAGCTAGCCTAGCCTACACATGGTAAACCTGAGCTTAAGGAGTTTTTGTCTAGGACTAATTGTATAAAACCAAGTGCAAATTCTTCTTTTTTATATTCATGTAATGTGCAATTGAATTTTTGAATTGTCTGTTATTTCACCAGAATCATAGGGTACATTTTTACATCAGTAGGCATAAAGGTTTGCAAACTAAAACATATTGATAGTATTGCTGGTACGAATCTGGTGGGAATAAAACTCCAAAAGAGCTTGTTTTATCCCATTATATAGAAAAAAATTTGAACTTAGAGGAGATTATATACTATGGCATAATTCTTCAATATTCTTGTGTTCGTAAAAAGACAAGAAATCTACAGTCGATTCAGTCGATACAGTTTATGAAGCAGAGAGACTTCGGGCTTGGGTGCCTGCTTTTCAGCTTTTATCTCCACTATGGAGACATGAAATCAGACATGGTATGACCCAAATATGAAAGCTGATATCTTGAACACCACTGGCTGAAATGCAGAATGTATGTTTTCTTTGCATTAAGGTGCAACTTCTTATTGTTTTCCACTTTTGCAATTAAAGAGATAAGCATTCAATTTAAAGATGTTACTGTACATATCTAAGAATTTTGGCCCTACTGGCCTATAATTGAGTCCTATTCACTTGGCGTTTGGGTTTTTCCTACAGAGTGTTCACCAGGCCGCTATGGAGGAGACTGCAGAGAGCAATGTGGGAACTGTAGAAGTGGGAAGGATAAATGTGATAAGGTTAATGGAGCATGTCCAGATGTGGGAGGAGTAAGATGTACTGATGGTTACAACACTAACTTATGTAAGACAGGTAAGTATCATTTATCAGTGTACCTGCATTTATATATTAAAGTGACAGGTTTGAATGCAGCCATTGCCAGCTTGGCTGCAGCTTTGCCATGTACCTGATGAAGAGTGGTGATTCAAGGCTGGTTTCCTCTAATCATAAACTTGGTGAAGGGTAGTGATTCAAGGGCTGTTTTTTTCTCTAATCATAAACTTGGTGGAGGTAGTGATTCACAGCTGATTAACTTGGTGAAGGGTGGTGAATCACGGTTAGTTTTATCAAATCATAAACTTGGTGAAGGGTGGTGATTCACGGCTGGTTTCCTCTAATAATAAACTTGGTGAAGGGTGGTGATTCACGGTTAATTTTATCAAATCATAAACTTGGTGAAGGGTGGTGATTCACGGCTGGTTTCCTCTAATCATAAACTTGATGAAGGGTGGTGATTCATGGCTGGTTTCCTCTAATCATAAACTTATTAAAGGGTGGTGATTCACGGCTGGTTTCCTCTAATCATAAACTTGGTGAAGGGTGGTGATTCACGGTTAGTTTTATCAAATCATAAACTTGGTGAAGGGTAGTGATTCACGGTTAGTTTTATCAAATCCTAAACTTGGTGAAGGGTGGTGATTCACGGCTGGTTTCCTCTAATCATAAACTTGGTGAGGGATGGTGATTCACGGTTAGTTTTATCAAATCATAAACTTGGTGACGGGTGGTGATTCACGGCTGGTTTCCTCTAATCATAAACTTGGTGAAGGGTGGTGATTCACGGCTGGTTTCCTCTATTCATAAACTTGGTGAAGGGTGGTGATTCACGGTTAGTTTTATCAAATCATAAACTTGGTGAAGGGTAGTGATTCACGGTTAGTTTTATCAAATCATAAACTTGGTGAAGGGTGGTGATTCATGGCTGGTTTCCTCTAATCATAAACTTGGTGAAGGGTGGTGATTCACGGCTGTATTTTTTCTAATCATAAACTTGGTGAAGGGTGGTGATTCACGGCTGGTTTCCTCTAATCATAAACTTGGTGAAGGGTGGTGATTCACGGCTGGTTTCCTCTAATCATAAACTTGGTGAAGGGTAATGATTCATGGCTGGTTTCCCCTAATCATTAACTTGACTGGTCTAAGTAAAAACCTCTTGAGTACAGATTCAAACACAGTAAATAAAGCATGTATATGTACATGAAAGAGCCCAGCAGCCCTGTGACATTGTTATAAATTATTGCCAAGCAGTCTAATACCAAATATGATCATAACAGTTATTTCTGTTATGGTCCAGTATAAACCTCCACCATCTGACCACCTGAGTGTAGATATGACACTTGTTAGTAATCGTGTATCCACATCCTGTTGCATTTATATTCACATCTGTTTTCTTTGTGCCACAGAGTGTTTGCCAGGCCACTATGGAGGAGACTGCAGAGAGCAATGTGGGAACTGTCTAGGTGGGAAGGATAAATGTGATACGGTTAATGGAGTGTGTCCCTATGTGGGAGGAGTAAGATGTGCTGATGGTTACCTAGGTGATCAGTGTAAGACAGGTAAGGGTTACTTTTACTTATTCTAGACAACTGCCACAAAGTGACACATTACGGAACCAGAGAAGTTCATGATCTGCCCCAGATCTGTCACAACTTCCAGTTTAATTGATGTATATGTAAATAATTTAAGATTTAAGCAAGCATGTGTAGATGTAAATAAAAGGGACAGCATGCCCAAGTTTCAAACTGAAGGCGTGTGAATTATATTTGTTGTTCGCGTGCAAATGGGTAGAGAAAGGTTATGTCATCTGTCTATCTATTTCTTTGTATACTGTGTACACTGATAATCCTATAAGAAACTGAATTTTTGGCCTGTACTGTAAATCTTATCATAGTTGTGGGCCTTTGAAAATGGCGCTTGTTATTATATTAAATATTATGTAGATATGTTGTGTTCGTGCCATACATGTCACCAAGCTTCCGGAGATCACCATGGCCTTTGTCTTCAAAAAATTTGTGTTCAAGTTTCATGACATGAGTCTCGGGAATTGATCAACTTTGAGCTTTTTCTTACTCATTATGCTGCTCAAGTTCATCAAGCTCATCAGTATTGTGATATTGTAATGTGCAATAACCTTTTCCATGCTATATATATGTAGAACTGCTGAGACAAATTTCGTCAGATTTATGTTGAAATTTTAAAAAGAAAGGCATTATGAACTGATCAACTGTTGGGGTTGGTCAGTTCACATGTCTGTTTGTCTGTTCTGTGACATTGTAGCAGTTAAAAATCTGTCTGTCATGTTTGTGCGATATCTCGATCCAATGCTGTTCGGCCAAATTTAATCAAATCTGTCTTGAAGCCTTTTCGTGAGGGTATGCCTGTTACTTTTTGATCGTCAGTATACTGGTGTTGAAGCAGGCTGTCACCTTTCCTAATTTGATATCTCAGGAATTTATTGTTTATATTTATTTATTTATTTATTTCATTGATTGGTGTTTTATGCCGTACTCAAGAATATTTCTCATATACGGCGGCGGCCGACGTTAAGATGGGAGGAAATCAGACAGACCTGGGGGAAACCCACTACAGTCGGCAAGTTGCTGTCAGACCTTATTCACACGCACGGCCGGAGATGAAGCCAGCATGAGCTTGACTTCAGCCCACAGCTCCTAGGTCAATGCTCCGCGTTGGTGTGTTAACTCCCTCGGCCACGGAGGCCCCTGATTGTTTACATAACGATATCCCCAGAACCCCTTTTACGAAATTATTTAACCTTGGTCTGAAGTTTACCAGTAAATGTAATTCTGCAAGACTTTGGAATAGGAACTGATCAGATTTTGGAGTGTGTCTGCCCATTCACTTGTTCAGTGATCCGAGCATCCGCTAGTTACATCATGATCGGATTCTGATGTTAGTTTCTTGCAAGGGATCTGTATTTCATGTATTACCTTGTCATGTCTAGAACTGTGTTAACAGTTTATATGAAAAGGAAGAGAATGATTTCTGCCTCATCAGTTGTTCATGCCCAAAGGGTATTCTAGAGATGTACAAGTTAGTCACGGATCAGGTTTAGAAACAGCTGACAAGCAGTAGAACTGCTATCCTACTGGGGCTAGGCTTAAATCTTAACCCCAGTCTTGGCCTAATACAAAACTATTGAGACTTCAGCTTAGGCTAAAGTTAGTACTGCGCTTAACAGCTATTAAATACACTTGTGTACAAGGCTTCACGTCACGTGGGTTATCATTTTCATCTCTCACACGAATATGACATCTTGTATGACGTCGTGTGTTGATGCGGGAAGTAGGGATGGGAACGTCATAAAATGCTTGTCTTTTGACGTCATGGCATGTGTGTGTAACACATCATATAATAACAAAAGTTGCATCTAACTGAGTGAAACATCACTTTTACCAATGAAGGAAAATCCTAACGAAAAAAGCAACATGATGTAGATAGTAATATAGTGTACATAGTTCTTCAGTCCTGTAATCTTTTTTCTGTAGAATGCGATGATGGCTTCTATGGCAGTAACTGTGCTGAAGAGTGTGGAAACTGTGTTGATGGTACTGGATCCTGTCATCACACTGATGGCAGCTGTCAGGGTTGTGCCGCTGGTTGGAAAGGAACTGTCTGTAAGACAAGTGAGTAGAGGGTAGTCATGGGACCTGTTTGTAAGACAGGTGAATGGATGGAGAGTTGTCAAGGGGCCTGTTTACAAGACAGGTGTGTGCATAGCGGGCATTCATGGGGCCTGTTTATAAGACAGGTGAGTGCATGGAGGGCATTTATGGGGCATGCTTGTAAGACAGGTGAGTACATGGAGGGAAGTCATGGGGCCTCTTTGTGAGACTGGTGAGTGGATGGAAGGCAGTTATGGGGCCTGTTTGTAAGACAGACGAGCTCATGGAGGGCAGTCATTGGGCTTGTTTGTAAAGTGAGTACATGGAGGAAAGTCATGGGGCTTGTTTGTAAGATGGGTGTGTGCTTGGAGGGCAGTCATCGGGCCTGTTTGTAAGACAGGTGAGGGCATGGAGGGTAGTCAATGGTCCTGTTTATAAGAAAGGTGTGTGCATGGAGGGCAGTCATGGGGCCTCTTTGTGAGACTGGTGAGTGGATAGAAGGCAGTCATGGGGCCTGTTTGTAAGACAGGCGAGCGCATAGAGGGCATTCATGGGGCCTGTTTGTAATGGAAGACATTCATGGGGAATGTTAGTAAGACAGTGGAGGGCATGGAGGGTAGTCATATGCCCTGTTTATAAGACTTTAGCCCAAATCATGGAGGGCATTCATGGGGCCTGTTAGTAAGACAAGTGAATGCATGGAGGTAAATCATGGGGCCTGTTTGTAAGACAGGTAAGGGCATGGATGGCAGTCATTGGACCTGTTTGTAAGACTGGTGAGAGGATGGAGGGTTGTCATGGGGTCTGTTTGTAAGACAAGTGAATGCATGGAGGGCAATGATGGGTCTTGTTTGTGTGACAGGTGAGTGCATGGAGGGCAATCATGTGGCCTGTTTCTAAGACAGGTGTGTTCATGGAGGATATTCATGGGGCATGTTTGTAAGACAGGTGAGTTTATGGAGGGTAGTCATGGGTGCTGTCTATAAGACTTTAGTCCAAACATGGGGGGGGGGGACAGTCATGGAACCTGTTTGTAAAACTGGTGAGTCCATGGAGGGTTGTATTGGGGTCGGTTTATAAGACGGGTAAGTGGGTGGAGGGCTTCATGGCGCCTGTTTGTAAGACAGGTGAGTGCATGGAGGGCAGTCATGGGGCTTGTTTGTAAGAGAGGTGAGGGCATGCAGGGTAGTAATGGGCTCTTACTAAGACAGGTGTGTGCATGGAGGGCAGTCATAGGGCCTGTTTAAAAGACACGTGTGCATGGAGGGCAGTCATGGGGCCTGTTTGTAAGACAGGATAGGGCATGAAGGGTAGTCATCGGCGCTGTTTATAAGACAGGTGTGTGCATGGAGGGCATTCATGGTGCCTGATTGTAAGACAGGTGTGTGCAAGGAGGATATTTATGGGTTATGTTTGTAAGACAGGTGAGGGCATGGAGGGTAGTCATGGTCGCTGTTTATAAGACAGATGTGTGCTTGGGGGGCTGTCATGGGGCCTGTTTGTAAGACAGGTGTGTGCATGGAGGGCATTTATGGGGCCTGTTTGTAAGACAGGTGTGTACATGGAGGATATTCATGGGGCATGTTTCTAAGACAGGTGTGTGCATGGAGGGCAGTCATGGGGCCTGTTTATAAGAGATGTGAGTGCATGGAGGGGAGTCATGGGGCTTGTTTCACTAAAACGCTTTGAGCTGATGTCAAAAACTTCTAATCTTGAAGCAACAACCTGCGGATGGTCGTGGGCTCCCCCCCCCCCCCCGGGCCTTCTCGGTTTCCTCTCAACATAATGCTGGCCACCGCCGGAGTATGGCGTAAAACACCAATCAAATAAATAAATAAATTCAATCTTGGATGAAGTGGTACGAGAGGAAGCCAGAGCTGGGCCTCACAGCGATATCACTGGTGAGAAGCTCCTGAGTCATTACGCAGCGCTATGTATTGTGTATTAGAACCAATGTTAAAGTGAATGTTAGGGATGGTGTCTCAGAGAGTATTGTACAGTAATGTATTGTATTACATACATATAAGGCACTATGACACTAGGGGTATGTTCCATCGTCGATGCTCTGTGTGTATATTTATTATTGTAAATTACCAAATTCACGACTTTGAACTAAAGTTATGCATTTCTTCGCCTCGTACAGGCCAGCTCTTGGTAGCCTTGCTACCAGATCTAAGTTTTTGAACATGAGTAAAGTTTGACTGTTTTTATAGAAGTCATTATTTCTATAAATTATATATTAGGCTATATCTCCAATAATACTGCTCTTACAGACATCATTTTTGGTACATTAATGGCACTTAATGCGGGCTATCACGTAATACCAATAATTCTCGATTTTAACACCATAGGGCTCTTCTGTAAATAGCAGTCTGACCCACATTTCCATTAATGCTGCATCTACACACATCATAGTTGGTACATTAAAGACACTTGATACGGGCTATCACGTGATGCAGTCATTGCCGATTCTAATACCAGGAGGCGCTTTTGTGAATAGCAGTCTGAATAGCAGTCCCATGTCTCCATTAATACTGCACGCACAGATATCATATGTGGCACTTCAACGGTACTTAATGTTAATGCAAGCTATCTCGTGATGCCACCAATTCTCGATTTTAAGTACAGGGGACACTTTAAATTCTTGGTTAATTCGACAAGTCGATTGGCAAAGGCAAAACATATGGGAACTCAAGGCTATGCATGACGGTGAGCCGGCAAATGTCAGTCTTTTCTCAAAAAGACCCTGCGGCTTATGAATACTGACGTCGAGTTTTCCCAACATTAGCGTTTGATGAATTCTTTACAGACGTATGTCCTTCAGGGAAAAAGTACAGACTGCATACAGTTAGACTGGAAAATAAAGCATGATGTTGTGTAAACCAAAGAAAAACTGTATAGGTTCAGGTTAATACATGCTAACTCACGTGTATTTTGTAATGTATATGTAGACCATCTCCTACATCACTTTGTGAACTGTGAGAAGCTGAAGGATTTTATTTCTTATATACCTGATATAGTTCAATCATGGTTCATCGATAATCTTAAACACTACCCCTTATCAGTATTTTATGTTATTTGGGCTTTTGAAAGGTCCAAAGAGAGTTAACCTCTTGTTTGTCAACAGAGTTTGTAGAATGGCGAGGTTGACAATTTACAAAGCCAACAATTTCCTTGTTTTCAAAGATAACGTTTTACCAACGAAAACTATTTTAAGATCAATTTTGAGAAATGGTGTGAATCAGTCGGCTGTTTAGTGAGGTACCAACCTCATATCATTTCAACAAACACGTACTTCTCAAGACCCCTATGTCAGTCTTCACAGCTCAGGTTCAGTTGTTATGTTGCTGCCGTAGACACAGACTTTTCTGTAACATAATCCTGATGATTTGTGCACGACAATCTTAACCACGAATGATATTTTTATTTTTAAGAAGGTTGCTGTATGATATTGTCAATACACTTTCTTTTCAAGAGACAAAAAAATCATTGACGTCAGGAAATTGACATCAGGCACTTTGCACTAGACTTGTATTGCTCACGCCAGTCGGCCATGTCATCACCTCGTTTCAGTTGATGGCACATTAACAGTCTTAGCAGGTATTTCTTCTTCGCATTTCTCCTCTTATGTTGAATAATTACAAGGAATCGGCACATGAAATACTTCCTTGAACCCTTGCCGTAGCTGACATCCCTGACAGCTATATTTCAACATAGTCCTGTAAACTTATCGGCATTGGATTGACTATGTAATTAAATACTGGACAAATAATACCAGTGATATATTTGTACGATCAGACTGCAGCTCGTACAGATGGGGTCCTGACTGTGAAGAGACCTGTGGTCAGTGTCATGACGGAGCTGTCTGCGACCTGGTCAGTGGGGAATGTCCCACGGGGGATCCCCGCTGTGACACCGGACACATAGGACTTCGCTGTACACGTGAGTAGACTTTTCTTTACTGGATTTACAACTGTTCCCGGGGTGATCACCACTGTACACATGAGTAGGCTTTTCTTTATTGCATTCACAACTGTTCCCCGGGTAATCAGCTCGGTGCCACCGGACATATAGGACTTCGCCGTACACGTGAGTAGACTTTTCCTTACCGCATTCACAACTGTTTCCCGGGTAATCACCGCTGTGCCACCGGACATACAGGATTTCGCTGTACACGTGAGTAGACTCTTCTTTACTGCATTCACAACTGTTCCGCGGGTAATGACCGCTGTGTCATCCGAAGGCATGGAGGGTATTCATGAGGCCAATTTATAAGACACGTGTTTGCATGGAGGGTAGTCATGGGGCCTCCTTCATTAATACATTTTAAGCTAAACTTCTAATCTTGGATGAAATGGTGCAGGATGCAACCAATCTGAGCTGAATCTCACAGCGACAGCATTGGTGAGAGGCTACTGAGTCATTGCGTAGCACCACGTATTGTGCGTTAGAACCAATATTGAAGTGAATGTTAGAGATCGTGTCTCAGAAAGTTAATATTAATTACTGTAAATTACCAAATTCACGACTTTAATCTGAAATTCTACATTCATTTATCCCGTACAGAGGAGCTCCCGACGGCCTTGTTACCAAATCTAAAATTTGCTTTCATGAACAGCAGGAACTATAAGCACTTATTGTTACTTACATGTATTACACCGTAATAATAACGAGCCCCTGGTAAGCGTGGTTTTGTAGTGCTTTCACAGGCTACAAGTAGTGACCAGTCTCCTCATGGAGGTGATCCTGTAGTATCTGTATAGGGCATAAGTAGTGACCAGTCTCCTCATGGAAGTGATCCTGTAGTATCTGTATAGGGCATAAATAGTGACCAGTCTCCTTATGGAAGTGATCCTGTAGTATCTGTATAGAGCATAACTAGTGACCAGTCCCATGGAAGCGATCCTGTAGTATCTCCATAAGGCATAAGCAGTGACCAGTCTCCTCATGGAGGTGATCCTGTAGTATCTGTATAGGGCATAAGTAGTGACCAGTCTCCTCGTGGAAGTGATCCTGTAGTATCTGTATAAGGCATAAGTAGTGACCAGTCTCCTCATGGAAGTGATCCTGTAGTATCTGTATAGGGCATAAATAGTGACCAGTCTCCTTATGGAAGTGATCATGTAGTATCTGTATAGGCTGTAAGAATGGTCCATATCAGCATGGCTGTAATTATGTAGCATTAACATAAGCAATTAGACGGAGCAACAGGGATAATCAGCACGCAGACAAGACACCGGACTTGCAGGGCATTTTTCGGTTTTTTTGCCCTGTTCTCATTGTGATGTGGCTAACGAAGATGGCTGTCAGTGTCAGACTGCAGAGAGCTTCGTGCACTTACTTTTTCTTACATGTATATTTGGTTAGAAGTAAATGTAAACATTCAAAACCTTTAATCCATCACCTTGTCACTTTGCTTGGAGTTTCTTGACTCGAAGAGTTATTAGAGAGATAATTAATGCATACTCTCAGAACGGAATAATAAGGTTTCAAGTGGTTCAGACTTGAATGCCTGTTGTTTTTGTTGTGTTGTTTTGTTTAGAGAATTCAGCCTTTAGGCTTGAGACCTGACTGAAATCATTAGAGTTAATATTACAGATTCAGTCCATTCAATCTTGCATCCTTATTGTAGGCCTATATGTTCGGATCATTATTATTTTCACCGAAATTGTGGAGCGTTTTTTGTTGTTGAGAAAATCAAACATTTATTACATTTCAGTATATTTTGGGTTAGGACCTGAAGTTGTGCACCTCGACTTTAGGAAACTTTTACTGACTTAACTTGACGGCATTGTTGGATTTTATACATAACGAAATACATATTCTTCTTCATAACTGCTGATGCCATTGAGCAGGAATTGAAACTGCAGTTGCACAAATCCTTGTAATGTTCAATTTATTCACGAGGACTTTGTTGGTTGAAAATGTTACACGTTCGTCATTGGGTAAAAATGTCATGTGACCACAAGACTCATTTTGCCCAAAAAATTCCCTGTGGAAAATAATCTATCTGAAGCAATTTTAAACGTAGATTCCGAATATGCAATTTTTGCAAAACAGGAAGTGACATCCTTAAAACAGGATGTGGGTATTTCTCTTTAACAAACGAAGGCAGAGGCACAGTCTTAAGGACCATTACTTTATCCCAAAGCAAAAAGACAAGTTTTACATAACCATAAGCTACGTCTGTTAACCGGAAGCAGGACATGCCTAAAAGAAAATCGCACTAATTTTGAAAAACGTCTGCATTTAAAAACGGCAAGGCAGAAATGGATAAAACATTTGGTAAGTATTAGACCTGGAGATAGTGAGTAAAATTTGGGTATCCTGAGTCACATGACCAGGCGACAGAGTCATTCTTTTCTGATCCCCATGTCCGATTGACTTACAATTTAGTGCAGGCAAAGAAAAAAAATACATGTGAGCAAATGAGGTTTTAGCTGATACAGCGGAAGTGAAGTCATGTGAAAGCAAAAACTATGTAAAGAGTAAAGATTCCAACTTATAGTACATTTGCAGTCTTATTTTTCTTCCCCATATTTCCTCTTATGTTGACAAATCATCAATAACAAGGTACCAGTATGTGAAATACTTCCTTAATACCAGAGATTTATTTGTATGATCAGCCTGCAGCTCGTACAAATGGGGTTCTGACTGTGAGGAGACCTGTGGTCAGTGTCATGACGGAGCTGTCTGCGATCTGGTCAGTGGCGAATGTCCCACGGGGAATCCCCGCTGTGCCACAGGACACATAGGACCTCGCTGTACACGTGAGTAGACTTTTCACTGTTGTATTTACAATTGTTCCTCGGTTAATCACCGCCGTGCCACGGGACACAGAGGCCTTTGCTATACTCGTCAGTACAATGTTCGCCACTACTTTTAAAGTATTTTTTCAAATGAAGTTGGTGTGCAAAAGCCCTATCTTAAGAGTGATACAACTTAAAGACCAATTCTACAGGTAATAACCCTGTGTTGTAATATTGCTGGTAGTTTTTTCCAAGACAGACTGTTAAGTGTTAACCTACGAACTCTCAGTACGAGCCAACAGACGTGGCGACGGAGTTGGAGGTACATATGACCAACACAGAGTTCTGACCACGGAAAACAAAAAAACAAAGCTGTATAGATGGAAAACTACAACCAGAAAGCTACAGACATTGGACGTCTTTAACCCGATCTAGACCGAGGCTATATTACAATATGGGGGGGGGGGGGGGGCAGTTGGAGAGGAGGGTATACCTCACGTGAAGCAGAAAAACTAGCAATATATGGAAGCTGTGGTAAATAACTAAACCTTGAACAGCTGCGCAAGACAAAACTTTATTGTAAACATGCGTTCATATTGAACAGTTGATCCTTACTTCCTTTCTGTAATGTAATATTTGTTCCGTGTTTAACCAGCTATATGTTCCCGCCCAATTTCCTGAGTTTTCTCACTGTAGTTCAACGTCTATGAGTATATAAAAAATGGGAACTACAGTTCTGTATCTACTGGTAGGCCGTCTTGTGATGTGTTTACACCGGCCCATATACGAATTTTTCTTTTTTTCTTAACTTTGGTCAATTTTCGTAGGTTTCCACCTGGGTTAAAACGTTTTCACCCGGTGGAAACTTACGTGATACCAAATGCCTCGTTCTGGTCCAAAAATGGCGGAGAATGGAAAATGAAATCATTTCGACTACAGATAAAATTTAAGGGAAACTCTATAGAGAGGTCTTGTGGAATTCCATGTGACTCATCTACGCCTTTCTCCGTCATGCTGATGTTCTTACATGTTGTAGTTCATCATCATTCTGCCCACGGAAACGAGAACGAGGCTTCTTGCATCAAGCGAGTTTCCACCCAGGTGAAAACCTAAGAAAATGTTACAAAAGTTAAGAAAAAAAGGAAAATGTCGTATTTGGGCCACCGTATGTGTTAATAGGAAGTTAAGCTTCGAGGACAAATGGCAGATTGATCTTTAGCTTGATTAGAGAGTTAAATCATTAGGACGTAAGAGTGAACATAGCCGCTATAATATACCTTATGTACAAGTTAGACATTAAGTGTGTACTGGGATTAGAAAGTCATAGTTCTAAACATGTATGGACATAAAGAAATAATCTGTTTATTTTCATTTCAGCATGTGACCCTGGCACGTGGGGAAATAACTGTGTACTTACCTGTAGTGAGAACTGTGTCAAGCTCACCTGTAACGTTACCACTGGTGTCTGTGATGGAGGATGTAATTCTGGTTACACAGGGGGGCGCTGTGGGACAGGTAACATACCCAGGGTCACGGGGAAATAACTGTGTACTTACCTGTAGTGAGAACTGTGTCAAGCTCACCTGTAACGTTACCACTGGTGTCTGTGATGGAGGATGTAATTCTGGTTACACAGGGGGGCGCTGTGGGACAGGTAACATACCCAGGGTCACGGGGAAATAACTGTGTACTTACCTGTAGTGAGAACTGTGTCAAGCTCACCTGTAACGTTACCACTGGTGTATGTGATGGAGGATGTAATTCTGGTTACACAGGGGGGGCGCTGTGGGGCAGGTAACATACCCAGGGTCACGGGAAAATAACTGTGTACTTACCTGTAGTGAGAACTGTGTCAAGCTCACCTGTAACGTTACCACTGGTGTCTGTGATGGAGGATGTAATTCTGGTTACACAGGGGGGCGTTGTGGGACAGGTAACATACCCAGGGTCACGGGGAAATAACTGTGTACTTACCTGTAGTGAGAACTGTGTCAAGCTCACCTGTAACGTTACTACTGGTGTCTGTGATGGAGGATGTAATTCTGGTTACACAGGAGGGCGCTGTGGGACAGGTAACATACCCAGGGTCACGAGGAAATAACTGTGTACTTACCTGTAGTGAGAACTGTGTCAAGCTCACCTGTAACGTTACTACTGGTGTATGTGATGGAGGATGTAATTCTGGTTACACAGGAGGGCGCTGTGGGACAGGTAACATACCCAGGGTCACGGGGAAATAACTGTGCACTTACCTGTATTGAGAGCTGTGTCAAGCTCACCTGTAACGTTACTACTGGTGTATGTGATGGAGGATGTAATTCTGGTTACACAGGAGGGCGCTGTGGGACAGGTAACATACCCAGGGTCACGGGGAAATAACTGTACTTACCTATATTGAGAGCTGTGTCAAGCTCACCTGTAACGCTAGTATTTGTGTCTGTGATGGAGGATGTAATTCTGGTTACACAAGAGGGCGCTGTGGGACAGGTAACATACCCAGGGTCACGGGCAAATAACTGTACTTACCTGTATCGAGAACTGTGTCAAGCTCACCTGTAACGTTAGTATTTGTGTCTGTGATGGAGGATGTAACTCTGGTTACACAGGGGAGCGCTGTGTGGCAGGTAATATACCCAGGGTCACGGGGGAGATAACTGTGAACTTACCTGTAGTGAGAACTGCATCAGTCCCAGGTGAAATGTTACCTCTGGTACTTTGAAGCACGCCATGCCTTTCACGAAACATTCAATGAATTACACAAAACATCTTATGCTTTTCTGGAAGCACCCGTGTCTCCCACGATCCATCTCATGTCCTCCACGAAGCTCCCCATGTCTTCCGCGAAACACCCCATGTCTTCCGCGAAGCACCACGTCTTCCGCAAAGCTCCACATGTCTTCCGCGAAGCTCCACATATCTTCCGTGAAGCACCCCATGTCTTCCACAAAGCAAGCTGTCTTTCACGAAACATCCCCATGGCTTTC
The DNA here is from genome assembly GCF_032854445.1 of Liolophura sinensis. NCBI lineage: Eukaryota > Metazoa > Mollusca > Polyplacophora > Chitonida > Chitonidae > Liolophura > Liolophura sinensis. The sequence goes on along the minus strand of NC_088301.1, from coordinate 30,139,525 downwards.
AGGAAGCACTCGTTTGCTTCCGCGAAGTACCCCATGTCTTCCACAAAATATCCCATGTCTTCCCAGAAACATGTCATGTCTTTCACGAAACCTGCCATGTCTTTCACGAACCACCCCTTTTCTTTCACGACGCTCCCATGTCTTCCGCGATGCACCCCATATCTTCCGAGAAGCACCTCGTTTCTTCCACGAAGCAAGTTATGTCTTCCAGAAAACACCCCATGTCTTCCGCGAATTTCCACATGTCTTCCACAAGCACCCCATTGTTTTCGCCAAGCTCCACAAGTCTTCCTGGAAGATCCACATGTCCTCAGCGAAGCTCCACATGTCTTCCGCGAAGCTCCTTATGTCTACAAATACAATCACCATCAGGAAATTGATCTGTCGTGGGATGCCTTTCTTTCCACTGCAAAGATTTTCCTTCGCCGAATGCCTTATCATTTCAGTAGATCTAACACCAACTGTGCCTAGTTGTAACAGTTTCTGCTTCTTAATTGACATGATGGGCCTCCGTGACCGAGGGGGTCTATACACCAGCACGGAGCAATGGCATAGGAGCCTGTGCGGTTCCTGTGAGTTCAGGTAGAGCTCGTACTGGCTTTCTCTCCAGCCGTACGTGAGAAGGTTTGTCTGTAACCTGCGGATGGTAGTGGGTTTTCCCCGCACTCTGTCCGGTTTCCTCCTACCACAATGCTTGCCGCCTTCGTCTAAGTGACATGTTCCTGAGTACGGCGTTAAACACCAATCAAATAAATGAAATAAATAACTGAAATGAGCTAAATTATTGTCTCCAGAAGCCGATTAATATAATGTTGAATTGTAATAATACGTTAATTCTTTCATCCAACACATTTATACTTTGACCCGAAAATCTCCACATGAGATGCGTTTTGTTTATTGATAGCAACGCTAGTCTCATTCAAGGAGCTTGTGTGAAATAAGTAAAAAATACACAGACCTATTTAATGACGATTGTCTTGCTATCATTTCAGCACCAGTCATCGACTACACTGGTGTGATTATCGGCTCTGTGATGAGTGTCATTGTGGCAGCAGCTATCATTACCGCTTTGGTCCTCGTCGTGTAAGTGTCGGACGATTTTCAAGTTCCTATTTGTCATTCTGATCTGTATACAGCCACGTGAAACATCTGTCCTTCGCTCGCTTAAGTATGTCCCATCAAGGTGGAGCTCAATTCTTGTGGGTTTACAATCTAAAACATGATATTAGTGAGACCTTACCCGTGTTAAAGGACTTAAGCAGGAACATTTTATTCATTCTTAAACTCATGAACATTTTTCGCTTGTATAACGGGTTTAAGTCAAGAAAGTCTGTGGTAGAGGTCACAGGACAACGACTTCTTGGGTCAATGTCAAGTGGATATACATGTGAAGGCGTCATTTTACCGCCCAGCCAGCGAATGGTCCAGTAACATATTAAATGTGCGGTCTATAACAGATGTATACTTCGTTGTGTTGACATTTTTGGTTGCTTTTTAGCGCTATGAAATAAGCAGGAGGTACATGTATTGTTTCAGAAGAAGACGTCAGTCTGGTTCCCCAGATGGTACAGAGAGCTCAGCCAGGAACACTGGCGTCACACACGAGGTTCCCATCCCTGAGGTGCCAAATGCCGGACATGACTCCGACACGGTCACGTACTACAACACGGCGGTCGAGGAGGAGGCTCATTATGAAGCTGTCACCGAGAAGGAGTATGACAAGATCCGCTTCTCCCTGCTGGAGACGGACAAGGACACCAATTACACCAATCTGAGCTCCACTGTCTACCCAAACAAAACAGTGTCGTCAACCAAACACTGAAGAATGTATTCGTGTGTTCATAAAAATCAGGGGCAAATTCCCCTAAGCCATTTGTGACTTAAGTCAAGATTTAAATACCATTTTAAAGGCTATTGTTTGACCCCATTAATCCCAATAGTGACCACCACATTACTGTTATCAAATGTCTCAAACTTTCCGCACCAAAAAATAAACATTGTGATGAGGTTTTGAATTAAAGTTAAAAGTGGCTTTGTAAAATTGGCACCAGGATTTATTTCTTGAAATACATTTAAATGCTGTTCGAAATTTGACCAAAACCCTTGTAAATTAACATCACATCCTAAAATATATTCGGCGTGTCTGTTTTAAATATTCAGGAAGGTTGATGGTGTAATGAAATGATCAGGTCAATTCCTTACAAAACAGTTAGATAATTTTGCTCTGAGTACATGTATTATGACGTCACAATCACATTTACAAAATTGTCTTTTACCGTCATATATTGTAATATACTTGTCCAGCTTGGTCACCTTTACATGTTACTTATGCATTTCTTCATTTCCTTAATTGTCACAGAGGAGATAAAATTTACCTAGTTTCATGAAACATACTGCTGAGATACTCTGTCGCATATTAAATTGTTATATACTTGTTCAGCTCTGTTGCATGTTGAATTGTTATATACTTGTTCAGCTGTGTCAGAGATTAAATTGTTGTACACTTGTTTAGCTCTATCGCATATTGAATTGTTATATACTTGTTCAGCTTTGTCATATATTGAATTGTTATATACTTGTCCAGCTGTGTCACATATTGAATTGTTATATACCTGTTCAGCTCTTACATATTGAATTGTTATATACTTGCTCAGCTCTGTCGCATATTGAATTGTTATATACTTGTTCAGCTATGTCACGTATTAAATTGTACACGTGTTCAGCTCTGTCACATATTGAATTGTTATATACTTGTTCAGCTCTGTCGCATATTGAATTGTTATATATTTGTTCAGCTATGTCACATATTAAATTAAAGTTAGTTTGGCTCTGAGTACTTGTATATTATAACGCCACAATCACTTTTCCGAAATTGTCTTTTACCGTCATGTATTGTGATATACTTGTCCAGCTTGGTCACCTTTATATGTTACTGCATTTCTTCATTTCTTTAATTGTCACAGAGGAGATAAAATTTACCTAGTTTGATGAAATATACTACTGAGATGCATATTAAATTGTTATATACTTGCTCAGCTCTGTCGAATATTGAATTCTTGTATACTTTTTTCAGCGGTGTCACATATTAAACTGTACACTTGTTCAGCTGTGTCACATATTGAATTGTTATATACTTACTCAGCTCTGTCGCATATTAAAATGTTATATACTTGTTCAGCTATGTCACGTATTAAATTGTACACTTGTTCAGCTGTGTCACATATTGAATTGTTATATACTTGCTCAGCTCTGTCACATATTGAATTGTTACATACTTGCTCAGCTCTGTCGCATATTGAATTGTTATATATTTGTTCAGCTATGTCACATATTAAATTAAAGTTAGTTTGGCTCTGAGTATATGTATATTATAACGTCACAATCACATTTACAAAATTGTCTTTTACCGTCATATATTGTAATATACTTGTCCAACTTGGTCACCTTTACATGTTACTGCATTTCTTCATTTCTTTAATTGTCACAGAGGAGATAAAATTTACCTAGGTTAATGAAATATACTGCTGAGATGGATATTAAATTGTTATATACTTGCTCAGCTCTGTCGAATATTGAATTCTTATATACATGTTCAGCGGTGTCACAAATTAAACTGTACACTTGTTCAGCTGTGTCACATATTGAATTGTTATGTACTTGCTCAGCTCTGTCGCATATTGAATTGTTATATACTTGCTCAGCTCTGTCGAATATTGAATTCTTATATACATGTTCAGCGATGTCACGTATTAAATTGTACACTTGTTCAGCTGTGTCACATATTGAATTGTTATATACTTGCTCAGCTCTGTCGCATATTGAATTGTTATAAACTTGCTCAACTCTAACGTATATTGAATTGTTAAATACTTGTTCAGCTCTATGGCATATTGAATTTAATATACTTTTCCAGCTTTGTCACCTGTACATATTACATATGTATTTCTTCATTTCCTTAATTGTCACAGAGGAGATAAAATTTACCTAGTTTGATGAAATATTGTACCTTATGTTTTATTTATGTATTATGTATTTGGGTATGGTTTAAAGTAAAATGTTCCATATGTAATCCTGCCGTGAACTGTTGGTGAGGAATGACATTGGACAGTACACCACAGCTGTATTTGCAAAAAAGGTTAATTAACAGATTAAACCCGGCACATCAATCAAAATACTGATTCTGAAAGTTACAGAAGAGAACTGCTTCAACATCAATGAACCACATGTACATTTACACACATTTGGAATATAATTAACCTAACATGCAGGAAGCTAACTAAGTGTACTGTATGTGACGAGTCCAATGAGATATAAAATCATGAACGAGACGTCGAATATTATGGTGAACCAGTGAACAAAATAGTGCCCAGTGATATATAGTGTATATCACACTATAATACTTTGCAGTGTATGTATGCGCATGACAACTGAATTCTTCACGTCAAAAAATTAAACATTATGGCATGGCATGGCGTCAAAACTTATTTATCAGAGATGGCCGAACCAGAGCAGAAAACCGATGACTTATTTAGCATTTATTGTCTAACTACAACAGAAAAACAATGACTGATTAATCAGACATGTTCGGACTACAACAGAAAAGCAACGACTTATATATCAGAGATGGCCTAACTACAATAGAAAAACAATGCCTTGTTTATCATATATAGTGGGAATACAACAGAAAAACAACGACTTATTTGTCAGATATGGCCTGACTACAATAGAAAAAACATTGCCTTATTTATCATATATGGTCTGACTACAACAGAAAAACAATGACTTATTTATCACATATGGTCTGACTACAACAGAAAAACAATGACTTATTTATCACATATGGTCTGACTACAACAGAAAAAAACAATGACTTATTTATCAGTCATGGTCTGACTACAACATAAATCAACGACCCATTACTCACGCTTAATTGTATATACTATTAACAAAGCTGTGAAGGATATTTTATGACATCAGCGTAGCTGCAGAAAAGTTTATACAAAGAGTAAGGTGAGCGTGAGAAGTAACACGTGTGTCTGGGACAAGGCGATGTATTTACAAGTTAAATCCGTTCCAATTACCGGGTACATAGTTACCAGTAGGTCTACCAACAATATGAATATTGGTCTTTCCTCTGTGAAAATGTCGTCGAAAAATAGAAAATAAATACACATATACAGTGTACCAGTGTTTAGGGAGAAATTACCCGGTCACGCATGTTGAATATGAACAGTGTGTTAACCACCTCATGCCTAGAATAAAATCTTAACTGGGGTATAAATTGGCAATTTGACCAGATTTCATCGGTTATGTATATGACCATTGTAAACTACGACAATGTCATCACTCGATGTCGTTCTCATTTAACTCCCCTGTATATTCCTATATATTCAATGTAAATGCGGTTTGTGTAATGTGTAGTCCTTCCTATTTAAGTGATGTTATACATGTGGAATATGAACAATGCTAACCCACGTGTATGTCCTGGAAACGAAGATTTTAACCCGCCTATGAACATTATTTACATTTATTTACATGTAATTTATGTTATCTTAATGCGTGACAATTTTCAAGAGAACTGAAACTGCAGATGTGCACGGTTTGTTTTAAAGAGACGTTTGAGGCGGTGCATTCGAGTTGGAGGCAGTTCCAGAAGAGATCTACGTAGTTACCATAAGTAGCTTGTGTAAAGGCACAACGATGTAATCTGTTAAAGAAGTTATATGTTGTTTAATTTTCTGGTTCTAGTCTGGTAGGCCTATACTTTCTGTGTCAGGGAATGTCCAAATACGCGTGTTTTCCTGATTTGCTTATTTGCGATCTTCTCGTCTTCCGACGAGAACCACTATTCAAACCACTGTCAAAGGTCACTGTCAATGGTCACTGTCAAAATGGACGCACCATAGACAACAGAATTACTGAAGTAGAAAAATGTACGGGAGCTTATTTAGTGCTCAGCAATTTCATCTGATATTTGGTACGACATCTACATATACTCTGTATACTTGTTAGAAAAGCTACTTATCGAAGAGTTTTATCATGCAGCAAAGTTTGTCCATAAAGTTTTCAGAGTAAACTACATAAACTACATCCCTTGTTTATAGGGAAAATGATTTAAAAATTTAGATAACATTTTGCCGACTGAGACAAAATATAGGGAATAGGGGTTCTGGCACACCCTCCATTTGGCCACGAGATACTTCTCGGGAGTCGATGGAGTAGAGGCCGTAGCCTTGGGCCAACAGCTGGCGTTCGAAGGCAGGCAAAGAGGCCAGTAGCTCGTCCATGGGGATCTCGGAGACATCCACCTTCGCCACGAAGAGGCCAGCCGGTTCGGTTTCTGGGTATAGCTCTCGCTACTTGGCCAGGGCCTTTTTGCGGGTGTCGAACTCGATCCGAGCGACGGTCGACAGGATGGCACTCCCCTCGGTGGTTTCTCGGGTCGCGATCGTGTGGACAATGTTTGTCTGTATATGGCCACGGGTGGTGCCGTCGGGGGCCATCCCCATGCTCTCGCGCACGGCAGTGGATATCCGCGCGACGACGACCTTCGCGGCGCTGTTTTCTCCGGTCGTGCAAGAGAGGCGGCCGCCGTGGGCTACACAGTCTTCGCGGCGCAGATAGCCAAAGACGTAGACGTCGTCGACGAACGTCGGAAGCCCCGGGAGGGGGCGCAGATGTGTGCGGCCCAGGTTTGCCGGCTAGGTAGTCGACCCGGGCGATATCGGGCACAAGATTGCTCTCGTGCGTGTTCTCTACGGGAAGATGGGCAGCCACGGCCTTTTCGGACCGCAGGCCCATGGTCTGGAACGTTGCTTGTACTGCAATGTTGCTTGTATTGTAGCTCTACTTTGTTGGGTATTGCTTCGGTTGCTCGATATGTCTTGGGCTACCATCTGTCTAATTGGAAATTTGGGGCAACCCGAAAATGGTCGTGGGGTCCTCTTTTTGCTGCAACTACTTCTTCCTGCTTTGCTTTGCAACTGCTTTGCAACTACGTTGTAGATGTGCGGCTTGCGGAACCGCCTTCGGCGGAATTTGTCGGTTCTTCTCTTCCTGTTGTGCCCACAAGACTAGACGGGCCGATTGTGCTTCCGCAGGCTCTCGAACTGCTGCACTTTTCCCCTGGCAAATGGCAAGGCTATGGGGCTCTACAACAAGGTTGTGTGTTTGCTCGGCGGCGTCCTTGGCGTGTTTGGCTTCGGCTCGTACTTGCTCGGCGGCGTCCTTGGCGTGCTTGGCTTCGGCTCGCGCTTGCTCTGTGTCTTCCTTGGCGTGCTTGGCTTCGGTCGTGCTTGCTCTACGTCGTCTTTGGTGTCCAAGGCTTCGGCTCGTGCTTGCTCTGCGTCGTCCTTGGCGTGTTTGGCTTCGGCTCGTGCTTGCTCTGCATCGTGCTTGGCTTCAGCTCGTGCTTGCTCTGCGTCTTCATTGGCGTGCTTGGCTACTGCTCGTGCTTGCTCTGCGTCTTCCTTGGCGTGCTTGGCTTCGGCTCGTGCTTGCTCTGCCACATACCATGTATCCTTGGCTTGTTGCTGTGCATGTTGCGGGGTATCCCTAGCCACGTCAACAAAAGGTAGCCGAAACTGGGGCTACCATCCGCAAAAAATGCGCTATAGTATTCTGGCGTGTGCATGCTGGGTGTCCCTTGCAACTGTGTGTATGCGGGGTATCCCTTGTTGCTATGCAGCTGTGTTCTGGTGTGCGCATGCTGGGTATCCCTATGTGTGCTCCATGTGGGGGTGCATGTGGGTTGTGTATGTGGGGTATCCCTACCCACGGCAACAAAAGGTAGCCGAAACTGGGGCTACCATCCGCAAAAAATGCGCTATAGTAAGAGACTTTCGCGAGCAGACAAGGTGGGTGGCTTTATTCCACTGCAAAGATCGGCACTCGTTCAACGAATGCCTGCAGAAGAACCACATCATCGAGGCCGAGAGCGAAAAGGCAGAGGTTCGACAGAAGCTCAAGAACAATACGCATTCTAAGCTCCTGCCAATGACTGATACGCCCACCACATCTAAGATTATATATTAGACGTAGGTGCCCCTACGTATGAAGCATGGATACCGACGAGCTTATAGACGAGATTCTGGGCGCAGAGGAGGAGCCCGGCCCCAGCCAACAGCCCGGCCCCAGCCAACAGCCCGGCCCCATCCAACAGCTCGACCCCAGCCAACAAGGTGATGCACGGCAGCTCAGGGATAGGCTGGCGGCACTTGCGGTGGGTGGGCAGGTCAAGCGATATCTGGGAAAAGACGTAACAGCCGCTGAGATCGACGCCATGAGCGACGAAGACGTTGAAAGGCTGCACTCCAGGTACGAGGCTAAGCTCGGTGCGCGGATGGTTAACGGTCTCGGAGGTATGTTCTTGAGATCATATGTAAGGGCGGCCAGCTGGCTCCTACCAATCCCACCCGAGAATCGACCAATGCTCATGGCACAGCTCGCCACCGACCCATTTGTTGAACAGGCGCTTAGCAGTGCTAGCTGCTGGCTATACTACTGCTATGATAAGTACTTGGCACCGTTAACCATGGCGCTGACCACTGCTGACCACGGCTCATTTGAACACCACTGCTGTCCTAGAAATGAGCCGTATGATCCAGAGGAACATGAGTTCAACGAATCTGGAAGGCCCGAAGGAAGCGGAGGGGGTGACAGAGGATTCTACGAATGACGGCCCTGCGAAGAATCCCAAAAGAGTCGCTACGGGTCGAGCGAGTGCTGCAGCGAGAAAGGCCAAGGCTGAAAAGCTCAAGGACGAGCTTCGCGAGGCAAAGGCTGCTTTGCTTGGTATAGCTGATTCTTCTAACAAACAGCCGAAGGAACCGGATTCTACGAAGGAGGGGGGAGCCACAGATTTTGCGAAGGAACCGCATTCTACGAATGCACACCAAATCACCCGCTGGAGGGCGCCCCTAGCGTTATTAGGCGTTCACAGCCTTGCAGTGCTTGTGTTGCTACGCGCGTGGCGCAGCCGCTATAATGCACATGCACGAGGTGCAGATATTATGCCGCATGCACGAAATGCAGATATTACGCCGCATGCACGAGGTGCAGATATCACGCCGCAAGAACTGAAACTCCGTTTGAATACACGTCGCGACCCTTTCTTTATAGAGCAGCATGTCTACTCCACCAGGTGACGGAAAAGTGCTAGTCAACGCGGCCTACCACGCCGCTGTGGTCTCTCTCCTGGCTACTGGGTACGCTCGTCTCGGCCAGATGTTCCTGAAAGGAGCGCTCCCGAAGCTGGACTTAACACCCCGTGACGTCGGCATGGTCATTGCAGATGTAGGCCTGGCCATGTTTTCGAAGGACCTGCTAATTAAACAAGGGCTCCTTCCTCCCAATATAATCCAGTAGTAATAGCTTCCATTGCAATGATGACGGGCGGCGCCCTCGTAAACGCTCTGGCCTTCAGAGGGAGCAGCTATATATTTTCGATGCTAAGGAGTTCCGGTGTCGACGAAGGGCGGAGGCGCCATGACCGCGCTGTGGAGCAGCTCCAAGCCGCCCAGGAAAAATGGGCCCGAAAGCGCACTGAGCGCTTGGACTGGATCAACGATGAACTCCGCCGCCAGGGCCACGCTGTCCAAACGTTCCGGGATGTCGACGCTGCAATCCGCGAGTATTCTAGGGTCATGGGCAAATCTCTTACACGCGATGCACGCGAGGCGCTGCTAGGCTCAGAGCCACAGCTCTCCGATTTCTATGTGCCTAGTGAAGATCAAAAACACCGCGAGATGACCTTCGTCATCCTGGGGATGTGTGTGGTTGGGGGTGTGAGTTACGGAATCGCAAAACTCACCAAGTAATCCGAACTGACTGTGCCGGACTCGCCATCGAGCTCCTCGCCGTATGGCAGGCACGACCTTAGTAGTGAGGTGGTTCTGTCCACGCAAATACGCCGCGACGATTAACATATTTTTCGTCGCAAATCTGTTAGAGGGCTGCTAGAATACCTTGATGACATGGCTAGTAAGGTGTCTGCTCTCCTGGCAAATATCTACTACAGCCCTCGTGGGTACTGGAAGGGCCGCGCGGCCATCCAGAAACTTGCCACTGCGGCTAAAGTCTCCGAAGATGTGGTCCGGGCCTGGCTGAAAAAGCAGGCTATCTGGCAGATATACCTGCCTCGTCCCCGAAAAATACCGAGGCCTATGTTCGATGTTTACACGCCGAATGACATCCACCAAGCCGATCTTCTATTTCTACCACATGATCGGCGAGGCCGGAAGCTGTATAAGTACGCGCTGACAGTTGTTGATGTCGCTTCTCGCTTCAAGGCGGCGAAACCTCTGGCTACTAAAGATTCCAAAGAAGTCGCTGATGCTCTCTCTCGCATTTACAAGAGGGGGCCCCTTTGATGGCCGAAGCTTCAAGTTGACCCTGGGCGCGAGTTTATGGGTGCGGTGAGCCAACTGCTGGCCAAACACGATGTCACAGTCCGCCGAGGCCGCGTGGATATCCACCGAGACCAAGGCATAGTGGAGCGTTTCAACCGTACTCTGGCTGAGCGGCTCTTTGGACATCAGTACGCCCAGGAGATGCGCCTCCCTCCCGAACACCAGTCTACTGAATGGGTGGCTCGGCTGCCCTCTGTTGTGGCCGCTCTGAATAACGAGACAACGAGACTGATCGGTAAAAAGCCGAAAGACGCCATCAAGGTAAAAGGGGTGCCCCATAAGCCTTCCTCGACGGTTCCAGGTCGTCCAGTTGGACTTAATGAGCGGAAGATCCCCGAGGGTGTTGGCGTTCGTTATCTCTATCAGCCTGGAGAGCTGGAGGGCGGCCGCCGTCGAGCGACTGATCCTGTCTGGTGTCTAGAGATACATCGGCTTGGGCGCTCTGTCACAAAGCCTAATAAACCCGTGCTGTACTATCTAGACGATACGTCGGATGATCTGCGACGGGGATTCGTTCGTGAGGAGTTGCTTATAGTGACTCCCGATACTCAACTTCCCCCGGATGGGGTTCTACGGTAGTCCCTCGAAGTCCCATCCTGCCGTCAAGGAGGCGCATGGCCATAAGCCAAGGTGTGGACACCATCTTCGGCGATCCAGCGCTTACTATCGAAGGGGGACAGTGAGACCTTATTCAGGTGCTGCTCATAGATATGGTGGCGCTCTGATTGCAGCACCTCCATACCGTGTCGAAAGATCTTCTTCTCGAAGAGGGCCTCTTTGTACTGCTTATGGCGGATGCGCTTTTCCACAACTCCCTTTTTCACGCCCTTGGTCTTCTTAATGTTGGCTCCACCTGCCTCCAGAATGGAGTACATCTTGGGGCGCAGACCAATGTATTCGGCGATCGGCCGCCCCGCGCACTCGTCCTTCATTTTCCCCCAAGACCTTCATATTTGCTACGCTGTGAGGGGGTGGTCTTGTGGGTAATCTTAGATGTCGTACAGGTTTGCATTCTCAGCTATATCCCTATAAAGATCCTCAGTCTGAATCTCGAGTAGCAGACTATCCGTGTCAGTGTAGAGGAGCTGGCAGCGCTCTCCGTACTGGGCCTTCATGTGGTTGTAGTAGAAGTCGTACATCAGGTGCTTGGAGAGATCTAGAACGCTCATGCCCACGTAGATAGGTCGGTTTAGGACTAGACGGGTCTTGTGCATCTGAATCGCTGCGAGGTCATCATCAAATATGTTTGCCCGTGCGAAGCTCGGGCTGGCTGTCAAGCGCCGGATCTTGTCGTCTTCTCCAGAGCGTACCAGCTTGACGTCCACACGCTTCCGAAGGTTCTCCATGGTTTTTCCGAAGGCCGAGTTGTTCATTAGCTTGTACAGGTCCTTTTCGAATTTGCTCGCGGCCGTTTTTCGGAGCTCGGTGTTCATCCGGATATAGGGCTCCATCCAAGGGCTCTGGGCGAATCTCAGGGCCCGGTGAACCTTTGTCAGGCGCATTCCCAGAGATAGATACAGCTGTAGGTTCCGGTAGTGCAGGACGTACCGTTCCTTGTTGCGGAGGTTGGGGAATAGCTTTTCGACCTGGGTAGGCGCTTTCTTGCCGAGAAGGCCGTGCTGATAGTCTGACATCCACTCATTCTGGACCACCAGACGCTCCGGGGCTAATGGGTAGCCGTTATGTGCGTTATGTAGGCCGGCCGTATACTCTAGGTCGACCTCGAGGATGTAACCGGAAGGACTGTCGTGGGGGTGGCTAGCAATCGTTTCGCCGAGACGCCCAGCCATATAGATTATTGGCGTCTAGGTATTGGATGTAGCTGTTTGGGCTTTCGGGGTTGTATCCCTCCACCTGCGGATTATTGGCTTTGGCGTATCGCTTACTTACCATGGAGATACCTCCTCGCAACCCCTTCTCAATGAAGAGATGTTGGTCGTAGTCAGTCAACAGCTCCAGCTCTACCCTAGTCTTCTTGAACAGCGCATCCCACGAGAGACCTGGGCTCGTAAAGTAGTGAGCAGGGTCCAATCCATACTACCGTAAACAAGTCTTCCGGAAGGCCTCAAACACATCAGCCAATAGGAGCACGTCTGTGCGGCAGTAAAGGTCTGTGTAGTCTCCCAGATAGGTGCAGTCAAATGCCTTTCTTACCTGTTGAGCGTGGATGTAGTCCTCATCGCTAATGCCTCCGACTTTGAGCTTACTGTAGAAAGCCTCTTTGGGTGGGAGGCTGGACTCGTCGAAACGCTCCCAGGAGTCCATATACTCATAGGAGTAGACACCCTTGCGCATGAGTAGCTTTCGTTTTTCTTCGGCGGGCTCATACCGGGCTGTGATGTGGAAAGCCTCAGGTTTATTGGCCTCAACCAGATTGTCAAGGGAAGTCGGTAAGAATTGAACGCTGTCGATGAAGTGGAGCTGCCCCAGCGAGTAGGAGATGTACTTTTCCGTGTTGTTGGGGATGCAGGAGATGCGGCCCTCCACCTTACTTATGGCTTGCATCAGGAGGTGCCCGTCGTAGCCCCGTAGGTTGTGGAAGACTACTGGTATGGCTGTCTTGGGACCCAGCCCCAACTTTAGGTTGCATGCGTTATGGGCCGCGCCTCTGTACTTGCAGGTGATGTGGCAGTGATCGCGCACAGAATCGACGCCTAGAAGCTTCTCACACACGTGGCAGGTTGCGGCGTTGTTGTGGGCCTGCCAGTCCTGGGGAGTCATCCTCATGGCTATAGGGTTACCTAGAACATTTTGGATTTCCCGCTTCTCCTGCCGAAGAGCTCTGAGGAAGTGTTCCGTCGCGTCAGAGCCTCTGTATTCCACGGGGCATTTTGTGCGGCCGTCGCAACGCACCACAACATAGCAGTAACTGCAGGGCTCGTGGTGCTGAGTCTTTTAAGTGCTGCTCTCTGTGGGGCTGGGCGGCGGGCCTTCAACCTTTTTGGTCAGAGCCTCGAAGTCGGCATATATGATGAACGGAGCCGGTAGCTGTTTGTGGTGGTTCTGGAAGGAGAACTTGTTTTCCCTTTCCTGGGGCATTTCCACCCTCAACGCCGTCTGGCCAATCCCTCAGCATTCCGGCTTATGCGTCTCGAGCAGGTCCTCCCTTGTGTAGCCGTGTAGACACCGCCCACAGAAGTGTTTGCGATTTGGCGCCTTACTCTCTTGGTATAGGAGCCGATTGAGATCTTTTATCCACGTATAATGGAATTTGCCTGCCTTCTCAATCAGCAGCAGATTGATTTGGGGCGTGTCGCCGGGCTTCTTGCTGAGGCGGTGCACGATCACGCCCTTGTCCCACCCGAACACGTTGATGGCGAGGTCGTTCTTCCCCTCCACTTTAGGGATCTGAGAGATGGGTGTGGGGACGTCGATCCCCCCAAAAGTCAAGACCATCATTGGTGGGATACTTTGTTGGTCTCTGGGGGTTTCTGGCGGCTGGAAATAAGGCAGACCGGAGTGCCCATCGGAGGCAGTCGTCGTCTTTGTTCTTCACGTTGATGACTGCTTTCTTGTTACTCACAGCTGCAGGTAGGGGGATGTAGGACCCCCCTCTCAGCGGCTGATACCTTGCAATGTCAAGCCAGAGTGTTTGCACGCTATTGACAACCCACCCTGACCCTAGCTGCGTCCATTTTTCTAGCGCCTCCTGGATGGTGGGGAAGACCTTATCTAGAGCCCCGTCAATGTCACCGACCTCTAGGAGGGCCTCCTGTTTGCTGCGGAGTACTGGGCTGGTATACTCTTCACACCTGGGCCGCACACCTAGGAGGGTCTCAAACTCCTCCCGTAGTGCTCGCGCTTTTTGATGGTGCCTCATTGTACGAGTCGGTGTAACTATGCACACGACTCTCTAATTGTAAATTTCTATAGCCGCCAGCCGTTTGAGCTCGTCCAAGAAAGCCTTGTGCCTCCACTTCCTTTCACGCGTCTGGACCCTATTATGTCCGCAGGCCATGCAATGCCGAAATCGGTTTTTAACGCCCCGACTACAGCTAATACATGGCTGGGTGCCAGGACCCTGCCGCAGACGGTATAGGTGACCCCCGCAGTACTCCTCTAGACAACTCTTACCACAGAGCTCCCTGGAGCCGATGAGAAGCCACCGGCAATTATTGTAACCCTTTCGCATGTTGTATACACGCTTGGTGTAGAAGCATACCATGTGCGATGGGTATGTCTAATACAACCCCCAGGAGCTGGGAAAGGGGGGTGGGGGCCTCTATTTGTTATGGGTAGGGCCCCAAGGGGGGGGGGGGGTCCAGAACCTATAGTGTGTATACTAGAACCTCTGGACCTCGCCGGGAATGGGGGCTGGGAGCCTCTATTTGCCAAGGGGAGGGTGTGCCAGAACCTATACTCCCCCTACTACTGTTTTAAAGCTATATACATAATACCATTAAGTAATGTTTAACCTGTGGAACCAGGTACCAGGTATGTCGAAGCTGCCGCGTTCCCTGAAGGGTACCAACTAATTCATTCCTAGAGGTGTGACACGAGACGCAAGGCGACGTGGGACGGAGGACTTTTTTGTTCTCAGAGGACTGGAGGTTACTGTGATGATCGGAGGTGGGGGGGAGAAAGAGAATCTTTCCTTCACTGTGAAGAGAGATTCGTGTTGTGGTGAAACAATGTAGTACTCAGCTCTTTATTCATGGCGATAATTTATCTATTTATCTATTTCATTGGTTTTTTACGCCGTACTCAAGAATATTTCATTTATACGACGGCGGCCAGCATTATGGTGGGTGGAAATAGGGCAGAGCCCAGGGGAGAGGAAGCCAGCATGAGCTAGACATGAACTCACATCGACCGCATTGGTGAGAGACTCTTGGGTCATTACGCTGTGCTGGCGCGCTAACCAACAGAGCCCTCGCGATAATGAGTTCACCTTTGTTCAGAATTTGATATGAAGTTCACCTTTGATCACAGTTTTGGATGTGGAGTTCACCTTTGTTCAAAATTTGATATGGAAATCACCTGTGTTCAAAACTTGTGATATGGACTTAACTTGTATTCAGAATTTGTGGTATTGCCTGACAATTATACTGCGTTGGTTGCACATTGGAAATTTGACGGTTGATTTCAGTTAGGCCTGCAGTGTGGCTCGCACGGTGCGTATCAGCAAGGGATGTGGTCCCGGACTTTCATGCAGTATAAAGGCTAGATTTAAAACACTGAAACTCCGGTACCGTGGTAACGCATGAGACAACTGAACTACCCCATTATTTTACTTATACTAGCGTAGTGGACAAATTCAGAAAGCACGTTGTTCAGTACTCACGAAGCACACTGATTTCTTATCCATGACTTCTCTATAATTATACAACAGATCTTGAAAGTTATTCGTGTGTGATCTTGGGTGCATTCCTGGTCCAAGCTGTACAAGGAAATACAACCAAAACCCGAAGTACCATATCAAATTACCATTACCAACTCCAATTACCATTACCAACTCCAATTACCATGTCTATCATTTAACCATTGAAAGATAAATGACTTTACATTTACATACCAACCTACAATAATTTCTATATCCTGTTTTTACGTTTACGTACCGGTTATCTGGATGACCATTTGCATGTATAAAATTTGTTTACATATGGAACAACAGCATCATCATAACTCGTGGCTGAACGTGACCGAATTATTCACTTTGACTCGAAATAACGACTCGAATGATATGCTATCAATAGACACGAAACTCACAACAATTCTGGGCCTATTCTGAAGGTCCACAACCCATCTCCTTGAACTTTAGTCTCAAAGAAGTCAGCAGCATACTCTGCCCATTTACAATACAACCACTACTCACTCTCGTCTGGGTCCTACCAAGCCAAGGGTCGGCTAACATAAAACCTGAACTAGCCCTGTGTATCATAAAACACGAACTATGAAAACAATATCTCCTACAACTAGCTAGTGGCTAGCACTATTGACAATTGTCATAGTCTGTCTTATTGTATTTCACGGGTGGGGCTGTGTTCTGCTGTCCCTATTGTTCATTTCTTTTTCAAAATAGTGTTAACCTTGGCGCTATTTACATCGTTGGTAAAATGAAGGTCACTGGTTTGTTTGTTTGCTTTTGTTACTGTTGACAGTATCCAGATTTGGATTAAAGTTGAACGTTTTTTTTTCTTTCTACCCTTTGTTCTGTTGAATACCCGTGCCAGTTTACAGTTTATTCAACGTTTACATTATCTGAGTCATACAATCTTTACGTCGTGACATTCCACTATGACCTTGTGTGACCATATCAGCATGGGTCACCTCAGGTTTTGTTACTTATAATACACAGACTGCCAGACTTTTGAATTCAAACTGCATACACATAAAGAGCTATCAATGCATTCTCCAAAAGAACCATGACACGTACTGAAATGAAAATTCTTAAAACAAAATATCGACATATCCCCCTGAACAGTGTAAAATTGTCTTCGAAGTGCTTAATACTGGAATTAAATGTTGATTACGACATTAAACCCCAAGCATACATACGTAACACTGGAATTTGCACAGAAGTTCAAAATAGTTTTTATTTATAACTTCCATCTTTGCCCGTATTTATAAAGCGTCTTAAGACTTACGTCAAAACTTCAAACACAGCTACAACAAAAATATTTGAAAGTTTAGACTGTGTACACAGATTCCTTACAATGGATTACCCACAATTTCAGTATTTTCCTCTTCTGACTTTGGCTTTTTAATAACCTCATTTATGATATAAGTCTTGAGTTGCTTGATGAATACGGGCCCTGATTCACAACGGAAGATTAAAGGGGGCCGAGGTGCTTATACCGTGCAAGCAGAGCGTAATTACCGAGAGCCTTTTACCAATGGAGTCACTGTAAGTTCAAGTAAGGCTCATGTTGACTTCCCCTCCGGTCGTATGAAAGAAGGTCTGTCAGCAGACCGCTGATGGTCTCAGATAAAAGAGACAGCTAATTTTGTTCAGTAAATGATTTAATAACGCCCACTATACCTGGAAAATTATTTTTGCATTTTTCGAAACCCAGCCCTTGACCAGACATCACAATGACACAGAATAACACATCCCTTGACCACACATCACAATGACACAGGATAACCCAGCCCTTGGCCATACATCACTCTGACACAGAATAACCCAGCACTTGATCACACATCACAATGACACAGAATAACCCAGCCCTTGACCAGACATCACAATGACACAGGATGACCCAGGGCCTTCATCACACATCACAATGACACAGGATAACCCAGCCCTTGACCAGACATCACACTGACACAGAATAACCCAGCCCTTGGCCACACATCACAATGACACAGGATAACCCAGCCCTTGATCACACATCACACTGAAACAGGGTAACCCAGCCTTTGACCACACATCACAATGACACAGGATGACCCAGCCCTTGATCACACATCACACAGACACAGAATAACCCAGACGTTGATCACACATCACAATGACACAGAATAACCCAGCCCTAGACGACACATCTGTTGTATTGTACACATGAAGTATACGTAAACTAAAAAGATTGTCTAATTGATATTAAAGACTATTGTTACTAGATTTTCATATGGTGTCAATTATGTATTTTATATTTGTATTAATGTAAAGAATTATTGTATGGCTTTATGTTTATATCCATATGTGAATGAATTATGCATGTACATATGTTATTAAATTTCATATGGGTGTCTGCTATGTATTTTATATTGTATTAAGGTAAAGAATTATTGTATGTTCATATGTGGGTATACACATACGAGTTAATTTTGTATTTTTATATACTAATATGGTCTTATTTTTAACAAAGATGTAGGAATAAGTGTGTATTACTTGTCATGCTAGATGCGGAAGATTTATTAGTTACATTGTGGAAACCAGTGCAAACTGCAGGCTTCACCTTAACTTGAGTTTTGTCTAACAATCAGTAGTCCTATGGTTACCATGTCCAGTCAGACGCTGATTGGGGATTAGGTCACCATAGGGAACACAACACAAGTGTAACTTGAAGGGACACGTGGTGGTTGACAACAGTTTCTGTGTCTTTATAAGGACAGCCAACAGTGAGTACTTCACTCACAAACTGGACTGTTGAATAAAGTAGAACTAACGGTCAACACGGTGTTTTCCCTTCAGATTATTATACAGAACACAACACATCACACAGACACAGGATAACCCAGACCTTGATCAAACATCACAATGACACAGGATGACCCAGCCCTAGACCACACATCACACAGACACAGAATAACCCAGCCCTAGACCACACATCACACAGACACAGAATAACCCAGATCTTGATCACACATCACAATGACACAGGATAACCCAGCCCTTGATCACACATCACACTGACACAGGATGACCCAGCCCTAGACCACACATCACACAGACACAGAATAACCCAGCCCTAGACCACACATCACACTGAAACAGGATAACCCAGACCTTAATCACACATCACAATGACACAGGATAAACCAGCCCTAGACTACACATCACAATGACACAGAATAACCCAGCCCTATGCCACACATCACACAGACACAGGATGACCCAGACCTTGACCACACATCACACAGACACAGAAAAACCCAGCCCTAGACTACACATCACACAGACACAGGATAACCCAGACCTTGATCACACATCACACTGAAACTGGATATCCCAGCCCTTGATCACACATCACAATGACACAGGATAACCCAGCCCTAGACCACACATCACACAGACACAGGATAACCCAGACCTTGATCACACATCACACAGACACAGAATAACACAGCCCTTGACCACACATCACACAGACACAGAATAACACAGCCCTTCACCACACATCACAATGACACAGGATGACCCAGCCCTTGATCACACATCACAATGACACAGAATAACCCAGCCCTTAGCCACACATCACACAGACACAGAATAACCCAGACCTTGATCACACATCACAATGACACAGGATAACCCAGCCCTAGACCACACATCACACAGACACAGGATAACCCAGACCTTGATCACACATCACAATGACACAGGATAACCCAGCCCTAGACCACACATCACACAGACACAGGATAACCCAGACCTTAATCACATATCACAATGACATAGGATAATCCAACCCTAGACCACACATCACACCGACACAGGATAACCCAGCCCTTGATCACACATCACAATGACACAGGATAACACAGCCCTAGACCACACATCACAATGACAAAGGATAACCCAGACCTTGATCACATATCACAATGACACAGGATAACCCAGCCCTAGACCACACATCACACTGACACAGGATAACCCAGACCTTGATCACACATCACAATGACACAGGATAACACAGCCCTAGACCACACATCACACAGACACAGGATAACCCAGCCCTAGACCACACATCACACAGACACAGGATAACCCACACCTTGATCACACATCACAATGACACAGGATAACCCAGCCCTTGACCACACATCACAATGACACAGGATAACCCAGACCTTGATCACACATCACAATGACACAGGACAACCCAGCCCCTAGACCACACATCACACAGACACAGGATAACCAGACCTTGATCAAACATCACAATGACACAGGATAACCCAGACCTTGATCACACATCACACAGACACAAGATAACATAGACCTTGATCACACATCACAATGACACAGGATAACCCAGCCCTTGATCACACATCACAATGACCCAGGATAACCCAGCCCTTGATTACACATCACAGTGACACAGGATAACCCAGCCCTTGACCACACATCACAATGACACAGGATAACCCAGCCATAGTCTACACATTACAATGACACAGAATAACCCAGACCTAGACTACACATCACACAGACACAGAATAACCCAGCCCTAGACTACACACTACACAGGCACAGGATAACCCAGCCTTTGACCACACATCACACAGACACAGGATAACCCAGCCTTGATCACACATCAACTTACACAGATTAACCCAGCTCTTGAACACACACCTAAATGACACAGGATAACGTAGCCTTTTGACCAGATATCGCACTGACACAGAATAACCCAGCCTTTGACTAGACACAACACTGACACAATAATTAGACAAACTTCTGGAAAAACTTATTTCCTGTTTCTTTCTGTGAAATGTTAAATTTTTCTGAATTTGACTCTACATTGACTTTCTTACCCGGCAATTTACTCGCCATTATATAGTCAGCCGTTTGTTAAATTGTCGCTTAAGGGCTGAACTGAACCATATGGTCAAAGCCAGTTTGTTTCCGGTACTGTCTGGGAAAGTAATCGTGCCTGGGTCAAACACAAAAGCCTCTAGTACTGGCAGAAGACAGTTTTCACGCGTGTATGCCTTTTTAACAAATGTGTGTCTGTTTTCATGCCTGACAGGATGGGTGTGCACACGTTTGCAGGAATTTCGGATTCGATATTTTGTTAATGGTCAACTTTTTTCTCAAATAATATGTGGAGTTATACTATTAGCTGGAAGTATGTACCTGCGCAAGTCAAAGTCTGTTTGGGTATATAATATGTCCGCATGTTATTACCAAGCCCCAAGCTAGATTACATGTGGGCAGGGAAGGGGGTGATGCGTAGTGAGGTGACTGGACAGGGATTAATCTGGATTGGTCCGCGTCGGGGTGGGATGAGGTGAGGCGGTGTGTGTGTGTATGTGTGTGTGTGGGGGGGGGGGGGGGGGGGGGGTTGATGTGGTTGACTATTTGTAGTACAGACCACAACAATACCTCTTCCAATCCGCTTATTTAAAGGATATGAAGCGCTTTGGTTTTATTTCTTATTGTGCAGATTATCGTGTGTAATAATATATAACAATACAAACAAATATTTTAACTTTGACTTTGGGGGTCACAACGGGCTTCAA
Source organism: Liolophura sinensis (assembly GCF_032854445.1). NCBI lineage: Eukaryota > Metazoa > Mollusca > Polyplacophora > Chitonida > Chitonidae > Liolophura > Liolophura sinensis. Next base: position 30,118,205 of record NC_088301.1, on the reverse strand, counting down.
AGTACAGTTTTTTTAAGGCCCCAGCGGTCAGTTCGTAAATTAAGTATGTTTCAGCGGTGACGTCAGCGATGATCCCTGTTTAAAAAGAACTCTGTGAGGGGACAGACCGAACGGGTCCCGCCGAATAGTGCGGTGGGGGGACAGGCCGAATGGGAGGGCGGGTGTATGAGCTGGGAAGGGCACTAATCTAGCCGGAAGAAGCCATGCAGTATCTGTGTACATGTCACCTTGTCAACACAATAGCGACACGGTTCACCGGGCTCGGGGCACGTGGGAGAGTGTTCACAGAGCTCCGAGCAAGATAAACGAGGGCGTAATTTCTGAAAAAATTCGACCGATGACGGAAAATATGCATAATGTAGAGGGGTAATTAGCAGGTATAAAAATAGCCCCAAAATGAATTTTTTCGCAAAAAACCCGGGGCATAATTTTCCTCATTTGGCTCAGAAGCATAATCTTTGTTAAATAGTTTCTTTTCATGTATCCTGTAACATTATAAAGCCTCCTCATTCAACCTTATAATTGTTTTCACATCCAACAACAATATCCTTGATTAATTGTTAGAAGAAATACGGTATATGGTGATTGCGCCGGCTATATACATACATCTATGTACACTTCGTGCGACCTCTTCATGCATCGGTGGCCATATAGTTCCAACTTAAACAGCTGAATGCGTCATATATAGGTGTATGTAGCGGCAGAGCTATAGGCCAGCTAAATGTATATCGTGTATGCTGTGAGTATGCATGCGGATCACCGGAGTCTGCTCTCATATTATGCTTGGTTTGGAATTATCCCCAGTCCTCTATGCTCAACCCTGCTTTCTGACATACCGGCCACTTGTGCATAACGCCGGTGATACTCAGTTGGCCAAATGATAATCAGCGTACGTTCATTAATTTCTTCTGCACCACACTGACTATAGTGAGGCTTTGTTTCTCGCCGATTCATTATAGTGTACAGCTGGGAAAGTTCTCAACGTCACTGCAGCCAGCCCCAGTCTCGTAACTGAGTATGAAGAAGTATGTTCTACAAGCTGAAATGTGTGTGAATTGATGTTCGCAAGAGCTGCATCTGGCCTTTATTCTCGATGGGGATGAGTTGAACCCAATATACATGTATCTACAAGCTGACTCGAGTCAGTAGTTGACACGCTACCATGTTGTTGTCTTGCGTCCCTGTTTTGTGAAGTGAATTGAGCGAGAACCTGTAAAGTGGCCCGTCACCATGTTTAATAATACATCCCAGTCAAGATTTGATGGCCGCTACAGAGCGGAACTTCAACCACTTCTTGTGGAGTTTTACAAAAACTTTGCCAAACCCAAGCCTGCACCGAAGCTAGATGAGCTCAGAACAGTGGTTAAGAAAATCCTCAACCGCGTGAGAGAAAAAGATGCGAGATTTCATTGTGAAGTTCACGATGTTGGCAGTGTGGCTTCTGGCCTTTCGGCCGTCGTAGCCTGTGAATTTGACATTTTGCTCTGCGTAGACATTCCTGGTTCGGATGAGGAGTCTGCCCTTTCGCCTGGCTACGCTAGGTTCAAATTGACAGCATCGAGCGCTCGGACATGGAGTGATGTCAGGACTGGTGGGTATTTAAACCCCCGAAAAATCACCGATTTGTTTCAGCGCCATGTGGACGAGGTTGTATCGAGCATGAGAGGCCACTTGCACGGGAGTTACTGTGTTGGCGGACAAAGCACAGTGGCAACCACTGTATCAACGAAGGAAAACGGTTTCAAACACAAAGCCGATCTGGTGTTGGCTGTAAAATGCGTTGGTTGGCCTTCCTCAGCGAATCCAGACATCCCTCAGGATGCATATGACAAGCGATGGCCAAGCGCAGAAGCCATTTCAAGGATAAAAGCAAACGGTTACGAGTTGGTCGCCAAATACGTAAATGAATCAACTCCTGGAATTGGAGACACTGGCCCTGATGTAGAACTCTTGTGGCGCCTTTCTGTGTCGAGGGCAGAAACTTTACTTTTGAAAACCATCGATGCAGATGGGCCAGAATTAAGACTGTGTCACAAAGAGTGTCTAATTATCTTCAAAGCACTCCGATTACATCATTTGGTAACGACGAGTCGGGGCGTTCCCAGTGCTGACATGACGATACTCTTGACATCTTACCATCTGAAGACGTTGCTTCTTCACCAAACCCAAACCCATCCTAATAATTACCAGTGGACTGACGACAAACTTGCCGAACGTTTTATCTCCTTTATAGATACCATTTTCTGGAGGGTTTCTTTCGAAGATTTGTCACCGTTCTTCTTCCCTAAGATCAATCTGTTTAAAAACCGTGGAATTATGTTTGGAGGATTATGGAAGAAGCTTATCATCAAACTATAAAAGGATCCCAAAGCTTACCTACAATCTATAACGCCCATAGACCCTTCATCCAAGTACTTGTACAGCTACTTCTGAAAGCTCGTGTTACATGTACACACACACACGGACGTGGCTTAAGAAACAGGGTTGTCGTATGTAGTTTCGTTCCACTTGTGGAATTCGACTTCGCTGATGCGAAAAATCGCAAGGTGTCAACGATGTTTTATCTATACGTACAATGCCAGACTCTACCCATGTGGTTGATGGCAACCATATACTGTTGATAAAGGCTATTACACATCGCGTGTACTGTTAGATCTGTACACACATTGGTTATGGATTCAATGTACAATTTGTTAGGACCAGGAAAATAGGTCATATACGCGACATCAGTGGTATAATAGTATCTGCTTGTCTCCCAAGCCTTTTACCTGGCTTAATAGGAGCATGCACATGTTCACGTATAGCATAATTAATGGAGTATGGCTCTGTTTCATTTTATTCATTTATTTGATTGGGGTTTTAGGCTGAACTTTAGAATATTTCACTTATACGACTGCGGCCTGCATTATAGTGGGAGGAAACCAGGCACAGCCCGGGGGAAACCCACGACCATCCGCAGGTTGTTGGAAGATAGCTTTGCTTGACATGTCAAATTAAAATTTATGAACCATTTCTCAACATTTAGCATGGAGTACACGTGTCATGATGCATAATAATTGCTCATGAATAAAAGATGTTAAACGTTATACCTGCAAATGCTTCGCGAATAAAACTCAGAGTTATGTGGAAATTTTATCATTTCTTGTAAATATACCGAATATCAGCAAAAAACTGAAATTCTTATACCGTTACGTTAGGTGGCGACATTTTTAGCGCTGTTTTCTATGCAATAACGTGGAAAGCGCGACGTTTTCATTGCTGCGAAATTACTCCTATCATTTTGCGCTATCGAATAAAGCTAAGCTATGTTGTGCAATGTTCTTTTTACATTCGCTTGGGGTATATCTATGGAAAACTCTACAGTAGGCCTAAATACAGCGGAATATAATTCCATGCTGAAATAGCACACGCCTATATTTCGGCATACCGTTCGTGTTTATATAGTTTCTAATACCTCGAATTTACAATTAAGTAACGTTTTAAGCCAAATGACGAGATATGAGTTATTATAAGTAAATTTAGAAAACACTGAGCAACATGACATAATACCATGTCATTATAAACCGCGATTTGTGGTGTATCGACTCGTCAAATTCGACTTGGAGAATAGAACAAACTCCATTTCACAAGCAGCGTTTGTCGTATTCTACAGATTGAGCGTTCTGTCTTCTTTTTCATTCGATTAGTCTAATCCGACGATTCAATGCCACAAACCTTACCGTATGAACATGGCTTTGTTGATCGAGTTGACAGTTAGGCTGTTAAATTTATGTCAAATAATTTGCTTGGTTTGATTTACTTCATTGCCGTTTAACTGTGTATTTAAGAGAAAACTGGAGTGCCAGGGGTAAATCAATCACCGATCCTTGGCAAGTTACTGACACATTTCCCCACGTGTGCAGACCCTACTGGAGGAAGACAAGAAGTCTTCAACGAGTGAGTGAGTGCTTGGGATTTAACGTCCTGCTTAACAATTTTTCAGTTATATGACGACAAAGGAGTCCTTAGAGTGCACGTAATTTGCCTCCTTGTTGCAGGACGGATTTCCACCGCTCTTTTCTCTAGTTCTGCTTCACTAAGACGACTTACCGAAGTAAGTAAGCGGCCCCACACGGGCTATTACACTAATACGGGTCATCCAGTCGTTGCACTACCCCTTAATGTTGAACGCCAAGCCAGGAAGCTACTGCGTTCTCTTTTAATGCCTTAGAGTGACCCGATCCAGGATTGGCCCCGGATCTACCACCCCTGAAGCGGACGCTCTGCCGAGCCATTGGAGCTGATCTTGTCTTCAACAAACATAGAACTGCGCAAATGGCTGAACGAGTATCGCAGACCGCGTACCGTTACCAAGATTCCTTGGATGCAGTTCTGAAGACAAGCGTTTTAACCACCCGATCCCCTTTATTTCATTCGTGTCGAATGCTGTATAGTTAACATTTGTCCACTTTATGTCCGAGGAAGTTCGGTTTATGGATAGAGGAAGCGAAGTGCCAAGAAACCTCTGCCGACTGCTGAGCTCTTATTTGCCCTTTAGATTCTCACGCATTACCAACAGGAACCTTCCTCAACGTGACAACTGTGTCCACTCATGAAGACCAACTGGTACCCCGTAGGTACAAAATAATGCTTAATCGCTGATCTGAGGCTATGAGCTTCTGTACAAGATCACAAGAGTGAAGAATTTATCCGCCCTCATTTGATTTATTTGACAAAAGATTATACCCTTTTTAAGTAAAAAGTATACAAAAGTGGAATGATTTTATGTAAAGAAAGACTAAGATTGCACTAGCAAATACAACATACTAAATGTACTTTTGGTTTTGAGGATACGAAATACATATATCTTATTTATCTGATATTTTTAAGCCGTACTCAAAAATATTTCACCTATTAAACGGCAGCAAGTATACATATATGTAAACAGTATAACATTTTGATTTTGTTAAGACACACACAATAAGTTTGCCAAAAGGCCATGTAATAAGGATGTAATAAGGCCCATTATGCATAACGATCTGGTATGGACATCAAACACCATCGGGAATGGATCACAGTTTTGTAAAACTGCCACTGCTTTTATCACAAAAACCCCAACATTGTGAACTATCCTGGAAGACATTGATGACCACAACTTGAATAACAGCTGAAGAATGAAATTAACAATGCCAGTCGAACATTAGACAAAAAAAATCTTTCTCTTTTCACATGGAAAAGAAAGCCATTGTAAAACGTGGAAAGGCTTAGGTAACTGAGGTAAATTAACAAACAAATTTATTCAATGAAGGACAATGTCACTGTAAATGTAAAAATCCACTGAAACTATAATAGTGCCTCTTGCAAAATGAGATGCAAGTTATGCACGCGAAATTATGAAGAATTATGGATCACTGGTGTGATTAAATCCCACCCTTACAACAACAACTAACCAGATGTAACTAGACTAACGTGAAACACCACAATTATGCCATATGTTTGGTTTTTCTACAGATGGCTCCAAAATACACTGAACACTGCAAGTATACTTCAAAGGATTTTGGCCTTTCTTTAAACAAGGGTAGCAAAAAGCTCAACTGTAGGAGACTCATAAATGTAAAACTTCAATTCAATACATAAAGTACTGAAGCAATGTATTTTGTAATTTGTGGTAACTGACATGTACACGTATCAAGGATGGAATATCCTCTTGTCATTGTGCATTACATGTTCACATTTTCAGGGTGTTATGTGTTCCACATCAATCCAGGTTGCCTGAGTTGCCAAGTTTCTCAAACCTAATTAAGTCAAACACTATACCTGTGAAATATTTTTGAGCATAATCTTGAACGTCAAGGAAAAAAAGTACAATATAGTTAATCCATTTTGCCAATAAATCATATCAAAGCATTTCATAATAAACAAGAAAAAGAATGAACAGGAAATCACAAACAGAAATCAATGAGAAAGAAAAACACAATCCATCTCATATTTACAAGTGTTCTATTTGGAGACACCTAGTAAGCATGTATTCCAATACTGGAAATATAAAAATGCTTATACAAATCATAATTCATCTCATCTATACATCTGCAGCAAAATCATCAGAAAATATCTATTTCGATCATTTTGTGTACACAAAAATCTGAAAACTAATTATTTAAAAGACCTCTAAAAATCGAAGTAGGTATTATTTTAAAATAGATCATTTAAAAATATGCACAAATTTATTTTCATCTATATTTTTATATTTTAATGAAGAGATTTAAAGGCGTTCAAACCTTTGAATTCTGAGTGGGACCATACTATCAGTCACAGGAACTTTTCCCAAAATTATGAAACTGAATGTAGGCATAACTCTTTTTTACCCACGAGTAAGAGATTACAGATAAAAGATTCCCAAAAATTTCTTCGTGCTGGTGAACATCAGGAAAAAATGGTGATGTGACGTTAAGAGTTTCTAGACACCCTCAGTATGGCTCATAAAGCCCACCATAATATTCAAATATTTGAATGCCTTTCAACACTCTTTAAAAAATCTGTAAATATAAAAGGAAGCTTTTTCACGCATAGTTTTCAATTGTCTGTATGATGAACCTTACTTCACATTTTAGCTTTCTTTTACTTTAAGAATGGTTACAGCTACTGCCCGGTGCTATGGGTTACATGTAGTTATGTAAAGCAGAAGACATGAATAGTTACAAAACTACAATTTAATGCTCTCTTGATTATATAAAGGAAAAAACCAGAATAGTTACATCTAAACTTGGCGCTACAGGTTAGGTGTGTGAAGGAAAAAGCAAGACTAGTTACACCTACAGCTTGGTGCTATGGGTTGTGTAAAGGAAAAAGACAACAATAGTTACACCTACAGTTTGATGCAATGGGTTGGGTTAAGGAAAAAGACAACAATAGTTACACTTACAGTTTGGTGCTATGGGTTGTGTAAATGAAAAAGACAACAACAGTTACACCTACAGCATGGTGCTATGGGTTGTGTAAACGAAGATAAGAATAGTTCCACCTACAGTTTGGTGCTATGGGTTGTGTAAAGGAAAAGACCAGAATAGTTATACCTACAGTTTAATGCCATGGGTACTAAAAATAAGCTGCTTAAGCAATGCCAATGAAGCTGTCATATACATGTGTAACAATGCCATTAAAACAACTCTCACAAGTTCTTTTTTTAATTAAAGCCTTACGGGTCTTGCATAAGCCATTATCACAAACACAGCGCTCTCAATTCAAAATATGTTAACTGAATAGATAATGGAAAAAAAACACATATTCCATATACTTCAAAATATTGAATGCAAATGTACATGTATGCAGTACAGAAATGAAAAAATATCTCAAATATTACATAATGAAGGTTCTTTTCTAAAATACACATAATAATGCCGAAAAAATGTCCAAATATTAACAGTAATGAGTACTTCCATAGGCCTACACATATCATGTAGATGTGTGAAGCATGATTCACTGGAATGAATATACATGTATGTCGCTCTTAACAAGAAACTTCACATCTCCCAAGAAAGTATTCATAGCGATTAAGTGACAGCGGGTTCCCTGTTCTTTTAGGTAGCCCCACAGTTCAGTCATAGTCAAAAATTTGCAGCAAACATTATTTTTTTCAAGTCTATATTTTAAAAATCTTTATTTTTTATTAACAATTAAGCAGTGTGAAAAAACTGTTTACATAACGTTCATATGCTCTACCTGAAAGCTAAAAGACAAAAAATATATCACTAACAGATTTAATGATATTAAATCTGACTTTAATAACAGTACTCTTCAACAATGGAGATGAACACACAGATCTGAAAACCCTTACTGATATTTTGATTTAAGTTTTGTTCAAAAAAGTATATTTAATATATTGCAGCATTTAAATATTACATATTATAATGACATTTATCAGTCAGCAAAATCACTGCACAGATATCCAAGGCACTGGTCCCTTGGTACATGGCTGAACTCAAGCATCAAGACCCTTTATGCACCATGGCCACACCCACTCAGGCCCATGGGCTACAAATGACATTAGTATAAAATCTAGCATGAACAATTCAGTACAAAGGTTCTTTCCCACAGCAGACAAATGCAGTCCAGTGCTAGTATAAAAATGTAGAAGTTATGGTTATATACAAAGATTTCAAAAGTTACTGACCAGAGTGATGCGAAACAGAGACAAGTCTGACTGACAGATGTCTGGGCAAGAATGGCCACATTGCATGATCAGTCAAAAATACATTCAGAGTTTGTGAATGAGTATTTGAAGTCCAAAGCTGACTGGCTACATCGAGCCATGCTAAGACAAGCACAGAATAAATTAGTGGGTTAATTGAACAAGCATTTTGAGAGTATACTGATCGTCCCAAACTGGTCTAAGCTTTCAGAATGGATCAGAAGGACGTAATAAGAGCAGAGAACAATGCCATGAACCTCTATGCCACAGATGCATACAAATAACTTTAATAAACACCTTTAATAGTATCATAAATGAGCCAAATGCATTTTTTAGCCTATTACTATTTGACATGATGGTTTCTAACAAAAAGTCTTCAAAACTGTCATTGTACAAAAGAGCAATAATCAGGCAAAAAAATGATTAAAATCAACATCAAAGTTGATCTGTAAAGGAAATATTTAGAGTATATACATCACCATGTCTGTAATACAGCAATCATTATGTGAACAGACAGATAACACGGCATGGACATCAGCTGTACATCAGCTGTACATTGGTGGAAAACGGAAAAAATGTCCCCAAACCTGGTGAAACTATGTACCATGCTTCAAATGCTAAAGCGTACAACTGGACAAAAACAGCAAATAATTTTGTTGAAAATGAAAGAAATATCCATGTAACACAAAACTCCAACTTCATCTGTAACTTGTCACCGTCAAATTACATACCAATTTTTAATGGGACTGATTGTGTTCACAAAAACAAATGGAAATTTGTTTAACGATCGAATGATTGTCCCCCCCCCCCCCCCCGAGGGGTTCTACACATATTGCACCCTCCAGCACCAGAAGGGGATCAAGTAATAATGGAAATTGCGAAGATATAATCCTTGCCCTGTTTTACAAGGGTATAACAACAGAAAAGAATAACTAAAACCTACTGAGCAATTGACAATAGTTTAAAATTTAAAACTATAGTTTAATAAAAATATTAAGAACTGATTTGTACACCAAATATTTTATATGAAATACCATATATAATAGATATAATATTTATTTTTTAAAATAATTACAATCCTTACAAACTGAGGTGAAAGCAAAAAATATATGCATACAGAGCATCATGTAAAGAAATCAAAGTCAATATTATGCAGTCAATTTTACAAAACCTGCAGAAGAGAGCCCCAACGAGTCTCCAGGAAAGTCCTGACTGGATTCATTTGAAGTTGGAGTAAGTTTGGAAGCTCTCCAAGTAAGCCAAGACAAGTTTGTGGAGAAACCTGAACTGCTCCTGTAAATGTTAAAAACATTAGATCTGTTATCAAATTCATAATATTTAGTTACATGTTTCTTTACTTCATTCTCCGAGTTCCAGTCCTACCATATTTCCCTTCGGCAAAATCAGTGAAAATTAGTTATTTGTTTTTTGGACTTTTTAGCTTTAATCATCTCCCAGACGAGAGTGAAAACACACTACAGGTGGTGACAACCCCTTGGACACACAAACAAACAGCATTATGTCTGTACAGGATGGACAGTTAAATCCTCCTTACATGTTAACTGTACTTCAATATCCTAATCAAAGAAGCTAGACATGTCTGAATTTGGCTTCTCCAAACAGCAGCAATAGCCTTCAACTAAAAGAGTACAATAAACATTAAATTTTATAGCTGCTTCAATACTGTTGTCTGGTGACTATTAGAGCTTATGTATATTTCACACAGGGATGTGGCAGTGAGCCTGTCACACCACCCATCACACCACATCAGTCCCACACCACATCAGTCCCACATGACTCATCACAACACATCAGTCTCACACCATCCATCACACCACATCAGTCCCACTCTATCCATCACACCACATCAGTCCCACACCACTCATCACACCACATCAGTCTCATACCATCCATCACACCACAACAGTCCCACATCAGTCCCACACTACATCAGTCCCACATCACATCAGTCCCACACCACCCATCACACCACATCAGTCCCACACCACAAGTCCCACATCATCCGTCACACCACATCAGTCCCACACCACTCATCACACCACATCAGTCTCATACCATCCATCACACCACAACAGTCCCACACCACTCATCACACCACATCAGTCCCACACCACATCAGTCTCACACCACTCATCACACCACTCATCACACCATGTCAGTCCCAAACCACTCATCATAACACATCAGTCCCACACCACTCATCACACTACATCACTCCCACACTACCATCACCTCTGCCACATACCACCCCTGCCATGAGATCTATCAAACACAGTCTGCCACAAGATCCACCTCACACATCACATACATGACCACCCTGACACATGTGACTCCTCCCTTGACTGCCACACATGTGACAGTGACCCCCACACACGTGACCGCAATCCCTCCACACATGTAACCCTGACCCTGCCACGTGACCATTACCCAGCCACAAAACTACATCCACAACAATACCAAGTCCACCACACAACCCATGCCTCACAACATCTGCCACACAACCCATGTCTCACATCTGCCAGACACCACCAGTCTCACAACTGTCTGCCACACAACCCATGTCTCACAACGTCTGCCATACACCACCAGTCTCACGACATCTTCCATACCTATATCACACACAACCAGTCTCACAACATCTGCTTTACACCACCAGAGTCACGACATCTGCCATACACATATCACACACCACCAGTCTCAGGACATCTACCATACACATATCACACACCACCAGTCTCAGGACATCTACCATACACGTATCACACACCACCAGTCTCACGATATCTGCCATACACATATCACACACCACCAGTCTCAGGACATCTACCATACACATATCACACACCACCAGCCTCATGACATTTGCCATACACATATCACACACCACCAGCCTCATGACATCTGCCATACACGTATCACACACCACCAGTCTCACGATATCTGCCATACACATATCACACACCACCAGTCTCAGGACATCTGCCATACACATATCACACACCACCAGTCTCACGATATCTGCCATACACATATCACACACCACCAGTCTCAGGACATCTGCCATACACATATCACACACCACCAGCCTCATGACATCTGCCATACATGTATCACACACCACCAGTCTCACATCTGCCATACACCACCAGTCTCACATCTGCCATACACATATCACACACCACCAGTCTCATGACATCTGCCATACACGTATCACACACCCCCAGTCTCACAACATCTGCCATACATGCATCACACACCACCTATCTCACAACATCTGTCAAACACCACCAATCTCACAACATCTGCCACACACATCTGTCAAACACCAACCATCTCATCTCACAACATTTGCCAGACACCACTCATCTCACAACATCTGCCACACACATCTGGAAGACACCACCCATTTCACAACATCTATCACACACAACTGTCAAGCACCACCCATTTCATAACATCTGTAACACGCATCTACCAGACAACACCCATTTCACAACATCTGTCACACACCACCCATCACTCATCTCATGACATCGGACCCACACATCTACCAGACACCACCCTTCTCACAACATGTCAAACACCACCCATGTCACAACATCTGCCACACACATCTGTCAAACACCACCCATCTCATAACATCTGCCACACACATCTGCCAGACACCACCCATCTCACAACATCTGCCAGGCACCACTCATCTCACATCTGCCACACACATCTGCCAGACACCACCTATCTCACAACATCTGTCACACACCACCCATTTCACAACATCTGTCACACACATCTGTCAAACACCATCCATCGCACAACATCTGCCACACACATCTTCCAGACACCACCCATCTCACAACATCTGCCAGGCACCACTCATCTCACGTCTGCCACACACATCTGCCAGACACCACCTATCTCACAACATCTGTCACACACCACCCATTTCACAACATCTGTCACACACATCTGTCAAACACCATCCATCGCACAACATCTGCCACACACATCTACCAGACACCACCCATCTCACATCTGCCACTCACATCTACCAGACACCACTCATCTCACATCTGCCACTCACATCTACCAGACACCACCCATCTCACAACATCTGCAACACACATCCACCAGACACCATTCATTTCACAACATCTGTCACACACATCTGTCACACACCACCCATCTCACGACATCTGGCACACACCACACCTTCATACATGCAGACACAAGACTGGATGCTTATGCTGTACATCCTCAACAATGTTGAAGTGAATCTTTCATGAACAGTGTACTGTACCAGATCTGTGATGATTTCAGGTCTGTGGATCCTCATCTGTTTGACAGTCTGCAGGATATTCACTTCTTGGTCCACCTTTAGTCGCTCTCGGACAGACGAGGCCACACAGAACAAGCCACTCTTTGTAACACCGTCTCTGTGATCATGACGATACATATCCCATCAACCTTCACTAGTACAGACAATGACATTAGACGGACTTCTAACTTAGATTTAACACATGAATGCCAAACTTCAGCTCAATACATAAAGTACTGAAATCATGAATTTGGTAATTTGCTGTAATTAATACGCACACAGAGCATCAGCAGTGGAACACTGTGCCACTGTTCTTTACATGCAGGTAAAACTCCAGATCAATATATGCTGTACTTTTTGAGATACAGAGATTTGGTAATAGGACCAAATAGACATACCCAATATGTGGAGTCAGCACAGTATCAAAGTGCCTGCACAAATACAGTACAATACTGCAGTCTTAAGCAGTAGTGTGCTCACTTGTGGACTGGTTTCTGGATGCAGTACTGGAGGTCTCTAGCATTATCAAACACCATCAGTACTCAATGAAGTCTCTTCTAGTTTGTGGATAAGCCTTGGCTTGCTCTCACTGCGTATAATTACAATTGCAGGCTATGGACTTGGGTTATAATTATAGGTTACAGATTTGGTTTATCTGGATCCAGATTAAAATTTAAGATTATAACTGCAGGCTCTGGATTAGGGGGCAGGATTATAAATGCACGTATAGGTTGTGGATTAGCATTACAACTATAGGCTGACGATTAGCATAATAATTATAGCTTGTGGATTAGGTTTACCAGACTTTGGAATAAAATGGAATATTATAACTAGATCTCTAGATTAAGGTTACAACTACACTTTGTAAATTCCAGATGTAGGTTATAACTACAGCTTATGGATTATGGTTATAATTACGGGCTGTAGATTTGGAAATATAGATATAGGGTTATGATGTAGTATAATAACTTCTGGCTGTGGATTAGGGATTAACTACAGATTATACCCAGATGTACTGTTGTAACTACAGGCTGTGGGATTGGTTCTAGGGTTATGATGTAGTACAATAACTTCAGGTTGTAGATCAGGGATTAACTACAGATTAGATTCAGATGTAGGGTTGTAACTACAGGCTGTGGAATTGGTTCTAGGGTTATGATGTAGTACAATAACTTCAGGTTGTAGATCAGGGATTAACTACAGATTATATTCAGATGTAGGGTTGTAACTACAGGCTGTGGGATTGGTTCTAGGGTTATGATGTAGTACAATAACTTCAGGTTGTAGATTAGGGATTAACTACAGATTATATTCAGATGTAGGGTTGTAACTACAGGCCGTGAGATTGGTTCTAGGGTTGTAACTACAGGCTGTGGGATTGGTTCTAGGGTTATGATATAGTACAATAACTTCAGGTTGTAGATTAGGGATTAACTACAGATTATATTCAGATATAGGGTTGTAACTACAGGCTGTGGGATTGGTTCCAGGGTTATGATGTAGTATAATAACTTTAGGTTGTGGATTAGGGATTAACTACAGATTATATTCAGATGTAGGGTTGTAACTACAGGTTGTGGGATTGGTTCTAGGGTTATGATGTAGTACAATAACTTCAGGTTGTAGATTAGGGATTAACTACAGATTATATTCAGATGTAGGGTTGTAACTACAGGCCGTGAGATTGGTTCTAGGGTTATGATGTAGTACATTGTAGATTAGGGATTAACTACAGGCTATATTCAGATGTAGGGTTGTAACTACAGGCTGTGGGACTGGTTCTAGGGTTATGATGTAGTACAATAACTTCAGGTTGTGGATTAGGGTCATAACTACAGATTAGATTCAGATGTAGGGTTATAACTACACTCTGTAAATTCAGATGTAAGGTTAAAACTACAGGCTGTGTGTTTTAGATGAAGGGTAATAACTACAGAACGTAGATTTAAATGTAAGTTTATAACTATGCTGTAGATTCAAAGGTAGGGTTATAACTAAAGGTTGTAGATTTAAACGTAAGATTATAACTACAGGATGTAGATTCAAATGTAGAGTAATAGCTACAGGCTGTAGGTCTGTCAGCAACATGTGGATGGTGACGGATTTGCCCAGGGCTCTGCCCAGTTTCCTATCACCATAATGCTGGCCGCCATTATATAAGTGAAATATTCTTGAGTTTGGCATAAAACACCAATCGAATAAACAAATAACTACAGACTGCAGACTCAAACGTAGTCTTATAACTACAAGATGTAGTTTAAGATGTAGTGTTATAACTACAAGATGTAGTTTATAATGTAGAGCTATGATGTAAGGTATACCCACAGGCAGTGAACTAGGATTGGCCTGTTCTGACTCTGTTGCTGCCAGCGTTCCACTTCTTCCAGTACAGACAGGATTCCAGTTGATACACTGGAGGACAGGGTGCCATCTGACCAAAACTTACACAGGAACTGTTTGATTGTAAACTTCTTGTCTTCCTGCAGTAACAAATATCAAGAAATGACAAGACAGGTACCCAGTACACATGTACATGGCATATGTAAAGCTGAAACACATACATTTATCCCTTGATGCATACATGTAGGATTTGTTATCAGCTAATACATATACACCTATGTATCACTAAAACCTTTACATTTTGTAAAGGCCACTTGTCTTCCATCCCTAATATGGTGTAATTTATTGGTATTTCACATGTCCTCAGCAACATTTATGGTTTATCCAAGCAATCCAATTTCCTCCAGAAATAAAACTGACAACCAGTTATAAGTGAAACATTTTTTCTGGTACAACATCAATCCAATACATATATATATATATATATATATATATATATATATATATATCAATAAATATACTGATATCATGTTACCATGCTATTAGTCAGACATTAGCTACAATTTTTCATTTAGTTATTGTTATTTTTTCTATTATAGGATGGGAGTCTCCCATATGTGAAGTATACATGAGATCAGCCTCTGGTGTACGTACAGGTGGACCTTATACAAAAGACAAGTCTGAGGTGTACGTACAGGTGGACCTTATACAAGAAACAAGCCTTAGGCATATATACAGCTGGACCTTATATAAGAGACAAGCCTGAGGTGTATGTACAGGTGAACCTTATACAAAAGACAAGCCTGCAGTGTACATACAAGTGGCCCTTATACAAGAGACAACCCTCTGGTGTACGTATAGGTGGACCTTATCCTACAAACAACTCTGCAGTGTACGTACAGGTTGACCTTATACAAGAGACAAGCCTCTGGTGTACATACAGGTGGACCTTATACAAGAGACAAGCCTCAGGTGTACATACAGGTGGCCCTTATACAAGAGACAAGCCTGCGGAGTATGTACAAGTGGCCCTTACACAAGAGACAAGCCTGCTGCATACGTACAAGTGGACCTTATACAGGAGACGAACCTGAGGTGTACATACAGACAGCCCAAATACAAGAGACAAGTCTGAGGTGTACATACTGGTGGCCCTAATACAACAGACAAACTTGAGGTGCACAGGTCGCCCAAAACAGGAAAAAAAACGGGGATGCACAGGTGGCCCCATACAAGAGACAAACCTGGTGTATACAAGAGACATGCACGAGGTACAGAAGGTCACCACTTACAAGAAACAAACTGCAAGTGTACAGGTGGCCCCTACAAAGATTGAAACCTGAGGTGTAGAGGTATCCCCATACATGAGACAAACCTGAGGTACACAGGTAGCAACACACAAAAGACAAACCTGAAGTGAGTATAGATGACCCCATACAAGAGTCAAACCTTAGGTGCACAGGTGGCCCCATACAAGACTCAAACCCTAGGTGCACAGGTGGCCCCATACAAGACTCAAACCCTAGGTGCACAGGTGGCCCCATACAACAACCAAACCTAAGGTACATAGTTGGCTCACGCAAGAGACAAACCCCAGGTGAACAGGTGTCCCATATGAGAGGCAAACCTGGTGTATACAAGAGAGATGCACGAGGTGCAGAAGGTCACCTCTTACAAGAAACAAACTGCAAGTGTACAGGTGGCCCATACAAAGATTGAAACCTGAGGTGTAGAGGTATCCCCATACATGAGACAAACCTGAGGTACACAGGTAGCAACACACAAAAAACAAACCTGAAGTGAGTATAGATGACCCCATACAACAGTCAAACCCTAGGTGCACAGGTGGCCCCATGCAAGACTCAAACCCTAGGTGCACAGGTGGCCCCATACAAGAGTCAAACCTTAGGTGCACAGGTGGCCACACACAAGAGGCAAACCTTAGGTGCACAGGTGGCCCCATACAACAACCAAATCTAAGGTACATAGCTGGCTCACGCAAGAGACAAACCCCAGGTGAACAGGTGTCCCATATGAGAGGCAAACCTGAGGTGTACAGGTGGTCACACACAAGAAGCAAACCTTAGGTTCACAGTTGGCCCCATACAAGAGGCAAACCTTAGGTGCACAGGTGGCCACACACAAGAGGCAAACCTTAGGTGCACAGGTGGCCCCATACAACAACCAAACCTAAGGTACATAGTTGGCTCACGCAAGAGACAAACCCCAGGTGAACAGGTGACCCATATGAGAGGCAAACCTGAGGTGTACAGGTGGTCACACACAAGAGGCAAACCTTAGGTGCACAGGTGGCCCCATACAAGAGGCAAACATTAGGTGCACAGGTGGCCCCATACAAGAGGCAAACCTTAGGTGCACAGGTGGCCCCATACAACAACCAAACCTAAGGTACATAGCTGGCTCACGCAAGAGACAAACCCCAGGTGAACAGGTGTCCCATATGAGAGGCAAACCTGAGGTGTACAAGTGGTCACACACAAGAGGCAAACCTTAGGTTCACAGTTGGCCCCATACAAGAGGCAAACCTTAGGTGCACAGGTGGCCACAAACAAGAGGCAAACCCTAGGCGCACAGGTGGCCCCATACAACAACCAAACCTAAAGTATATAGTTGGCTCACGCAAGAGACAAACCCCAGGTGTACAGGTGGCCCATACAATAGACACACCTGAGCTGCACAGGTGGCCACATGCAAGAGACAAACTTGTGGCTACACACAAGAGATAACAAGGATAACTCAAAGGTGCATACAGATGCCTGAAGCATGTGACCATGTGGATTATTGTCCAAATGGTCATATTATCCAAAGGATAATCAATTTGTTAACAACTGGATTTACAACTGAATGACATACACACCTCTTTTTTGTAGGTTATTTGTAGTGTCCTCACATCACACATGTCCCCTGCTTCTATCTCCAAAGTCTCCACAAGAAATGGCCCAAACTCTGCTTCACTTTCTGGCCAGTACTTCACTGCCGACTGTCCAACACAACAAGAATCGCATAACCACACTGCAACAATATCTGACACATAACTAAATATGACTTGCTCCCCACACTAAAACATCTTATGCTGGGATGAGAGAAATTACACAAGGAGCATAAAAGACAATTCTTAAACTGAACATATACAGATTATTGGTTTGTATGGCCCTGTAAGGAGTCCAGGCCCCAGGATCACAAAACGATTATGTAGAATTAAGTCAAAATTTCAAATCACTTTAAAATTGTTAATTCTTCCATAACAAGGTCAAAATATTGCTTGAGAGCGTAAGTTCCTGTAAAAAAAATTTCAGATAAAATAGCGGAGAGGAACATAAAAAGTCTAATGATTAAGGTAAAACTGCTTCATGATCCCGTGGCCAGGTGCTCCATTGCCAAGACAAGAACATGCAGATCCATACAACTATTTAACCTATGTACTATACGCTCACTTACATTGTATAACAGGTCTGATTAAGAAAAAGTTAAAAACAACACAAACACCCAAGAGTGGTCAAAAGTTATAGTCAAATATAAAGCTATACATCAAACTAAACACAAGTTTTGGCTGTTCGGCCTAGCTACAGTGTATGTTGTAACTGTACATTGATACTTGCACCATTTCAGACTTTCCATGAAGAAGGAAGCAGTAAATATTAGGAGCTATTTCCCACAATCTAAATCAGTAAATAAAATGAAATGTGCTGTTGTTGAAAATGCCAGACATGCTATGTGGAGGGCTTGCCCTTGATAGAGTGAAAAAAACCTGGCGCACATGGAAAAAAATTAGGCAGGTTTTGGATAAATGTACTGACTTAAAGATGCATCTGAACCTGTGAGGGCTGGATTGTACCATTCCAACAGCACCGCTTCAACTAACAGATCCAGCGACTTACCTTGTTTGGCTTGTCTTTAGACAGGACATTGAGCATAACTATGGAGCTGACATTTTGCTCAAAAACAAGCCGCCAGAAATCTAGTACTGTATTTGGCAGGGGCGTTTGAGTCAGAATAAAGGCTCTCTTCATTTTATACGCCTGTGCATAATAACAAAACAAAAATATGAGATTTCATAAAACTATGACAGCATTCACATACACTACCCACAATGTTTTAACTCTTAAGTGCAAACCTTTTTGAGCTATAAATATATCTTATAATAAATCTGAGAAATATTACTGTCTAAACTGAAAATAAAAGAGCCATTGTTGTAACATTTCATCTGCATAAATTATCTCTTTAAATGCCAGTAGTCCACTACTTAAAGTTCAGAATCTGTTGTCCAGGACAATTGAAAAATGAATTCACATAGCCAGTATGTCTGTGCTTTGATGAACAAAAGTGTGTTTACTTCACACATTGCTCAGTTACTCCTCACCCTACATTTACAAAAATCTAAACAGTCTACCAAGTGTGTAGTACATGAATGTCCTAATTACTGCAGTTCTTCAACCTTTTTCGCATGTTTGCATGGCGTTTATTCAAGCATATTCCCAAGGCATTATTCTGCGTTGACTCATAAAATTGTACTTTTTGTGAAGCCCTGAAACTGGCAAATCCAACCAATGTAGCTTTGCCTCCAAAATGAAATGACGAATAGGCACAGACTGCACTGAAAGTTGCATTTTCATATGCGAAAAGGCTGAGGAATTAGGGTTGTCAAGTTCAGAATTTGATAAATATCAAACTAATGCTTTGGGCTATGATCACAATGATGAGAAGAATGCAGAAACCATCTCTCACATCTAGTAGTTTTGTCATTTTCAGCACTAGCCTTCTAAGCTAGTTCCAGAACTTGTTTTTAACAAATTTTTGGGCAAAATGGAGGAGTTCATTCTTAAACAGGAAGAAAGCCAAAAATATCATGCCTGATATCAGTGGAAATAATTTAGAAGTCAATGAAATGTTTTTAAACTGTGAATGGGCCACTTGGCACTTGCAAGTAAATGCTGTGCAACTTAAACAGCCAGATGAGCTCCCTTAAGATTCTTCACAAGGTTTCACAAATCCATAAATCCAGGACGTTTCATAAATATTAAATACAGCTTAACAGTCTAGATGAACTTCCCTATGGTGATGATAATTAACATGTATAATGAAGCATACACATATATTGTATTATGTGTGCTTTGTAAGTATTTAAGGGTACACATATATTGTATTATGTTTGCTTTGTAAGTATTTAAGGGTACACATATATTGTATTATGTTTGCTTTGTAAGTATTTAAGGTATTACAATGTGGTAAGCATCTCTGCATTCTGTTGATTAGAACATTAGATATCTGAACAATCCTTTCTCGATTCGATTCTTCAAATCATAACCGGCAATATTTCACCCAAATCAGGAACACAGAAAGGAATGGCCTCAGACCCCTGGACTGAGTAGTTCAAAACTGTATTAGCTAATACTGCTATTAAGTCGTATTTTATGCTAAAAATTTTAGCCAAACTCAGCAGCCAATGTAGCTGTCCCAAAGTCATATTGTAACAGCCACAGATTTAGTTCACATTTAATAATTTTTTTTACTCAATTGTTTTTTTTAGCCAGATACAAAACTGAAGATTTGGCCTAAAGTTAAGTCTGATTTTACATGTCAGTCTTAAAAAAACAACTGGACCCTGGACTGGGATAATCAGTTCTCACTTCCTCGCTATAAAATCACTGTGGCAAGAACAATTAAGTGTTTTCTTCAACCTTTAACTCAAGCATATTCTGAAGGCATTACTCTGTGTAGACTGATAAACTTCCACTTTTGGTGAAGCCCTGAAAGTGGTCAATTCAACCGAAGTAGCACAATCACACTAAACATTGCTCTGCCAAATGCAAAAAGGTTAAGGGACTAGGGTAGAACCAACAAGAGGTGTGGTTTTCAATGTAAAAAGGTCAAAGTGTCCATAACAGAAATGACAAACAGGATTGATAATTCATAGAATCCTGTCTGATTCAGCAGTTAGTAAACTTGCAAAATATATGTAGAAGCCAGATAGAAAAGTTAAAATTTTAACATATACAGTGTAGGTGTAAATGGACATCCAATAAATAGAAGCTTAACAGAAAAGCTGAAATTTTAACGTATACAGTGTATGTGTAAATGTACAACCAATAAATAGAAGCTTAACAGAAAAGCTGAAAATTTACCTTCTAACATGCTTAACGACATATATAGCTAGGAACTGAATAGAAAAGCTCAGTTTTTAACACCATGATGGAGACACAATCAAAGATGGTGAGTATCCATTCTAATTTGATAATCATACATCATATCATTCATGTATGCTCAAATACAATGTATTTTCTGAAGGTAAAATCCAGAACATTAAATGTTCACCAGATCAAAAGGTATGCATCATCCACAAGAGTCTAACATGTAACCTACCACTTTCATGATTCTCCTGAATTTAGTTTTCAAGATATGAGCAAATAACTAAAACCCTGAACTGTAATAGCTAAAAATATGACCCTCCTCTTCAGAGGGTATAACCAGGTAATTTCATTCATTATATATTCCATGCTAAGTTACACAATTTACAAAACTTATGCATAAATCAAGCTGATTTTTTAATTTGACCTGAGGGTCTATAAAATGAGCCTGCACAGAAATTTCATCAACATCAGGCAACATCTTTCATCCGTTATTGCAGGCAAACCAAAGAAAAACCAGAATCAAAGAAATCCATAAAAAGGAAAACTGTTGTTAATCTCAGACAATATTTTGAGAAGCGTGGAAAACGAGAATCGTGTACTAAGAATGAAGAAAGCCACTAAATATGCAAACCTTCAGCAAAGGGTCTACACAGTAAAACTGCACATAAGATTTTATCAAATCAAACAATATTTGGAGCAGTTATATACACAGGCAGCATGGAATGCAACCACTAATCAGAACAAGGGAAACTGTTTAATGTGTAAAAATTATGCACACCTCTGGGAGTTTTTTTTATCAGAGCAGATCTGAGGGGCACAACAACAACATCAATACAAAATATTAACAACCAATGAAATGATGAAATCACCCAGATCATTAAATATGAAACAACTGATTTTCGAATCCTGTATGAGGGCTCATATACTTAATGAAGCTTCCATTTACATGATTCTTATATTTAAAAACTAATCTTCAACCTACACAAAACCTGACTCACAACCTATGGGAGTCAAGGGCATGTTAAATGCAATCTCTTATGTACAGGTCAGGCTGGTTTTTAACATTAGTCTGAGGTTACACAAAACTATCCTGCACATACAACTTTCTAACAATCGGATAATATTCAGATGACAGAAACCAATAACCAATAGGTTTAACGTAATTTACTGAATATGCCACCCTCAGTATGCAAATCAAGCTGGTCTCCATACTTGATCAGTCCTGAAGTCTCCCATACCCAGTACAACCTCTTACTTACATGATTCTCCTCCAGTTATTTTCAAGATATAAGCAAATTGGACCCACTGACCCATGGACCAAGAGAGCATAGATCACCCAATTGCTATTCCCTCTTTTCATGATATGCTACCATATACATGTACGTTAATTCTATCCCTAATTCAAGCCCATGATCTGTGATCTAAACATAACCTTTCTATTTTCTATAATACGCTGTCCCATACACCTCTCAGCTAACCAGAAAAACACTGATATCTTACTTTTTCCTATCTCACAATACATGTATCTCACCATAAGTCGTACAGGTGGGGCTAAAATGGAGCTTCAGAGATAAACAGAAATGTCCTACAAGTACTCACAGGCAGGAAGACGGCATTGATATAATCACTTCCCCCTGGGACTGGAGTGGACAGGAATGGTCTGCTAGAATCGGCTGTAAAACAAAATGTTCACTGGTTCAGCAATCTGTCCTCATCTACAGTTCTGGCCTCACCTAGGGGAGTTCTGGCCTCACCTAGAGGAGTTCTGGACAAGGTATAATACTATGGAAAACACTTCAAGCATTGTCCTTAACTCTGACAGGCTTCTTGACCTATTAAATATTGTGTTTTTCACATGTATTATTTTGACTTTATAATTATAGTATTGTTTCTCAAATTTCTGGTTAAGGGCAAATTATAGTATTAAAGATTATTGAAAGTAACAAAACAGCATTGTCCTGTATACACCCTTCTCCAGTTGTTCATCTAAAAAGTTTTCAAACCCTTTATTTACCAGTGGAAATATTAATTATTAAATATTAAACTAAATGTTAATATAAATATACAGCGTTCGAAAACGCATTTTGCCAAGACAATTTTTCATAAGCTTTTGCCTCACCTCTTCATGAGATTTGCTTCATTTTGAATTCCTTATGTCTATAAGTTTTGACGATACTTTGTCAAAGGGTTAATGCTAACATTCTTCCTTATTAAAGAGTATACATGCACAAAATTTAGTTGATCTCTGTTTGTATTCATTTTTAGCTCGACCAAACAGCTCTATAAAGAATCACCATGTCTGGTAGTCAAATTTTGGACACTGTTTTTGATGATTTGTTTTCAAGGTTGTTTCCAAACACTAGGTTTACTACCTGGAGAGAGATACATCTGGAATTACCAAGTTTTGGTGGACTTCTGACCCTAGGCCAGATTTACAATTGTACCAAATTATTTTTCTGTGTAAACAGTAAGTTTTAATGTTTCCTATTTACAATGTTATATACACATAGATATACACAACAACAGCAACACTGCTTTAAGACAAGATTTATTTGACGTGTCAAAAGTTAAAAGAAGTTCGGAACCTGCTAAAATCTTGGCACTTCTGTTCTTGGATTTATTTTCAGGGTGGAGAGCTGCTTTAAAATCAGTCTTTCTCAGGGGCACAGTCATCTCCTGCAATGCCTGGGGAGAAAATAATTTATTATACACTTGAAAAAAAATCCCCAAATAATATAAAAACATAATGTAATATTATATAGGAGTACATATCTAGCATCTTCTGAATGCAATAATAATATTAGGACTTTGCGGCTTGATATTCAGTTTGTAAGGTTAAGTTTAAAGCTCAATTTTGTGGTAGGAAACTGAACATTTTCATTTAAAAAGATCCAATTTCCCTTTAAACAGTAATTTAAACTACTTTTTTCTCTTCACATCTTTTCTGAGAAAAATTGGTCAAAACTGAATACTGATTTTAAAAGGCAGCCTGAGAATAGCAACTGTCACTCTCCACGTTGTCGTGGTAAAGAAAACCACAAGTTCCAAACATTTGCCTTGTTCAGTCTCTTCATTACTCATGGTATACCTTTAATCTGTTTGATTAGATCAGCTCAGTAACACGAAGAGTAATATCTGTAAAAAATACTGTGTGACTTCAAGATGTACTTTTGCCTGGCGTACATGCCATATGCCATTTTTGTTCTCGTTGGCCCAGTATCTGTTTTCACTTCGCCATCCTGTCCAAATGGCGGTGGGTTGGGTCAAAAAATGTGTTGTTCTTGGGAAAAGGGGGCAGAGAAGTAAAGTAAATATTCTCTACTGTATCTGAAGGAATTGGGGAGAAAATTGGGGACTGTATCACGCAAAGTTTGCTAAATCCTTTCTAAACAATGGCTACAGTCCAAATCGGGTGTCAGCTGCATGTGGCTCTTACCTCTCAGTTCACCTGCACAAACGACACCCCACAAATATTCCACTCAGTAATGGCACGCGAGACCCAAATTCATGAGAAAGCGAACTATTTGAAAATGGACAAATAGTTTCCTCTTTCCAGGTTTAGCGCACATTCACCATCCAGGCATGTTAACTTTGTCAAGAACCATAACTAAGGTGATAACAAAATGGCTGCTGCTTCAGTGATCACTATGAAACTGTGGCTGCTGCTTCACTGATGATCATGAAGCTGTGGCTGCTGCTTCAGTGATGATCATGAAGCTGTGGCTGCTACTTCAGTGATGACCATGAAGATGTGGCTGCTGCCTCAGTGATGACCATGAAGCTGTGGTTGCTGCTTCAGTGATGACCATGAAGCTGTGGCTGCTGCTCCAGTGATGACCATGAAGCTGTGGCTGCTGCCTCAGTGATGACCATGAAGATGTGGCTGCTGCCTCAGTGATGACCATGAAGCCATGGCTGCTGCTTCAGTGATGATCATGAAGCTATGGCTACTGCTTCAGTGATGACTTTGAAACTGTGGCTGCTGCTTCACTGATGACCATGAAGCTGTGGCTGCTGCTTCAGTGATGACCATGAAGCTGTGGCTGCTGCTTCAGTGATCACCATGAAGCAGCGGCTGCTGCTTCAGTGATAACCATGAAGCTGTGGCTGCTGCTTCAGTGATCACCATGAAGCTGTGGCTGCTGCTTCAGTGATCACCATGAAGCTGTGGCTGCTGCTTCAGTGATGATCATGAAGCCATGGCTACTGCTTCAGTGATGACCATGAAGCTGTGGCTGCTGCTTCAGTGATGACCATGAAGCTGTGGCTGCTGCTTCAGTGATGACCATGAAGCTGTGGCTGCTGCTTCAGTGATGACCATGAAGCAGTGGCTGCTGCTTCAGTGATAACCATGAAGCAGTGGCTGCTGCTTCAGTGATCACCATGAAGCTGTGGCTGCTGCTTCAGTGATCACCATGAAGCTGTGGCTGCTGTGCCAATACCAAGCGGAATATACGGTGTTGTGTGTGCAGGTAACAGCCACTGATAGCTGACACCTGCTTTGGATTGCTAACATCAACTGTAAAGGACTCATCAGACTTAATGTATGAATGTACCATAGGTTGTCTGCTTTCGCTAACGCGTCCATTTATACTTAAACAGTTGCCAAATTCACTTTTTTAACACCAACAATATCAAACATTTCTTATGTTTTTTACAAAGACCCTGCCTTAAAAATAGCCACTATAACATACACTTTCATACTTCAGATACAAGAAATATCCCACTTTTAATCATTCCTAGTCTTTGGAAACGTTGAGATAATTTTGGTGTTTTCACATATACCAATTTTAAGTAACATATTATCATTTTAACCTCATGTTATTTGTGTAAATATGTATGCTGTACTTAAGCCTGTTCTATACCTTAAACTGCTCTTTCAAAGGAGTCTTGCCCGTGGTGGGGTCAGGGGTCTCCCAGCTCTTGTATGTAGCCTGGAACTCTGCTGAGGGAATAGAGCACTCACTGAGTTTGAGTGCTTCTACAAGTGCTTCGTGTAGAAACTGGTACTGCTCCTGAACAGAGACAAAGAACAATGTTACATTATCAACAATATGAAGAGTAAATTATTACTACGTAGTGACAATACACTGTTCTCTCCCTTTTCTTCAGACATACATGTATACACACTCTATCTGGTGGGCGCAATAACCCAAAAGCCTCTCACTAATGGCTGTCACAGCGAGTTCAGCTCATGCTGGCTTCCTTTCCAGCTGCATGTGGGAAGGTCTAAAAGCAGCTGGCAGGGTAAATATTCAATCAAATAAATAAATAAATGAACTAAATTCACACTATGCTACTCTGTATTGTTGCACATGCAATCAGGTTAATAGAAAAGTCTACTTTTTTATTTCAGTTCAACAACATATTTAGGGGTGGAAGTGGGTCATCTCATCATCTCTCACACTTTTGTGCATTTTTATTGCATAAGGCACATGTACTTGACAAATCTGATGACTTTCAGTTACAGTTTAATTAGCGAGGGCTGGATATGAACCAACCTCAATGGTCAGCCTTAATATTTCCCTCCTCCAAATGAAGGTGATTAGTGCGTTTAGCGTTTTCACCCATGATGTATTGTTATGGCTTGAAATGCCAGGGTTAAGCTTAATCGCCGTTAGTCATCAATTATTAGAGCTCTTCAGAGTTAGTTATTTATTTATTTGATTTGCGTTTTATACCACACTCAAGAATATTTTACTTAAATGACAGCAGCCAGCATTACGGTGTTAGGAAACCTTGCTCTACCCTCGACCATCTGCAGTGTGCTCGCAGACTTTCCCGTGTACAACCAGAGAGGAAGCCAGCATGCGGTGGTCTTGCACTCACAGCGATCAAATTAATGAGAGGTTCCTGGGTCACTGGGTAACCACTAGAGCACAGAGACCTCTGTCCACAGTTATTTGTGCAGATGAACTCACCTGGGTCTGGATCATATTCACTCGCTGTTTCCTCATCAGAGTCACACATGCAGGCACATCTACATGTCCTTCCTTTTTAGCTTGGTTTATCAGGTAGTCCAGCCCAATAAAGGTACCAGTCCGACCAATTCCAGCACTGATAACAGACATCAACAAGTTCAATGGTAAGTGACAACAGAAATTTGGCTGCTTGGAAGTTCAGCTATCCAAACACCCTCCTTCATTTCTTCCAGAGAAACCCATTTGTCTTCTCCATACTAACCTGACAACATCAGGGCCCAATATTTACCTTACCATGTAGCAAAGAGAGATCCATACTATATGACACCCTAACAAATGAATGAATGCATGGATGCTTTTACTTTTTCAGTCATATGAAGATGATGAGTCATTAGATATGCGTACACATAATGTGTCTTTTGGCAGGGTGAGTCCATGCCGCCAGTACTTAAGTATCATGCCGAAGACACCAGACATGACACCCCACTCAGTCACACTATACTGACACCGGGCCAACCAGTCCTGTGTCCTTGCTCTAACCTCTAAGTGCTGAGTGCCAAGCGAGGCTGCAGCAAGTACCATTTTTAAAGTCTTTGGGATGACCGGATCCGGGTTTGAACCTGAGTCTCCCGACTTCAAGGTGGATGCTCTAACCATTAGGCCACCGAAGCGGTCTCTGACACCCTAACATGTTCCAGGTAATCCAACAATCAAATATAAGAACCACTCCTGATGTGGAGGAAAATCTGTGTTAACTTGACTGTATAATTGGGTATACAGTATTGCATCACAATCTGCTATTTTTCCCCTCCTGTATTTATTATTTATTTATTTGATTGGTGTTTTACGCCATACTCAAGAATATTTCACTTATACGACGGCGGCCAGCATTATGGTGGGTGGAAACCGGGCACAGCCCGGGGGAAACCCACGACCATCCGCAGGTTGCTGACAAACCTTGGTGAGAGGCTCCTGGGTCATTACGCTGCGCTAGCGCGCTAACCGACTGAGCCACGGAGGCACCTCCCCTCCCGTACCCAGTAATACTACCGTCAGCGCTACTCGTCTTATTTGAAACATTTACTGACAAACAATGTTGGTTTGGACCGCACAATTAAAAATGTTTGTTTCATTGGCAGAATGGATACATTTTTATTGTCAGAGGAGGACGCACCAGCAACAAAAAAAAAAAACAGAACTGAAAAATCATCTGATTTCTGGACTGTTCTATCAACTGTCGCTGTTTAAGACATATTTGTGTGGTTGGTGAACCTTGAAAAAACAGGAAGATCTTAACAAATATTAAGATTGGAGAAAACAAAAAGATGAATTACAATTTTATTTCTTTTATTATTTTTTTTTTTCAGTCTCAGCTCACCCACAAGTATTGACCTCTAAACCAAAATATAGTAGTCTAAGAATGAATGACACTGTCATAAATAGATATTATTCTCTAATTAGACAGTGCTGAGATCTTGCCATTAAATCAACAAGAAAGGCCAAGATTATTATACTGTCACAATTATGCCTGTTCATCGTATGTTTAATGAAGGATTGCAGAGCAGTGACTTCATATGTTATGGAGTGGTAAATCATTGCGGTGATAAGAGACAGTACTGTGGGGAGATCATGCACAAATTTAACACAGAGGTTTTTGACATGCAAATCACGAACTACATTTGGCAATCCATGCAACCCTGTGAATGACTCAGGAAAACGTTGAGGTACCAGTATGAGGGTAAAAACCGTCTTGGTCCCTGTCATGCAAATTGCACAGATGATGGGGTCTGTGTACCACTACCACTCGGATGATGAAATATCTGTGTACCACTACCACTCGGATGATGGGATATCTGTGTACCACTACCACTCGGATGATGGGATATCTGTGTACCACTACCACTCAGACGATGGGGTATCTGTGTACCACTACCACTCAGATGATGGGATATCTGTGTACCACTACCATTCAGACAATGGGATATATGTGTACCACTACCACTCGGACGATGGGATATCTATGTACCACTACCACTCGGACGATGGGATATCTGTGTACCACTACCACTGACAGCATCCGATCCCCTCTCAAAATACCTATCCTTACTTCGTACGTACAGGCGAGCTAAAAAAATTGTTGTCTAGTTAACAGACGGGAAATTAAGATCCAACTCAACTCAACCTCAAATAACAACGCCACTTCACTGGTGTTATACCCCAGCGTGCTGGTTCAATCCAAAGTTGTATGGCGACTCAGAGCAACACTGTATGACAAGTGGAGTGGAGATGAGTGACATCCTAAACTCTTGTGTATGCTGAGCTTTAGAGGATGGGCTGAGTGAATACTGCTTTCATTCCTCTGTGTTATATTACATATATGTGTATATACCTGCAGTGGACAACCACTGGCCCTTTCAGAGGTGACCGAGCAGTCAAGATCTTCTCACGGAAGTTCAGCAGAGGTGTGGCAAACGAAGGCACACCATGGTCAGGCCAGGACGTGAAGTGAAACTGTTTTACAGTTTTGGTTCTCCCTTTTTCCTGAGAAAATAAAAGCACATTTAGCAATGCTCGGAATAAAGTCCTTTGTACGTGTTCCTGACAGAATAACTACATATTGTCAAATAGTAAGACAATTTCTTAATTGCTAGATATAGACATATACATGTATCAAGTTCACCAATACTGAGCAGAGTTATCTCCCCTATCTACATGCCCTTTCTTTGGTTTTTACATACCCTAATCCTTCTAATTTTTGGAACAGATAGAGATGTGGAAAGTAGAATATTACATTTCTTTACCAGCCTTTTGAAAAAGTAAAGATAGTATGCAAGAAACCATATATTTGCATATCCTATCCCTAAATAACCTTGTAACTAATAAAGTAGGCTTATAGGTTACACATGCGCAATTCAGGCAATTGGGTCCAAGATTTACCTCCGAACTGAAGAGTGAAGAAGCACTGATTGGGTAGTGCTGCCACACAGACAGTTTAGGTTGTTGATGCATAATAAATAACTGCCTTGTTAGTTTGCACCTAATAAAAATATATCAGATTATTTGCCTGTTTTGGATAGAACTGAAAACTTTTTTGCCAGTGTTACTTCCCACTCGCCTGGAGGATACCAACGTAACAAAATACTATCACTTCACTTCCAGCAAACCACAGCTCATAAAATAGTGGTCATGCTAAGTTGATTTTTTGATATGTTATAGAGAAAAGTGCAAGCTGCATGTGGGGGTATGGCACTGTACCACACGAAAGTCATATTTTTGAGGTTGAAGTTGACAAATTTACTGTATAAATAGTAAGGAAAATCAATGCACTCGTTTAAGGCAAAGCTGTGCCTTACATTGGCATGTCTCAACTGCAGAACCCTGATGACAAAGTCTGCATAGGTCTCCTCATCCAACAGAGTCACCGTGATCAGGCCAAGCTCTAAAGAACCGGAATTTGGCCAATACTGCTCACATTTTTTCTGAAAACAAAATTAGCAATAAAACTACTCCTGCACACTGATTAATGTATGAAGTTTTCTAAAAAACATTTATTTATTTCATTGATGCTTTACACTGTACTCAATAATAATTCACTTACACAACGGCGGCGAGCATTACGATAGAAAGAAACCAGGCAGAGCCAGGGTAAAACACACGACCATCTGCAGTTTGCTGGGAGACCTTTCCAGGTATGACCAGAGGAACCCAGCTTGTCCAAAAAGTATGAATGGTTTTCACACTAGCTATGTGGTTTCCACTACATGTACTCTACATGGCTACACTACATCTGTATTATATACCTTATTTCATATATCTATTGGTTTTACAATTCATATAACTGACAAGCCAGGTGTGGTAACTTCCTACTAACAACTTCCTACTACTCGTTCAAACCAAACAAGCTGAATTCGATGGGGGTTTGTGGCTTCCCCTAATAGGTGTGTGTACTTTCTTCTACCAGTAAAAGTTAAACAACCCAAAACTATATACAAACGCATCCTTACTGTACCTGTCATAATACTCTAGTTAAACTGCAACTACAAAATTGTACTAGCCTTTGACAACATGTGGTCCCAGATTCAAATCCAACGATAAGTACTGTTGGTTTCACAGCAGCTATATGACAGGTGGGCCTCCTCCGTCATGATACAGGCTTACAAATTCTTCAACACAGTGTTTAATTACCAATCCAACATATGACTAACCAAGTAAACTGTCCCCTATTTATTCAGTAAACAATACAAATCCCTTCCCCCAAGGGATGCTCCGGATATTTGTCACTAAAAGTGCTGCATGCATGGCATGACACTTTATACACTTGCAGATCTTAAGATTTGAGGTATGTGATCAATCTCACTCCCTATAAATGACTTTAAATTAGCTAAATGAATCAGATGTGAATTTGCATAGTCTTAATGATGTCATTTAATGACAATAATTAGGTCAGTAGATCAGAAAAAAAATCTTAACAACTTCACTGAAGTGAATTTAGAGTAATGTATAGCAATCAAATTTACGGAATCTGCAATTCTCCTTCCATGTTTGATGATATTGATTAATTTTAATGATAGATCAGAACAAAATTCCCTTAAATGATACTACTGGAATTTATCAGGAAGGAAAACTGATGTGCGTCGGAACTGCTGACATTTAAAATGTCCATGACTTGGTGGTCATGTAATGATGGTACACATAGTTTGATCGAAATTGAGCAATTAGATTAGGTTAATTAACAGTGAGCCTCAACAAAAGCCTAAACAGTCAAAGACAACAACTCTGGTCACATTTCCTCATAGAGTTAAATGATATCAAGCATATCATACATTACTCTCCTTGAATATTATACATAGGCCTATAGTGCAGGCCGAAGAATGGGATATCAGGAATTGTTAGCACGATAGGAATATCACTTGTTGAGAGCTGACAATTCCTGATACCTCATCCTCACACGCTCTCTGTGTTTTATTATACCGTAAAAACAAGGTACTTGCTCAACTAGTACATTAAATCAAAATTAGTACATTGATAGCGAAGCTAGCCATCATCCAGTTGTTTACATTACAAACAAGTGGACATCAGAGAGGCACACAAAGGGAGTTAACTGCAGCTGAGTAAACACATGATTGTTGGATATTAGCATGAGATCGTTGGCTATTGCATTGTGAAGGTGGGATAATTACTTTCTGAGCATGACATTTTTTTTGCTTGAGGGTGTGATCGTTGTACATGATGTTTTGCAGATTACCCTGTGACCAGGTGTGGCAAATGAGTCACCAACTTGGTATATGTTATTTGTGCGTAATTATGTTGTTTTGTTTACTTACTGTTAATTTTTTCAAAGTTTATTTTGAATTAGAAACTCAGACATATTGTGCAGGTATTGTGATTATGTTGTATGGTGCAGAAGTTCTTTGCTAAATGTTATTTTGATTGCTACATTAATTTGTGATAACAAAAATGTCCTTAGGGTCTACTGATTTTACAATGGTACCGGTATGAATACCCTATGAATATATGTGTTCAAAGGTAGGCAATCTGTCTATAAAGACTTTTCACTTGCAACCTTGTTCTAAAAAGTGCCATGAGTAGACGTCTTTTTTTGTTAATATTATTTTCGTCAGAACGTGCTTAACTGTGCTGTCTCCCTGAGTTGTCTCCCTTCTGTAGGACTGTCACCCTTGTCTACATATCTACATATCTTACAATGACCACATACCTTTGTATCCTATAATCACATCTAATCATGCTTTCATATCCTACATTAAATGCAGCTGTAACATCATATCCTATACTACATGGCACTGTACCTTCATATCCTATATTAAATGGCTCTGTACCTTCATATCCTCCATCAGGCTGGTCAGCATGACTATCTTGCCACAATCCTGTTCCCAAATCATTCTCATGAAGTCGTTTATTATGATCGGAGTTGGTCCTGAAAATACAACAATGCAGCAAGGTGCTGGTATTGTATACTGTTGGTATAGTGAGTTACTGTCAAGTTGTTGGTGTAATAAGTTACTGGTAAGTTGTTGGTGTAGTGAGTTACCAGTAATTTACTGGTGTAGTAAGTTGCTGGTATAATAAGTTCCTGGTGTAGTAAGTTGCTGGTATAATAAGTTCCTGGTGTAGTAAGTTGCTGGTATAATAAGTTCCTGGTGTAGTAAGTTGCTGGTATAATAAGTTCCTGGTGTAGTAAGTTGCTGGTATAATAAGTTCCTGGTGTAGTAAGTTGCTGGTATAATAAGCTGCTGTTATAGTCAGTTGCTCGAGTAGTAAGTTGCTGGAATAGTAAGTCAAGGTGAAGCTTAGTTCTTGTGGGTTTACAGTTTAAAACATGATATTACTGAGACCTTACCCGTGTTAAAGGTCACAAGCAGGAACATTTTATTCATTTATAAACTCATGAATATTTTTCGCTTGCATAGCGGCCTCTGGATTAATACGTGAAGAATTTTTGTGGCAGAAGTCACAGGACAAGCGACCTCTTGGGTCACATCCAGTGGATATAAATGTAAAGGCGTCATTTTATCGCCCAGCCAGCGAGTGGTCCAGTAATATATTAAATGTGCGGTCTATAACAGATGTATACTTCGTTGCGTTGGCATGTTTGGTTGATTTTTAGCGCTATGAAATAAGCAGGAGGTACATGTCTTGTTTCAGACGAAGACGTCAGTCTGGTTCCCCAGATGGTACAGAGAGCTCAGCCAGGAACACTGGCGTCACACACGAGGTTCCCATTCCTGAGGTGCCAAATGCCGGACATGACTCCGACACGGTCACGTACGACAACATGGCGGTCGAGGAGGAGGGTCATTATGAAGCTGTCACCGAGAAGGAGTATGACAAGATCCGCTTCTCCCTGCTGGAGACGGACAAGGACACCAATTACACCAATCTGAGCTCCACTGTTTACCCAAACAAAACAGTGCCGTCAACCAAACACTGAAGAATGTATTCGTGTGTTCATAAAAATCAGCGGCAAATTCCCCTAAGCCATTTGTGACTTTAGTCAAGATTTAAATACCATTTTAAAGGCTATTGTTTGACCCAATTAATCCCAATTGTGACCACCACATTACTGTTATCAAATGTCTCAAACTTTCAGCACCAAAAAAAAACCATTGTGATGAGGTTTTGAATTAAAGTTAAAAGTGGCTTTGTGAAATTGACACCAGGATTTATTTCCTGAAATACATTTAAATGCTGTTCGAAATTTAACCAAAACCCTTGTCAATTAACATCACATCCTAAAATATATTCGGCGTGTCTGTTTTAAATACTCAGGCAGGTTAATGGTGTAATGAAATGATCAGGTCAATTCCTTACAAAACAGTTAGATAGTTTGGCTCTGAGTACATGTATTATGACGTCACAATCACATTTACGAAATTGTCTTTTACTGTCATATGTTGTAATATACTTGTCCAGCTTGGTCACCTTTACATGTTACTTATGCATTTCTTTATTTCCTTAATTGTCACAGAGGAGATAAAATTTACTTAGTTTGATGAAACATACTGCTGAGATACTGTCGCATATTGAATTGTTATATACTTGCTCAGCTCTGTCGCATATTGAATTGATATATACTTGTTGAGCTGTGTCAGAGGTTAAATTGTTGTACACTTGTTCAGCTCTATCGCATATTGAATTGTTATTTACTTGTGCAGCTCTGTCATATATTGAATTGCTATATACTTGTTCAGCTGTGTCACATATTCAATTCTTATATACCCGTTCACAGGCAGCGAAATTTGGCCTGCCGGCGAAACCCAGAAATCGGTTACGTCTTTTCCGCCTCACCTAACCGATCATTCGGTTACGCCACGTATGTTTATCAACCCGATCGGTTACGCTAATTGTTTACGTGGTTTATGTTTCAGGCATCATTCTGGATCATTAATAAAAGTATTCAGCTCAATGTTATGTTTGTTTTTCTTTTCTATGTCTAGCAGCTCATACCGTAAGGTTGGTGAACAAAAGAAAGAGAAATTTTACACTCACACGGTGTTTCAACGTTGTGTGTTGCCTGGTTGGTACTTGACTCCTGTGTCACATTTTTACGTGAAATTCCGTTATACAGGCTTATATGTTTGCAATATGCAGATAGTAAGTGTCATTACGGTATTGGGGAGCGAGTTTGGTATCCCTGATTACTGATAACTAACGCAGTTTCCAACGCACGTGGTGTGAGTCTTACCACAGTGATATATATATATATATATATATATATATATATATATATATATATATATATATATATATATATATATATATACTCGCTACAGGGCCGGGAGAGACCTTGACGTCACAGACCTGTGCTCTAAATCAGAACGCAGCCGGTGAGGTCCCGTAAGGGTTCCATCAATCTGTACGGTAGACTCGACTAATTTGGGCTCGAGTAGCAGTTAAACTACATGTACATGAAAAGGTAACCTTGTTTTATTTACTTGCGTGATCGTGAAAAGATAAGTCAAAATAAATAATTTGAGTATTATCTCAAAGCCTGTAAAGCATATATGAATGATTACATTTCCATGTGACCAGCACAGGCAGCTGGCTGTGGCTGAAATCGATGTTTCTATTTTTAGACGCGTTGCCATACTGGCCGCGTTGTGATTATGAAAGCTGTTCAGTCCAGTTTATCTGTAGTTACCTAATGCACACTGACTCTAAGCACGTTCTCGTTGGACAGTTGGCCTAACCGATTTTCCGGTTAGCCAAATTGAACCGCACGTAACCGTTGCGCGACAGACGGTTTCGTTTGCGCCAAATTTCGCTGCCTGTGTTCAGCTCTTACATATTGAATTGTTATATACTTGCTCAGCTCTGTCGCATGTTGAGTTGTTATATACTTGTTCAGCTATGTCACATATTAAATTGTACACTTGTTCAGCTGTGTCACATATTGAATTGTTATATACTTGCTCAGCTCTGTCGCTTATTGAATTGTTATATATGTGTTCAGCTATGTCACATATTAAAGTTAGTTTGGCTCTGAGTACATGTATTATGACGTCACAATCACATTTACGAAAATGTCTTTTACCGTCATATATTGTAAAATATACTTGTCCAGCTTTGTCACCTTTACATGTTACTTATGCATTTCTTCATTTCTATAATTCTCACAGAGGAGATAAAATTTACCTAGTTTGATGAAATATACTGCTGAGATGCGTATTAAATTGTTATATACTTGTTCAGCTATGTCACATATTGAATTGTTATATACTTGTTCAGCTCTGTCGCATATTGAATTGTTATATTCTTGTTCAGCTCTATTGCATATTGAATTGTAATATACTTGTCCAGCTTTGTCACCTTTACATGTTACTTATGCATGTCTTCATTCCCTTAATTGTCACAGAGGAGATAAAATTTACCTAGTTTGATGAAATATTGTACCTGATGTTTTATTTATGTATTATGTAAAAAAAAAAAGAAAACAACATAAAAACAAAAATACAGTAAGAAGGCAGTTTTATTGCTTTTGGGGGGTAAAGTAAACATACAGACTGAGCCTGCGATAAAGCAGGGACCATAAGTGTACTATATGTGACGAGTCCAATGTGATACAAAATCGTGAACGAGACGTCAAATATTATGGTGAGCCAGTGAACAAAATAGTGCCCAGTGATATACAGTGTATATCACACTATAACGAATGATAGGCAATTAATACTGAAAAACATAAGTATAATAGTGCTGCGGGCTCAGCCTGAAATTAATCCACACATATATCTGTCTATATCTATATCTATGTATATAAACAGAGGTGCGAGGATGATGGGATAAGTTCTAAACAAATGGACCCTAAAAGAGGATACTGGGTGATGGGTATTTTCCGCTCTGATATCTCGACTGAGGTCTCACGGTATACGTGATCTACCATGGTAACGCATATATAGCCAGGGCACTTATTATACGTGTAACAAACATAGTATAATGGAAGTTCTAATTCATTTAACACAAGGACACAACGGCACAATATACAGTTTAATGGCAGTAAACTAATTCAAAAAATACAGAAAAAAAATAAAATAAAAAGAAAACAAGTATACAACGGCACGGACAAAATGAAAGCGCTTAAAGAAAAAACGGCTATCAGACAAATTATAGTAGGCCTACATACAATGCTCAGCATGTGGTCAGTTATTCATTTCTATCTTGACAAAATGAGATTATTTATCTGCGCGCACAAATGTTTGAACTAAAAGTATATCTGTGCAATTATCATAGTCAAGGAAAAACATATTTTATTCTGTTCAGCTCGTGATATTATGACATAGACTTCCCCTTGTTTACCTCAAACTTAATTTCTTTTTGGGAGATCTGTGATCAAACCCGGGTCGAGTCTTACCAAAGACTTTAGAAATGGTACTTCATGCTGCCTCGGTTGGCGCACTGAGAGGTTAGAGCAAGGAAACAGGGCTGGTTGGCGCGGTGTTATTATAATGTGACGGGCTCGGGTGTCATGAATGGTGTTTTCGGCTTTTTTCTTGTCTTCATTTTCAAAAGAGTTCTACATTCTACATTTCAGCAGCTAACAACAGAAACACGTGAACAACTTCTCGTAGCATCTGTTTTAGACATTTGAACTGCACATCTCACAACAGAGCCAAAAATTACCAACCAAGTCTACCTAAGGCAAGTGTTTGTACTTGACTTTGTAGCGACTGTAAATTTTGACAACAGGGTACACTCGATTGTAATTTTGACTTAATTTGACTATCATATCATGCAATCCCTTTATGAAAGAGGGTGTCGATTGTACTGTAGGGCTACGATCGTTATCTGAGTGGGTTTCTGATGACAGTTTAACCGGCTGAGTGATTTAAAATCAACTTAGGCATGCATGACCCTCTATGAAAAGTGGCCCAGGTCTGTTGGTATGGTATACGCCGGTAGAGTGTTAACATCGAACTTGACTAATATACTTAGTGCCTATATAAAAACAAATCCGGTATTTAATCAAGCTGTTTCTCTTTTCTACAGTTCTGTTAATCCCAGGTAGACTGTAATAAATAAATTTTAAAAAATAAAAATAAAAAAACGCCGAAAAACCAAATGAAGTCGCCTGCATACGCAAACGTGTTAAACTGGTTTTTTTTTCTCTCAGTGGGCTTAAATTAAAGAGTTACCGGTAACATGCATGGGACTAAAGCGTTCAATTTTAGTCAATTCTGTCACATCGTTCTGTACTACAGTAATGCTCTCATCAGTGCTTTATCGTCCTCTTGGAATACATAGCATAGAATGTAAATTTTGGTCTGAACAATACATAAAAACGAAAAGAAAAAGCACAAACATGACTAAACCTGAAGCATTGTCACACATACTTCCTGCATATACCCATGACTTCCTGGTCGAGTTACGTGTGACTAAACTTTACCCGGGCCTTGATAATTTACAAACGAAGTGACGTTATGTTGCGCTGTTCGACGCTGACAGCTAAGAAATCAGAACCCACAGCCTGCTACGAATCCCTAGAAATATGATTTCAGAACGATTCATCTGTGTTGTGATCGCAGCTTTGTGGTGGCTAGAAGCGGGTAAGTTTGACATGTTGATTGTTCTGGCATGTTAATTGTTCTGGCATGTTGATTGTTCTGGCGTGTTGATTGTTCTGGTATGTTGATTGTTCTCGTATGTTGATTGTTTTGGCGTGTCGATTGTTCATATGCTAAACCGTACGCGTGTAAATACTGGGACTGCGTTGTGCCCTACTGTACTTGGTAATTCCTACAGGTCGAAGTCTGATGACGGCTTAACTGCCTGTTTATTCGAATACCCTCCGCTAGTTCACGTATGAAAGGGGTTAAAGAAGATGTTTTGAGATGGGAACGGCATAAGGAACGGAGTGACAGACCAGGACAGGTACAAATGTCGGAATTGAGGGGGATTCTATTCTCTATTTTCTCAAGAATTCGGCCTACAAGCCATTTATTGTGAAATCATGATAGCTGTCCTTTACATAAGTTCTGTCTTACCCTGAGCGTCTGTGTCAGTGTCTAATAACAGAGAAAGCAAACAAATGTCAAGGGTGGTATTTCTGAAGTACTGCAGGTATTGAGGTCAGAGCTGTACTGTAGAGCTAAAGGCAAGACAGGTGACCGCTCTTCGTGCGGCATGTGAAAAGAAATGTTATTTGAGTCTGCTCGACTGGGTGTGGTCTTGCATATCAGCCTCGAGAACAAAGTGTAGAACTCGCGATAACTACTGCTGTATCCCCTGTGAATTCTGCCATGCAGAATCATGTGGTAAGTGTGTAAATATATTTAAATATCTGTGGTTCAGCTTGAGCACGGACGGATATGATAATAATACCCACGGAGCCTGTAAATAGGCACTGCTCAACAGTTCGGTACGTTCGCCATCGCGTGCAGTTCTTTACATGACGCAAAAGTAGTCACCTCAGATCAGGTGAGGACAATGCCCGAGCCTCGCTTTCGACGTGGCTGTTGTAAAAAAGATATGGCGCCAAAGCGTATTAGAGATGTAATCTCAACAGTGGCAGTAGGTATATCTCTATTTAAGAATGGGTTTGCACACCTGTAGAGCACAGTAACTCGAGGGAGATATTCCATCGTCGATACGGTGTGTGCACATTAAACACCCTAAATTCCTAACTTAATGTATTGTGTATTAGAAAGAAAGTTAAAATGTTATGGATGGTGTCTCAGAAAAATACAGGATGTCTGGAGGTTTTATATTCATGTGTACCTACACGTTGCTACCAAGTCTAATTTGCTAGTATATTCTGTGAAATGAAAGATAGCCGCTGATTTATTTTCTCACATACATCAATCATGTTAAGTTATCTTTTCACCTTTTGCCTACACCCCATGAATATTCTTGAGAGGGAAGAAAATTTACATCGATGCTGCAAAAAGATTAAAGCGTTTTTTTTTTCTTGATTTTATATGGTTTGTCCGAAAAATGTACAGATCTGTTGGCCGACGTGGCTCTATCTCTTGTATAGTCCTATAAAATATGACTGTGCTTTGTATTTCTGACATGACTGTCATATTGTAAACGTTACGTTATTTATTGGCGAAAAATAACTAACTCCCAACAACAACAGCACGCGCCCAGGACATGGTCAGAAAAAACATAAATTTAGTACTGGGGGTCGATCCCGCTCAGCCTTTTCTTCCATCATGGCAGACAACCACTGTTTTAAGCCGATGTTTCTTCCGTCATGGCAGACAACCACTGTTTTAAGCCGATGTTTCTTCCGTCATGACAGACAACCACTGTTTTCAGCCGATGTTTCCTCCATCATGGCAGACAACCATTGTTTTAAGATCAAATCCTTTATATTAAAGCCGAATTTGCTTCTAGCTCCTGATCGGGCACCATTTTGGTTGTCGAAGGTAAATATAAATGTCCATATACATACCGACTTTCATGACATAATATCTGACCCGACAATTGCCTGTAACTGAACATCAGTTTAATGAAGTCAGTGACTGCTGACAGATCAGTTGTTTCGGATAATTTTTAGGAAGTATATAGGATTAAAATAACCAAGGTCTATCTCTCATCAGGGGTCTACCTAACTGTAGGTATGAGACTGGATGATCAGCGCTTCAAAGTACTGTTTATATTATATGTGCTTTGTGTAATAGTCTTTAGTACGGCGTAAAACACCAGTCAAATAAATACAAAAATGGTATATGTGCTTTAAGGTCATATCTAAACTCGGAAGATTATTTCTCCCAGATTCTTTCCTCTTCTGTATACTATCATCGGTTTAGACGAAAACAATTTCCATGCAGATTCATCCGATTGGAGGATGCCAATATCTCTTGAGGATAAGTGATATGTTAGATTTCACACACGGATAAGTTGTTGTGATGAAACGGGTGGGTTTCGCTTTATCAATAGAAGCAGTGTCGTTAAGTGTTTGTTAACGCTTTGAACCATAAGTCTGGTAATGGCGATCGATCCCGTTCAGTCTTTGCTTCCATCGTGATAGACTGACACTGTTTTAAGCCCATGTTTCAAGCGGATGTTTTGAAACAGCCGAATTTGCGCTTACATCCTCATCGCACACCATTTTGGTTGTCCAAGATACTGCCTAGATGCGTGCATGCGCGGGTCATTTTCCTGTTGATGAAATTTAAATTGAATCATAATGTTAATAAAACCCTGACTGAGGTACACTGACAAGAAGCTGTATTTCACAGGTTATTTGCGACTACTTGCCACAAGTAATTCATAAACTGTTAGTAAGTGCATCGCTGTGGCTGTAACACAAGGTACATGTACCTTCTGGCTTATCCCACTTGTGTCCCCCACCTCTGGTTGAGATATGGATATTCAGCGTGGAATCAAGAGATGCTGAAAGGAAAGTACTCAACACATGTAAATAGGATTACGTTACTTTAATCCGAAGCCTCGGCGATATTACAGAAGAAGCACTCCCCTGAACGGGGCTGTTCAATTTATCAGATAAAACCCAACAAACTATTAACATATTTATGGTAATCTATATTCATTGAAGAACAATGTTGGGATGCGTAACAAGACTTTTCTATTATCTTGTCACAGTTGAGTCATTCTACAGTAACTGCAATATTTATGTCACAGGACATTTGGGGTGATTTGTGTTGGGATTTTAACGCCTTTCTCGACAGCATATCTACGATCTGCATGTGTCACATACTGTTCACTTGTAAATGCATGAAGATTTAAAATTAATTACATTGTACTGAACATAAACGGCCTCAATATCGGCTCAATTGCTATGTCACCAGTCCGATTGTATATTTTCCGCCTTCGATTTAAAGTGCTAATTATGAATAAATGCTGTTGATTTTGGCTGTGTCCTGGTGTATTACTACTACTACTCTTACAGCCTAAGTATATAAAAACACGCAAAACTATCATAACGACCAGTAAATTATGATTTGAATTCATGTCACTAGTTTTTTTATGTCAGTGGTGTTACCCAGACCGGCATGAGCACCAAAACAAAGAGTACTCCCTCTTGTTGCAAATCTCTGCCACTAGAGGGGGCAGTGAGTATTGGCGCGGTTTTTGGTAAGGAGCGTGGCGGACTTGTCGTCGGCGAAGTGTGAATAAATGCGGAAAACTCAGAGCAAGGCAAGTGCGAGTTTTTTTTATAGGTCATTGGTGTTACCACCATTCAACAGGTCTAATTTAGTAACAATATAAACTATTTAATTTAGGGCATTGGCCGGTTCGTCTTCTCACTAGATTGCCATTCATGTCCAGGCCTCCATCTTATGCAAGGGAGTAATCATTATTTTTGTTCGAAATGTCAGTGGTGTTACCAGTCAGTGGTGTTACTAGGTTATGTGTAACACCACTGACATCAAAGTCACACCACTGACTTTAAGACCAAATGCGCTAATCTTTCATGCCATGGCTACTTGCAGATTACATTATGGGGCGCATAAGCAACGCCGAGAAGCAAAGACTGTATAGACAGAGGCGTGATTCGGATCCTGAGCGGCGAGGCATAAATAACAAGACTCCGAGGGGAAAACGTCTCCAGAGGCGGGTATGGGCACAACAACAGCGAAACAGCCTCAATAAGAAAAGGTTGCTGGAATTAACACCGCCCCCAACACCACAAGTTGATATGGACATAACAAGGTAAATGTTATCTTTGTGACATAACACTGTAAAACGTGTCAGAAAATGGTTGAAGAAGCTTTTATTTCACCTTTTCATTTAGATCCATGTACATTTGTCCATACCACATATGCACACATACATGAAAAACACATATATGGAAAAAAACGCAACATTAGGCTTATATATATATATATATATATATATATATATATATATATATATATAATATATATATATATAAGTAAAAATAGGCTACATAAAATATTAGATAAAAAAGCATATGTATACTCATAATTATACAATAAATGACAATATAACTAAAACGTTTAATATTGCAAAATCCCGTGTATATACAGTTTTAAGATAAGGTTAATAAATGGTAAAGTAAATCCATTTTTTTTCTCCAGGCAGAGAGTTCAGGGAAGAAGATTAGTGGCAAAAAGCAGATCAAAAATGTACCGAGACAATCTGAAGTTAAGAGAAACAGTGCAGAGGCAATTGAGGGAAATCAACAGGTACAAAAAGCGAATCAGTAGACTCTCGAACCCACCAAATCAGGATAGCCCAAGGTCAAAAACCAGAAAACTACTCCGAAACATATACCGCTCACCACAGAAAGTACGAAAGACTCTGACATTTCATCACGCAATGATCCAAGGTCTTCAGCACCCCTACAAGGCTTCCAAAACTCAGCGAGATAAGCAACAGATTGCCCGACTTTTCACAGGACGAATCTTGCGAAAGTACAAACTTCTATCAATGGCTGCAAACACAATTGGGTTTTCAAGCAACCAACGACGAGGGACCGTCAGGGCTAGTCGAGCTGCAACTGGCCTACGTAAACAACTTCATGATTACTTTCTGCGAGATGATGTGAGCAGCATTGTTACAGCAGTTGTATGCGACACC
This sequence comes from Liolophura sinensis, assembly GCF_032854445.1. Taxonomy (NCBI): domain Eukaryota; kingdom Metazoa; phylum Mollusca; class Polyplacophora; order Chitonida; family Chitonidae; genus Liolophura; species Liolophura sinensis. The sequence goes on along the minus strand of NC_088301.1, from coordinate 30,074,768 downwards.
AAATCAAAAGACTGTGCGTATGGTACCTGCAGTGAGTGTAAACTAACGGCCTACCCTGTAAATAAATCTCCTAGTCAAGACGTCGTGTCCGTAACTCAGTGGCAGAGACAAAGAAGACAAGGCAAGCAGAAAAACACAGAAGAATTGGTAGATTCTGTCGTAACAGTGAAAGGTGCTGTGGATATCCAAGAGGACCAACTCGTTCAGAGGTTTCAGTCTGATCTTGATCGCTTGAAAAAGCACATCTACAACATCCGGCGGCAGTTCCATATATATCAAACCCTACGACAAAGTCTACAACCCAATGAGTGTCTGATCCACATTGACTTCTGTGAGGATTACCAATGCCGTTATTCGACCGAAATCCAGTCTGTGCATTTTGGGGGCTCACACCAACATGCTTGCATACACGCAGGGGTTTTGTACGTCTCTTCGTCACAAGATGCAATACCATTCAGCACCATATCAAATTCAACGCGACATGACCCAGCTGCCATCTGGGCTCACCTGGATCCAGTTCTGTCATGGATTCATCAGAAACATCCATTGATAAACACATTGCACTTTTTCAGCGACAGCCCCTCAACGTAGTATCGGCAAAAAAGCCAACTTCTTCCTTCTTTCTACAGAGCCATTCAATCACGGATTCTGTACAATTTCATGGAATTTTTTTGAGGCAAGTCACGGAAAAGGCGCTCCAGATGGTGTGGGCGGCGCTCTTAAAAGAGCTGCAGACCGATTAACACGCGAAGGAGTTGACATTGATAACGCCTTTACCCTGTTCCGTCACCTGAAAACCGCAAACACCAACGTTCACCTATTTTTTGTAAACAGCGATGCAGTGGATCTTAAAACTGAAAAACTTATCAAGGCCGGTACGCTTACTGCTGTTAAGGGCACTATGCAAATACACCAAGTTCTAAGCCTAGCTCCTAATACTCTGAAAGTTAGATCTGTAAGTTGTTTGTGTGGCAAGGAGCAAGGCGTTCTTGACTGTCTGTGCTTTAACCTAAGAGATACAAGCGTCTTTAAGCAACCTGCAGATGGCAGAGGCTCAGATGGAACCCCTCGCTTAATCCCACGCGATGTACCAGCCGAGGTGCCAGTTGACTCAACAGTCGGGGTGCCTGTTGATTCAACCGCCGACGAGCCAGTTGATACAACCGCCGACAAGCCAGTTCATGTAACAGCTGATGCGCCAGTTCTTGTAACAGCCGCTGTTAGACCAGAAAATACTACAGAGCCGTCACAAGCATCACCCCATACATTATCTGGCATAAATCGTCCAGAGTTCATCTGTTTGGATAAAGTTGGAGAGTGGTGTATCATTGAATACGACGGCGAAAGATATCCTGGTCGAGTCTTAGCTGTAGAGAACGATGATATCCAAGTGCAATGTATGCAAAAAGTTGGCATGAATCGCTTCTTCTGGCCCCTACACCCAGACGTTAATTGGTACACAGACGAGCAAATCCTTTGCTTTATTCCCGAACCAGTGTACGCCAATAGACGCCATGTCATGGTTGAGAAATTAATTTGGGAGCAAATCGAAGCCACATTTCCACGTGATTAACCTTAGAACCTCAGAAACTGTTATTTGTTGGATTTTTGAAAATTTGTCCTACTGCGCAAAAGCCTTATATTAATGTTGACCACATTCGGTTTTAACATTGGCAGTATCCTGTCGAGCAGACATTTTAAGTTTCTTCAGTGCTATAAACTACACACATGTCATTATCATTCAACATATTTGTGCCCAAATGGCAATGTCAAAGAGCGTTATAACTGACATTGGCCATTGTGTATAAAAATTGTCAAGCCCCAAACACCACAATTTCTACTTTTTCGTCCATGTCAGAATTACATCTATGATAGTAAAATTGACAAAAGTCTGTTCCCATTAATTGCCGTTTTTGCTTTACCTGAAGTGAGACAGAATGTTAAACTTAAATTCAACACAGTTTGTTTCACATACATTTGGTAAAATATATTTGTATGCTGTGAAAACTCTGTGCAGGTTACCATATTGTCAGTGGTGTTACTTGTGTCAGTGGTGTTACACCCGTGTCAGTGGTGTTACCGGCTACTTTTTGGAAATAATAACGAAAACTGTAATCTTTCTTGTCAGATATTTGCCTAGGAGAATAAAGATTACTGTATGCATGTGTTCATTGAGAAGTCGTTTTGTCGATGTGTGCGATATTATGTAAAATTTGGGGTTTTAAACCAGGGCGGTCCTACATGGATTTCCCCTGCATAGTATTAGCATAGGCCCAATAACTTCACCTTAAGAATAAACAAGGAAAATATTTTTGCATTCTTATCAGGTGACATATAACAAAGCTTGCCGTGCCTTTATAGTTTCTGAACATAGACTGTTTTCAGCTTCACGGATTGGTGTTTGTCAGTAACACCACTGACAGCTGCACCGACTGGGGCTCTATGATTTTCTCTTCCCAGAGAATATCGTGAACACGTAAGCTCTAATTTGACTACGTATGGTTTCCCCAAGTCCCACTGAATGTGTAATGAACGTGATTCGCTGCTTTTATTCAAAGCCCATGGGAATCAAAATACCTCGAACAATATGTTAGTTACTGTAGAATGACTCGGTTAACCTTGCATCATATCTCGACAACTCTTGGCAACAATAACAAATGATCTTTTTCGGTATTTTACGGTAATACAGCTTTCGACGATTACTGTGTAACTCAGGTGTACACAAGTCAGCATTGAATATCTTTGTGAATAAAACTTCTCTGACAATAACTGCTTTTATCATTTCTTAACCGACTTGGAACCTTCTATACCGTACTACTTGAAAACACAGGTTATCAGAAATACACATACTGAGCATTATTGCATTAACATACGCTTAACGCAATTGAGCATACAAAGTATCTAACATTACTAAGTGAACAATTCTAACACTGCAATCAACTGGAAACTTCATACAATATCCTGTTAGTTCTTCCGTTAATATTCATAATTTCTCTAAAATGTGTGGACCGGCGTTCCCTCACTAATGATGAACTACGCCTAGAACCTCTGACATCTCGTTATGGTTTACATATGTGGAGCTAATTTAAGTATAGTTATAAAAACTAATGCAGCATAATTATCTGTCCGACATTGGTGTTTACTCCAAAGAAACCTATTATCAGTTACATTTCCTTCCTTTTCATACAACTATATACTTCACATCTGTCTATCATAGAACAGCAGAAGGCTGAGCGTATCCCCCTGCTCTCGATCCTACGTACAACGAAGGCTGTTCACATTATCATTATTTATGAAAATCTACTTATCTCACAAATCGATCAGCGTAACTCTTACGTGTTTACCTACGCATGGGTTTAGCCATTGTAGATATATTTGTGTTAAATTTCCACCAAACCTCAGTCTCTTGCTGAGGTCAGAGTGTTTACCTTTCCTTCAGTAGGGTCTATCCCTTTACTCGATATCCTATGATCCATGAATTCCAGTTGTGGTAGTCCAAATAGATATTTGTCCTTATTCAATGTTATACCCATTTCACAGATTGAATCCATTGCTTTCTTCAAGCGACGATCACGTTCCTGCCTATGTTTACCGTGAATCATAAAACTGTCAGAACTTTTGGCTGTCACTTCAGTATTTTTGGAGCAAACGCATAGCCATTAGTGACAAATTGAAATGGGGTGCCTACTTTGAGATATTAAAATTTCAGCAATTCATGCCGATATTCACGATATTGTTTTCTACAACAATTGCATATAAGTTATAAATAAAAAACATAAGTAAACGACGAGACAGTATTTCAGTTTTACTGGAAATAAATGTTAGACAAGAAAGGGACATTGTGATGGAAGGGTATGCGGTGTTCGATCAGAAATGGATATCCGCCATGGTCAAAATAAATAACAGGTAGCAAGGCATAACCAGTTTCGTATTAAATAGTATTACCCTACCAGACAGGTTTTGCTTTTCCAATGAACATTTTTATGGACGGGTGCAAATTTCAAAGAAAATGCCAATCGGGAGTTCAGACACACCTCGTCACAAGATTAACTGCAAGAACAAAGACGAATGCCTACTTACCGTTTTGACGTCTGATGTCCATAAGTAACAAGTTGTTTTGGGTCACGCATGTCAGTTCACGAGGAATCGAAAGAATTTGCAAGCTTCAACGCCTCCCAACGGAAAATTTGTACACTTTTAGCCCTTACTGCCGCGGAAGTGGAAATACATGACCATCACGTTTAGATCTATGGATTTCAGAATAACAAGGTAGTTTTTAGAGTTGGAAAAAAAAACCGTGGGTCAAGCAAAAACGTGAAGGAACAGAACACCACCGGTAGCAAGCCTCTTTAAGTTCGACAGAGTGACTTAACTGTGTACCTGTATCACGTAACAGTAGACTACATGCATTCTAGAAATACATCGCTTTTTGTTTATGCCTCAGTACGTAGTCATTTATGGTTGTTGCAACGTGCCTTCACCCTGTTTCCACACAAAGAATTAATACCATTCTCAGATTTTTGGGACCTACATTTCGGTAAACCGGAGCATTACAGTGCCCTGAGAGAGAACAAGTATGGTCTAGGCTATATGTCTGTGATCAGATGGGAGCTTCAGACAGGATGTCCTACGACCACGTGACTCAGGGTCAGGGTCAGTTTAGTAATTACCACCTGTGTTGTAGTTTCAGGTCAATGTTCTTAGAACACGTATGGACCAAACTGTAGGTATGACTGTCACTGTGGTCCGGGTGTGAGCTGTGAGATTCAGACAGGATTTCCTAAGACCACGTGACTCAAGGTCAGACTGGTTTAGTAATTACCGTGTGTGTTATAGTTTCAGGTCAGTGTCCCCAGAACAAGTGTGGGCCAGACAGTACGTATGACTGTCACTGTGGTCAGGTGTGAGCTGTGAGCTTCAGACAGGGTGTCCTAAGACCACGTGACTCAGAGTCAGACTGGTTTAGTAATTACCGTCTGTGTTTTAGTTTCAGGTCAGTGCCCTCAGAACAAGTATGGACCAGACTGTAGGTATGACTGTCACTGTGGTCCAGGTGTGGACTGTAATCCTCAGACAGGCTGTGGTGGGAACTGTGCTGACGGATGGGATGGGTCGACTTGCCAGAGGCGTGAGTATATTTTTTTTCAGTCTTTCAGGTGCATATTTAGATGTCAGAACTTATCTGCACAACTCATGAACTCATGAGTTCTTTTTAGATGAAAGCTTCGTATTTTCATAATTATGATTCATTTGGAATTCTTTTTAATTCTTCTCGTATAGCTTTCGGTAGTAAAATGACAAGAACAGATACAACTCTCCTTGTTTGGTACAAAACACGATCCTCACGTTCAGTACTGTGAATCCATGCCTTCCTGAGTGCCAATTATTATAAAGTCATCTGCAGACATGAAACAACTAACTGCAGGGTTCCTCAGGGATATGTTTTACAACCTAATGAGGAGCACCGATCAGTATACATTTTAATGTAGCACATTTAATGTCTTTGTCAAATATCTTCAAACCTTGTTAGAAAACTCTCACAATTTTATAGCTGCTTATGTATCAATTAAAATTGAAGACACAATTGATAATGATAACTTGCCTTAATTGTTGAGTTAACACGTTATTTAATACTGAGAGAAAACAATATAAATTAAATTGCTTCGTGCGTTGATATTTTTTGTTGAGTATATATCCTGTAATCGAAGCGAAACATCACCTGAATTATTGTGGGCATATATGAACATCAGCCAAACGCCTGTGTGCTGAGCATGATGAAAGATACATCTCTGATAGAAGGCACTGTGTCATATAGAACCCAGTACATTGGCTCTATAGATCGACCATACCAGCCTTTACAACAGCTAAAAACTAAGAGAGATGGGTATATTATGAATCAGGTGTTTTACTTCCTTCTGTGCTTTGCATCAGATTACCTTGTCTACATTTAACTCTGTGTCCTCCTGTAGGCTCTGTTTTGTTTACAAGCACTTGACTCTTTCAGCAGGCAGATGTGATTCAGTACATGTATAACTGTAATTTTAAGTGACTCCAGTCCAAAGTATGAAAGCTCAGAATATTAAAACTTCTACCAGGTTAACTTTTTACACATCAGAGTCCTATAATTTTGGTTTTATTTGTGTGCATTATGTGTTACTTGTGGTTTGTTAATTGCATTGCTAGACTGTGTATTCAGTAAAGCTGCAGTGTGCATTTAGCATTCTGGTCATAAGCCACACTGTAACAGCACAGTCAGACACAGAATTTCTGCTGATAACTATTGTCCAAACTGCTCATCTACACATACAATAATGATAAACAGGTGTAGCTAATTAGAATAAATCATCAATGTGGACACAAATCCTGTTTTATTTGATAGCTAGTATGTACAATTTTCAACTTCATCATTAACTATCTTGCATATAAAACAGTGATGTTCCTTTACAGTCAGTTTTTGTTATTACTAATTCTAATCCCTTCTCTTCATCATGAGAACCAGGTTATATGAAGTTAGACAGTATCTTCAAATAAGTATGTGTTTGAGGGTTTAAATGTAGGCTTACATGTACATGTACTTGTATTGACTAGGGTAACTGCATAAGGATTTTCAGCAAACATGTATAGTGCATGGACTGCCAAGATAGACAGTCAGCTGTTGGTGTTAGTCTAACATCATTTACATTATTATTTCAGAGAATGTAGCTTAGCAACAGGCAGCTAGTCATAGTCCAGACACGTATTGTGAAGGGGGTCCTGGCACGTGTCATAATGCCAGCTTGGCTGTAGATGGTAAACGAGGGTATGACTTCTTCGCAACTCCATGTACTCAAGCAGGTCGTACATCTGTTCTTAACACCCTGGCTGAGTGGAATGTCACCTTGGATCAGACCTACAATATCTACAGATTCGCCATCGACGTCAGGGATGATGATGGTTGTTGTAAGTGTAAAAACACGCATTAGGCATATCCACGTACTACATGCACGTTTCCGAGTCAGACAGAATACATTTTGTTGTAGAAGTTGACCTGTTTTCTTCTTTATATACATCTGACTGAAGGTTGTATTGTATCAAGAAGATGACATTGAGTTGGCAAATAAAATTACCAGAAATGCTATTTCACAGAAGTTGTGGGAATTTTATAAACTCGTAACGTATATAGATGTATACAAAAACTCTTGCATGCTCTGCTTACTTTTACTAGGTGGTGGGCGTATCAATCAATTTGTGCTCAGCGTAGGTGAAACATCGTCTGGTTCAGCAAACTACCGAGAATGTTACAGAGACCAAACACAAGGAGGCCCACGTAGCGATGGTCCTGGTCCAACAATCAAGGGGGATTGTGGGAATTACACTCCTCTGAGAGGAAACGTCGTCCAGATTAAACAGACACGAATGTATCCATTGAGCCTTTGTGAAGTGCTGATATACGGTAAACTTTATTTTTGGTTGGGGCTCTTTCTGTTGAAGCACTGTCACTCGTATGAATCCGAAAGTGTGTTGCCATACAACCAGGGTCACCTCCCACAGGCTACATGTACGTGTATATCCTCGGTGAAAAGGGGCAACTTTGATACTTTGTTTCCCAGCTTCTGTTTCGCACGCATTAGCCTTCCTTCTTTCTTCCCAGTGGAAAGATCTTGAATATTGCATTCTAATTAACATAGTTTAACATAGATATTTACGTCAGACATTCAGTGAGAAATAACACCATCAAGATGGAAGTAAATGTTTGGACTGTGGGATTGGATTGCATCTTGAAGAACTGTCACAGATAGTGATGATAGGGTTTCAGCAACAAATGACGCAATTAGATACATGTATTTGTGAGACAGGGTTCCAGCAACAAATGACGCAATTACATACATGTATTTGTGAGACAGGGTTCCAACAACAAATGACGCAATTAGATACATGTATTTGTGAGATACGTTTTCTTTTTATTAGGATTTACCTGGCTGAAAGTGCTTAATGGATGACTTAACTATGCACAACTACAGTGGAGCGCTTTAATTGTACCTTTACATGCTATAATAGGAATGTTGTTCATTGAAATGCAATATATCATATTACAATGTGGTAGAGCGTCCGCTTCGGGACCGGTAGATCCAGGATCAATCCTTGATCGAGTCACACCTAAGACTTTAAAAGAGGAAGTTGTAACTTCCTCGCTTGGCGTTCAGCATGAAGGGGATAGTGCAACGACTGGTTGACCCGTATCAGTATAATGGCTTGGGCGGGGCGGCTTACTTGCCTTCGGTAAGTTGTCTCAGTAAAGCAGAACTAAATAAAAGAGCGTTGGAAATCCGTCCTGCAACAAGGAGGCACATTACACGTACATGCACCCTAAGGATTCCTTCGTCGTCATATAACTGAAAAATTGTTGAGTACGACGTTAAACCCCAAGCACTCACTCACTCAAGCATATTACAATGTGAGTCAAAGTTCAAAGTCTTTTATGGGTAATGTTTACTGACAGATGGTTTTTAGGATTTTTTCAAGACTTAGACAGTAAAAAATCATCTATAACGGTTGCCACCTCAATAGTCCCAGATAAATTTGTCTTCGTCCATTCACTTAAGCTTTTATATGACTTCAATAATCTGACGAAATATTTATGATCAGCTGTGTGTCTCGTTTTTGGCAGTTCTCTGGGCAATCAAAGCTGCCAAACCATGTGAAATACATAAATCTTTTTTGTTTTCTGGCGTAACTTTTAAATACCTATCATATACTAAAATTACAGATTTCTAGCCATAGTGGTATAGATTCTGCGTAAAGAGAATTACAATAATAACCATAAGAAAAACAAGAGGAATTCCCGTAAAGCTGCGTGAACCCTTAATTATCAGTACAGAGTAGTGTACCATGAACTCCAAATTAGGTGACTTCAACTCTCTCCACGACAGACCAGTCAAATGCACCAGCCCAATGCTCTCTCGAAAGACACCTTGTGTTCTGATATGTGTGAACAATCGTGCAATCCGTGTTAGTCAATGAATTTTCCTTAAGAAAAAATACGATGGGAAAGGAGTACAAATTTTCATTGGTCAAAGTGAATATTTGTCTTCATTAATATTCACGTAACTTACACAGATCAACCCTCAAAATTTGAAACCAGAACAAAGGTTAATTTTCATATGTATCTTGCGAAACCTTTAGTTCGGTTAAGCTAATGGTGTTTGCATACCCTACGAGTTCTACAAATGGGTTACAACAAAACATTTAGATAAGTGGACAAATTTTATCTTACACTGGACACTCCCAGTACAGTAAACACCATTTGTAAGCCATTGAGTGATTGACAGTTCCAGTTGCCTTATTTGTAAGGAAAATGTTGTAATAATTCAATAGCTTTCGAATTAAATTAGATATGACTAATTAATAATGACATGAGAAAACGTTTTTATTAAAGGAGTTCAGGTAGTATCGTCTATCTCCTATAGAGAGTCGCCAATATTCAGCTGCCTGTAAGATAAGTCATACTCGTTCCCAAAATTTCTGGTAGAGCTTGTGTTGTTGCGTTTCACGGACGGAAGGCAATTTTAGTACCGAGTATGAATGATTTTACAGACAGCTGAATATAGGCGATGTTCTTAAGGAAATAGGCTATGCAGGATTGTAGTCAAGAAATCAGCTGTGAACTTTTGATATTGGGTAAGATGTTTGGGGACTGGAAGTCCACGCATATGCTTTAATAACATTAGTACATACTAGTAAAAACCATCCGTAGACCAATCAGCTTTAGTTCCAGTGAGGTGTGTACAACTATGATTACTGTTTTGCCTTTTGCCAGCAAACGTCACATGACCGATGGGTAGACACGTGAAAATTTCGAGTCTTGTGATTGTAAGTGGCTTGTGTCTTCGTGTAGATAAAACCAGTCTGTATGATTAAAATTTCACCTGAGGGAACTCGATTAAATATGAAGTAAGTTAAGTATTAATGTTTATGAAACATGGGCGGAAGTTGACAGTCTTGACAAGTATACAAGTATGGATTCTCGGTGTGCTAAATTCTGATACAGCTTTGTATACGGAGAGCCCTGCAGTTTAAAAACGGATATTTGACCTGACACTCCACATGTGTAAAGGAACTGGGTAGTCAGGCTTATTCTCCCCAGGGTTTTCTCCCCAATTCCCATTTATACCCAAACAACCATAATAAAATAACCTGTTGTGAAGGGCAGTAACATTATTATGATTAAAACTGCAGAAAACATGAACTGTTGATGGTAGGAGCATAGACTGACTGCTCAATGAAGCGTGGGGTTGTTTATTACCTTCTGGAACTGTTAGTATAATCCCCTGACCATCCCTGATCCTCTCCCGCGGCGCCCACTCAGTGAGAACCACAATCAACGCAATGAATCCTGGGATGCACTTTTCGAATCCAAGGGCGAAACTTCAGGTCATTTACCGTGTTCACACACCCTGTTCAGGCATAGCTCTATGTTGAAATCTTCTCCTTAGTTTTGGATTGTTTTGGTTTTAAACATCCTCTGTAGCCAGTCAGAAACCACTACTACCACCATAGTCGTCAAATTGTCCTTTTGTCGTACACCGACGACACTTCCAACAATTTGTTAGAAGCTCTTGCACTCATTGATCCACATGAGAGACACAGCCAATGGGATAGCGCTTATCATAAATGTCATTCATTGGAAGTTAGCAATGTACTTTTATCTATTTTTCCTTCACTTTCACCGGCATGCCGAAAGATCTATTAAAGTAAGACGAATTAACTCCCACTTTGTTTACTCACAAAGTACGCCCAAACCAGAGTTTGTATCTTGTAAGGGTATCGCAATCGGGGAGTAAATATGAGAAACAACTGGCTTCTTCAACTCTCAGATCAGCGATAGGCCTTACACAAGATCAAGCAAAGAAACAAGAAATCGCTTGAATAAGTTCAACACATATATTTGAACAAAACAGACAAATAATACAACTGACAATAATATAAAAAAAACAATAGAAATGATTACAAAAGTATACAGTCTCTTACTGATGACAGCGTCGAAAACCGGATGGAGTATTCCGGCTTCCAAAGGCGAGTCAGACCACGGAAATATAGAATCCACAGTTAAGAGGAATTCCCCAATCGAAGGATGACAGTCTGATAAGTGACAAGCTGTAGTGGGCACAGCACGCTGACGATGGTTGATCCTCAACTGCCTGTGAAGGTGTAACTTCTCACGTGGGACGGGTTGACAGTAACCTCGGTGATGTCGAGCAGGCGATGTATGTTTCACTCCTTGGATATATACACAGTCACATTCAGGGTAAACTGGGATGAAATGTACGTAATCGCACAAAGAGACAATGGGTGATACAATCTCCAAAAGAATATCTCAAATAATTAGCAAATGGCGAAACACAAGCTCACAAAGTGCTACGCACTGGAAAAGAGGTACAAATGACAAATGTTGAATGGCGTGAATGATGATATCTCCAAACTCAGAAAAATCCATCAGAGTCGATGACAGTGAATATAATTGCTCTCAAGTGGACTTGAGTAAATGACTGCGAGCTTCACAACTCCGTCGCTTATATTTATAGACTAACACAAAGAAAATTCTGGATGGTTTTTACATATTTTCAGAAAGTATACTCTATATATCTATATACAGTGACACTAAACTCTTAAACAGCGAAGCCTTGAGACAGAATTACAGTGAAGGCTATGACGTACACAGAGGGGGAAATGTAGGTCAGAGCTCAAGAAAAAATAACAAAATACAATATTTAAAGACGGGATTCGTAACAATTTGTATACTTAATGCCTTTTTTGTCCTCCCTGCTGTATATCACCCTATCCCCAGGCCAGCGATTATTTCGACCCAATTCAAATTCAACTGCTGTCAATTTTCACACCAAATAAAGTTTTAACTGCCCACGCAATTGATGGAGATATGATACAACTTGCCACTTCTTTTTTACTTCAGTCTTTCTTTTTTGTGCTATTTTGCGCGAATGAGAAACTGTTTGATTTTTTGAATTTGCGTAACCTCTGCGTGAACTGAACGAGCGATCGTTTGCGCCAATTTTTGAGGGCTGCAGATGTAGTCCCCTTTATTGACAGGAACTTTATAACAGCAGCATGCTATGACTTAGGCTGATATCCATTGGTCATTTTGGATATATGCCTTCGTGGAGAACCCTCTGACAGCTTGACAACAAGAATTCTAATGTAGAAATTATGCCTTTTATCTGTCTCTTACCAGTGTGGTATACCTGTAATATCGATCATCAGTTGTTTGTACGTGCTCTCAGTGGCCTTTCCGTTAGCGTGTTATAGGGCACAATGACCCAGCAGCCTCTCATCAACATGACCAATGCCATCGCTGTGAGTTCCTCTCCAGCTCGATCATGCTGGTATTCTCTCCGGTCTTAGGTTCCAAGGTCTTGTAGGAACTTGCAGATGGTCGTGAGTTTTCCTTGGACTCCATCTTCCCGGTATTCTCCAACCATAATGCTGACCACTGTCACATAAGTCAAATATTTTTTTAATACGGCATAAAACACCAGTTAAATCAATAAATAAATTGTAGTGCTTTGAGATGCAGGAGCCAGATAGAGTAAATGGTTTGTAATTGTTCCCTTATCATGCAGCTGTATTGTCAGTCAGTCCTTTCTCTCTGATATTTACGCTTATGAATAAGTAAACCAGTACATATAATACATTGTGACCTATCTTGGTAAATCTGCTTTGATTATAGTCATGTGGATAGTTGTGAGCTGATCATAGTCATATGAATAGTTGTAAGATGATCATAGTCATATGAATAGTTGTGAGCTGATCATAGTCATATGGATGTTTGTGAGCTGATCATAGTCATATGGATAGTTGTGAGCTGATCATAGTCATATGAATAGTTGGGAGCTGATCATAGTCATGTGGATAGTTGTGAGCTGATCATAGTCATATGAATAGTTGTGAGCTGATCATAGTCATATGAATAGTTAGGAGCTGATCATAGTCATATGGATAGTTGGGAGCTGATCATAGTCTTATGGATGTTTGTGAGCTGATCATAGTCATATGGATAGTTGTGAGCTGATCATAGTCATATGGATGTTTGTGAGCTAATCATAGTCATATGGATGTTTGTGAGCTGATCATAGTCATATGAATAGTTGTGAGCTGATCATAGTCATATGAATAGTTGGGAGCTGATCATAGTCATATGAATAGTTGTGAGCTGATCATAGTCATATGAATAGTTGGGAGCTGATCATAGTCATATAAATAGTTGGGAGCTGATCACAGTCATATGAATAGTTGGGAGCTGATCATAGTCATATGAATAGTTGTGAGCTGATCATAGTCATATGAATAGTTGGGAGCTGATCATAGTCATATGAATAGTTGGGAGCTGATCATAGTCATATGAATAGTTGGGAGCTGATCATCGTATGACTTATTGAATGTGGACTGTTGTTTACAGTTTGCAGTGAAAAATGGTATGGAGAAGAATGTGATTATGAATGTGAAACCTCTTCAAACTGCTCACATTGTGATAGCAGTCAGCTGAGATGTGAAGGTGAGTGTTTCGTAAAATACAGTGCTAGAACTCAAAACTTGCCCGTCTGCCCTGGGCAAACCAAAGCACATGCACATTTATGCAAGCAAAATATCTCTTAAGGTCGTCGCTACAAAGAGGCAAAGACAAAGACTTTTTCATCAATAAACAATTTACAACAAAGTCATTTTACTTCTATTCTTCACTGTGATTTCTCTATCGATGGCCGAGATGCCATATATTATTTTTTTCAATGGTTCCAAGGCTTCGATGCAAGTTTAGCCCCAGAGTAATGTTTTATGTTTGGGTCAAATAGTATCACAGACTTCGCTACATCTTCAGGAAACTTTATATAATGGAACTGCATGATAGATATGAATTGAATATGTAAAGCTCTTAATGATGATATATGAATTAGCTTTTATGCGAAGCAGTGACAATGACAGGTTTCTGTTTGGGTCAGCTAATGTCTTAGTTTTCACTTCATCCTCGTGAAGGAGTTCTAATTTTGAATTTTTATTGAAATTTTTTTCTACCACATTATCAGATCCTATAATAAAGTTTAATGTTTGAGTTAACTAGTTTTATATTTTTCACTTCTACTTCACCTCGCATTTTAAGCTTAAATATGGCCTTGCAGACCTTTTAGATCTGAAATAATATATGAATTTGTGTAGAAGTACCAAGTTTTGTTCTTCTGTACTTTTCTAGTTTGCGTCCGATGTCAAGTCAACTTAAGCTGTGGCTGTTTAATCTGAAGCACTGATGGTCGAGCTGCTGTGTTTCTCATAACCCTAGATTTTTTGTATGTAATTGCTGAATGATCCATTAATCCATTAATCTCTTTTTTGTTTATTCAGAATGTAGGAATGGCAAGTGGGGTGAGCACTGTTCTCAGAAATGTTTTTGCCTGGGTGGAGCTCAGTGTGCCAAGACCGATGGCAGATGCCCTGATAACAAATGTGCGGCTGGATATAAAGGACCCTCCTGTAATATAAGTAAGTCAAAGGGAAATACACAAACATATGCCATATCTAAGCAGTATTAATACCAAACATTACAAGTTAAAATAATGTTCATATTAAATATTCTAAACCTTCTTTAGAATATTATAATGTAAAAACTATATTACCCGAAAGGTATATATCAATTATGTGGTTACTGTATGGAGATTAGACGTGGCACCAAATACCCGCCAGGCAAAAATATTTTCAAATACCCTTTTCGCCTGCCAGAAAAAAAGCTCAAATTAAACTGCACTATTTGGAAATGACATTTCACTCTCTTCCATAATTTTTAGTTGTTGTCGTACCCTGAGCGTCAGCGTGTTATAACAGGGAAAGCAGTGTTGAACAAAATGTTAGGGGTTGTATTTTACAAAGTACTGCAGGTAATGAGATCAGGGTTTGCACACATGTTTAGTACATAAACATGAGAGGGATATTCCATCGTTGATGGCAAACACATGTACTGTATGACTGTATCCCAAGGTAACATCCATTGATGATGATCAAATTCTAATATCAGATTATCTGCTTATCTCAATAAGATCTTTTATAGGGGCTACTTGTAGGATGTTCACTATCACCTACAAACGGTTACTTTGTGGACAATATTTCTTTAACCTAAGCATACTTGTGGGATGTTCACTGTCTGTCATATGATTACTGTTTTTTAAGCGGAGTATACTTCTAGGATGTTCACTGTCAGTCATATGATTACTGTGTGGAGATCAGTCTTTTAACCAAAACATACTTCTGGGATGTTCTCTATCAGTCATATGATTATGGTGTGGAGATCAGTCTCTTAACCTAAGCTCACTTCTGGGATGTTCACTATCAGTCACATGATTACTGTATGGAAATCAGTTTTTTAACCAAAACATACTTCTGTGATGTTCTCTGTCAGTCATATGATTACTGTGTGGAGATCAGTCTTTTAACCAAACATGCTTCTGTGATGTTCTCTGTCAGTTATATGATTACTATGTGGATATCAGTCTTTTAACCAAAACATACTTCTGGGATGTTCACTATCAATCATATGATTACTGTGTGGAGATCAGTCTTTTAACCAAAACATACTTCTGGGATGTTCACTATCAATCGATGCGCTCGTTTAACCTTGAGAAATATTGTAAGGTACACTTTGTTCATGGTACATTCACAATCCATAAGCCAGACAGAACGTGACAGAACTGTCATGTCCTCAACTCAGTTGCTGGCACAGACTTCTTCTGAACCAAGGGACCAGTTAGCTTTGCGGATTCAAACATATGGCATCCTTCAAAATATCACTGGCCAGAGGTACCTTGTTCTGTAGATGTTGTACGGCAGCTCAACACAGCTTGCTAGCCTCCTTTTCATAGGTTTTTAACTTTCTGATACGTTTTTGTCATCAGCAACATTCCTACATTTAGGTAATAGCTAGACAATGGAGAATACACAGACAAGAATGTAATTGAAAAGGTGTGACAGAATATCGCGTATAAACAACAAACTGTGCACCCGGCATGGACTGATGGACAATGGACATGAATAGCACAGAACAAAGAAAGCAAAAGGAAACAGACTTATTCACAAAGAGCAATGATTGCTGTCAACATGGAGTGTTGCACAAAAGAAAAATAAACAAAAGAATACTTTGGACACTGGGTGATAGACAGCAAAGAATAAACAGCAAAGAATATAACTAGGATTATGTAATAGCTTAACAATGGAGAATACATAGACAAAAATGTAATAAAAAGGTGGCGATAAAACCATTATCACGAAGTGAAAAACATAAAGGAGAAATAACAAAGAATTCAATGAACATTGGATGATATCGGTAGACAAGGCAGAATAAACAACAAAGAATGCAATGACCATGAGGTGACAGACAATGGTGAATATATAGCAAAAAGCACTGGAAATGGGATAATAGACAATGGAGGATAAACAACAAAGTGCAATTAATGGAAATGGGATGATAGACAATGACGAACAGACTAAAGTGCAAGTTAAATGGGATAATAGATAGTGGGGAACAAACAACAAAATAATGGAAATGCGATGATAGACAATGGAAAATACACAGCAAAATACAAAATATAACTAATGTGGTGTGATGGGAAGGCACAGGAGAATACAGAGGCAAAAATTGGGAAAACAGTTTTCAGTTCTATCCAAAACACAGAAAATTCTCATAGATTTAAACTGGGTGCAAAATAGCAGTGCAGATATTTATAGTGTATCACCAACCTAAACTGTCTGTGTGGCAGTATTACCCAATCAGTGCTCCTTCAGTTCGGAGACAAATCTTGGACCCAATGACCTGAATTGGGCATGTGTAACTTTTAAGAAAGGGGTGGAAATGGAGAAATAGTTAGCAATAGGCCTTAACATGCAGATCACTGAAGAGGGACAAGAGCATTTTTGAGAGTGTATTGAAAAATAGTGTCATGACAATAGTGACGTTGACATGATCTTTACCATTATTGGCAAGACTGTTGCAAAAGAAAGGTGTCTGTTGACTGAGGCATCCATTAAAAGACTATGACCATCAAATGTAGTTGTTATGTGGTCATTTGTTTGTCCTCCAGTCAATTCAACAAAAGACTTTTTTGTATTTTATGACTTGCAGCCCGTCTTCATTTCTGTTTTCAATTATCGCTTTCCTGTGAATAAAAAGAGCTTTGTCAGGGCCTGTAAAGGGTGGTCTGGCTCATTATATTTATAGTGTTCAGATATTCCTATTTCTATAATTCTCCTATTTTTTACCAAAATTTCCTATTAACCTCCTACTTTTGGGGTGTAGAATTCCTATATTTCCTATTTGTTTTTGTCCAAAATAGGCTGGAAGTGTAAAAAAAGCTCTAATCCCCATAAATACCAATCATGGGGCTAATTGTTGGGCAGCACTTGGTTGATGCTAACATATTAAGATCATTTTTTTTTACACAGTAGTTTATAGTAGTTGCAAAAATGAGGAAAAGTTAATGCCCCAGAATGTGTTGTTTATCACCATAATAATAGTGTACATACATATAACTGTGGCGTACATATCCATGGTATGTATATCCGTGGTGTGGATATACATATCCGTATTGTACATGTACATATTCGTGGTGTGCATATCTGTGGTGTAGGTGTACATATCCGTGGTATACATGTACATATCCTGGGTGTGGGTATACATATCCGTATTGTACATGTACATATTCATGTGTTCATATCTATGGTGTACATGTACATATCCGTGGTGTGCATATCCGTGTACATGTACATATCCGTGGTAAACATAAACATATTCGTGGAGTACATGTACATGTACATATTTGTGGTGGACATATCCGTAATGTACATGTACATATTCGTGGTGTACATGCATATATTCGTGGTGTATATGTATATATTCGTGGTGTACATGTACATATCCGTGGTGTACATATTTGTAGGGTACATATATATTTGTGGTGTAGATATACATATTTGTAGCGTACATGTACATATTTGTGGTGTACATGTACATATACGTTCATGGTGTATATATTTATGGTGTACATGTACATAACCGTGGTTTACATATCTGTGGTGTACATGTGCATATCCGAGGTGTACATATTTGTAGGGTACATCCATAATCCATAATGTACATGTACATATTCGTGGTGTACATAAACATATTCTTGGTGTACATGTATATATTCGTGGTGTACATGCACATATTCGTGGTGTTCATATTCGTAGTGTACATGTACATATTTGTAGTTTACATATCCATTTTGTACATGTACATATTCATGGTGTGTATATATTTGTGGTGTACAAGTACACATCTGTGGTGTAGATGTACACGTCCGCTGTACATCCGATGTACACATCCACTGTACATATCCGTGGTGTGGATATCTGTGGTGTAGGTGTACATATCTCGTGGTATACATGTACATATCCGTGGTGTGCTTGTACATATCACTACTGTACACGTACATATTCGTGGTGTACATATCCGTAATGTACATGCACATATCAATGGTATACATGTATATATGTGTGGTTTAGATGTGCATATTTGTGGTGTACATCTACATGTTTGTGGTTTGCATATCCATGGTGTACAGGTACATATTCATGGTCTATAAATTTGTGGTGTACATGTACAATTCGGTGGTGTACATGTACATATCGGTGGTGTACATGTACATATTTGTTGTGTACATGTACATATATATGGTGTGCATGTACATAACTGTGGTGTAAATGTACATAACTGTGGTGTACATATTTGTGGTGTACATGTATATATACGTGGTGTAAATTTACATATCCGTAGTGCACATATACATATTCGTGGTGTATGTGTATATATCTGTGGTGTACATGTACATGTCTGTGGAGTACAGGTACATATCAGTGGTGTACACATTTGTAGTGTACATGTACATATACGTGGTGTGCATGTACATATACGTGGTGTGCATGTACATATACGTGGTGTGCATGTACATATTTGTGGTGTACATGAACATATTCGTGGTGTACATGTACATATACGTGGTGTTCGTGTGTATGTTTGTGGTGTGTATACCCATGGTGTACTAGTACACCACCAGTGTGTACTAGTACATATGTGTGGTGTACATATCCGTGGTGTATATGTACATATTCGTGGTGGTATACATGTACATATTCATGGTGAGCATATCCATGATGTACCTGTACATATTCGTTGTCTACATATGCGTGGTGTACATGTACATATTTATGGCGTACATATCCATAATGGAAATGTAAATATTCATGGTGTACATATACGTGGTGTGCATATACATGGTCTACATTTACAAATCCGTAGTGTACATGTACATATTCGTGGTGTACATATGCGTGGTACACATGTAAAAATACGTGGTGTACACGTACAAATTCATGGTGTGCATATCCGTGGTGTACATGTACATATTCGTGGTGGACATGTACATATTATTGGTGTACATGTACTTATTCGTGGTGTACATGTACATATAGGTGGTGAAGATATCTGTGTTGTACATGTATATATCCGTGGTGTACATGTACATATCCGTGGTGTACATGTACATATCCGTGATGCACATGTACAGTAAATGTAGGCCAAGTACGAATGTTCGGATACAAGTGTCAGGGTGTCATTTACAGTTAACCTTCATGTTAATTCTGACGTGATGGTTTTCATCATTCATAAACAAGTAAGTAATCTGAAAATGAAAATACCTGTACCTGATTAAAACAAGATTTTATAATGTTGAGAACACTATATGTGATGTGACAGTTCCAGGTTAGTGAATGCTAGGGCACAAATATATATGTTCTGAAACCTAAGCTGGGAAGAATGAAACAGATCTCAAATCATTATAGTCAATGTGACATAGAAATGACAGAAATTTTTAACGTATAACTATGAGTCAGCCGGATGATATGGCATCTAAGCATTACATGTGATATTTACAGTGTGTTTTGCTACAAATGAGCAGCCCTTTAAACCTTTTGATCGGTGTTTTTTTTACATCCTACATGTATCTTAACTCTGGCTTCTTTACATTTTATCATATGGGCTGTTCTGTTGATTCAAGGGGCCTGAATTGAAAGGACATGATTCACGTCCTGTGTGGAGATGTCTGTTTGTGAATTTGTGCCTGTTGCAAAACTAAAAGTCAGAGGTAATGCATATGCGCTCGTATGTCATGCTTGTTTGGTGTACATATATCTGCATGAACAGTCTGTGACAAAAAACAATAAGTGAGGTATGACTGTTAATTTCTGTCTGCAGGTTGTGATGGAGGAGAGTATGGCCCTGACTGTGGGCAGAGATGTGGATACTGTGCTGAGGGAAGAACAGTCTGTGACAGGACAACAGGAGAATGTCCGGATAGGTCACCGAATCCGAGATGTCAGGCTGGATACCAGGGAAGGAAGTGTGATGAAAGTATGGATAACAGTGGAATAATATTTTAAACATGTTCATTTCCTTTAAAAATAATGTATAGATGAAAAAAAATAATTGCATCTAAGACTTACTGTAATTGTGACTGGATAAAACATATTATGTTATAATTAAATTGCCAAAACAAAGGTAATTTTTTTTTTGGTTATTAGACTGCCCAGCAGGTACTTATGGTGCGGACTGTGA
This sequence comes from Liolophura sinensis, assembly GCF_032854445.1. Taxonomy (NCBI): domain Eukaryota; kingdom Metazoa; phylum Mollusca; class Polyplacophora; order Chitonida; family Chitonidae; genus Liolophura; species Liolophura sinensis. Next base: position 30,054,091 of record NC_088301.1, on the reverse strand, counting down.
GGAGGATTGTGGTCAATGTGCAGGTGGCTCAGATAAGTGTGACAGAGTGGGTGGGTGGTGCCCAAGCACAGAGACACTAAGATGTGCCCCAGGCTGGCTTGGGAACAAGTGTAAGACAGGTGAGCTAGCCTAGCCTACACATGGTAGACCTGAGCTTAAGGAGTTTATGTCTAGGAGTAATTGTATAAAACCAAGTGCATATTCTTATTTTTTATATTCATATAACGTGATTTTCAATTGTCTTTTATTTCATCAGAACCAAAGGATACAATTTTACCTCAGCAGTCATTAATGTTTGCAAACAAAAACATATTGATAGTATTGCTGGTATGAATCTGGCGGGAATAAAGCTCCAAAAGAGCATTTTTTATCCCATTACGTAGAAAAATATTGAACTTACAGGATATATATATGGCATCAAAATTATATGTAATGATAAATACGATTATAGATAAGTAATAACAATATACACAATAGATAATAATCATAAAAGAGCATGCGTCAATATGGCATAGATGGTTGTGTGAAAATATGATTTTGTAACAACTGAACCGTTAAAGTAAGATTTTAATTTAGATTTAAATGAGATAATTTTACCGAGAACTTTATTCTCCGAAGTTTAAAGGAAGTTTATTCTATTCCCTGGGACACGCAACATTCAAATTGACTGAATAACAAAAAAGATAACAACGCTAAACATAACACTATAAATTTCAAGTTTGTGCCCTGGTGCCATATCGATGGATGGTTTGTTTATGAAATACTGTTAGTATACAATTGGAGAATGAGTGGGACAGTACAATACTTTTGTGCAAACAGGAGAACACGGTAAGTGTTAAGACTAGATAATGGGAGCATATGTAACTTTTTGAAGAATGACAAAGCATCATCTTCAGTTTTTGATCAAGTTATTGCTCGAATAGCTCTTTTCTGTAGCAGTAACAAAGGATATAACTGAGTTGTAGAAATACTACCCCAGAGGATATTACACATGTGTTATATACTGTGACATAATAATCAACTGTGACTTCAATATTCTTTTATTGGTATAAAGACAAGTAATGTACAATCAATTCAGTTTATGCATCTGAGCTAATTAAGATAATTTAATTTGGAGATCCGGCTGAATTTGGGGCCTGTACTGTAAATCTTATCATGGTTGTGGGCCTTTGAAAATGACACTTGTTATTATATTAAATATTATGTAGATATATTATTTTCGTGCCAAACATGTACCAAGCTTCGGGAACTCACCATGGCCATTGTCTTCACCAAATTTGTGTTCAAGTATTATGACATGAGTCTCGAGCATTGATCAACTTTAAGGTTTTTCTTATTCATTAGGTTGCTCAAGCTCATCAGTATTGTGATATTGTAATGTGCAATAAAATTATCCGTCCTATAAATATCTAGAACTGCTGAACCAAATTTCATCAGATTTATGTTGAAATTTTAAAAAGAAAGGCATTATGAACTGATCAACTGTTGGGGTTGGTCAGTTCATTCGTCTGTTTGTCTGTTCTGTGACACTGCAGTAGTTAAAAATCTGGTCTGTCATGTTTGTGCGATATCTCGATCCAATGCTGTTCGGACAAATTTAATCAAATCTGTCTTAAAGCCTTTTCATGAGGATATGCCTGTTACTTTTTGATCGTCAGTATATTGGTATTGAAGCAGGCTGTCATCTTTTCTGTTTGATATCTCAGGAATTTGATTGTTTATATTTATTTATTTCTTTCATTGGTGTTTTACGCCGCACTCAAGAATATTTCCGACGTTAAGGTGGGAGGAAATCAGACAGAGCTGGGGGAAACCCACTACAGTCGGCAAGTTGCTGTCAGACCTTATTCACACGCACGGCCGGAGATGAAGCCAGCATGAGCTTGACTTCAACTCACAGCTCCTAGGTCAATGCTCCGCGTTGGTGTGTTAACCCCCTCGGCCACGGAGGGCATTGATTGTTTACATAACGATATCCCCAGAACCCCTTTTACGAAATTATTTAACCTTGGTCTGAAGTTTACCATTAAATGTAATTCTGCAAGACTTTATAACAGGAACTGATCGGTTTTTGGAGTGTGCCTGCCCATTCACTTGTTCAGTGATCCGAGCATCCGCTAGTTACATCATGATCGGATTCTGATGCTAGTTTCTTGCAAGGGATCTGTATTTCATGTATTACCTTGTCATGTCTACAACTATGTTAACAGTTTATATGAACAGGAAGAGAATGATTTCTGCCTCATCCGTTGTTCATGGTCAAAGGGTATTCTAGAGCTGTACAAGTTAGGTATATCAGTTCTTTTAAGTTCATTACCAAATGGCAGTTGAATATCAGTAGTTTTTCAGTGGATTTCCAGCTGATGAAGGCACCTGGTTTCCAGTCACGGAGCAGGTTTAGAAACAGCTGACAAGCAGTAGAACTGCTATCCTACTGGGGCTAGGCTTAAATCTTAACCCCAGTCTTGGCCTAATACAAAACTATTAAGACTTCAGTTTAGGTTAAAGTTAGTACCGCGCTTAACAGCTATTAAATACACTTGTGTACAAGGCTTCACGTCACGTGGGTTATCATTTTCATCTCTCACACGAGTATGACATCTTGTGTGATGTCGTGTGTTGATGCGGGAAGTATGGATGGGAACGTCATAAAATGCTTGTCTTTTGACATCATGGCATGTGTGTGTAACATATCATATAATAACAAAAGTTGTATCTAACTGAGTGAAACATCACTTTTACCAATGAAGAAAAATCCTAACGAAAAAAGCAACATGATGTACATAGTAATATAGTGTACATAGTTCTTCAGTCCTGTAATCTTTTTTCTGTAGAATGTGATGATGGCTACTATGGCAGTAACTGTGCTGAAGAGTGTGGAAACTGTTTTGATGGTACTGGATCCTGTCATCACACTGATGGCAGCTGCCAGGGTTGTGCCGCTGGCTGGAAAGGAACTGTCTGTAAGACAAGTGAGTAGTAGAGGGTAGTCACGGGACCTGTTTGTAAGACAGGTGTATGCATGGAGGGCATTAATGGGGCCTGTTTGTAAGACAGGTGAGGACGTGAAGGGCAGTCTTGGGGCCTGTTTGTAAGACAGGTGTGTGCATGGAGGGCATTAATGGGGCCTGTTTGTAAGACAGGTGAGGGCGTGAAGGGCAGTCATGGGGCTTGTTTGTAAGACAGGTGTGTGCATGGAGGGCATTAATGGGGCCTGTTTGTAAGACAGGTGGGTGCATGGAGGGCATTTATGGGGCCTGTTTGTAAGACAGGTGAGGGCATGGAGGGTAGTCAGTGGTCCTGTTTGTAAGACAGGTGTGCGCATGAAGGGCATTTATGGGGCCTGTTTGTAAGACAGGTGTGTGCATGGAGGGCATTTATGGGGCCTGTTTGTAAGACAGGTGAGGGCATGGGGGTAGTCAGTGGTCCAGTTTATAAGACAGGTGAGTGGATGGAAGGCATTCATGGGGCCGGTTTGTAAGACAGGCGAATGCACGGAGGGCAGTCATGGGGCTTCTATGTAAAGTGAGTTCATGGAAGGAAGTCATGGGGCCTGTTTGTAAGATGGGTGTGTGCTTTGAGGACAGTCATGGAACCTGTTTGTAAGACAGATAAGTGCATGGAGGGCATTCGTGGGGCCTGTTTGTAATGGAAGACATTTATGGGGCATGTTAGTAAGACAGTGGAGGGCATGGAGGGTAGTCATGTGTCCTTTTTATAAGACTTTAGCCCCAAGCATGGAGGGCATTCATGGGGCCTGTTAGTAAGACAAGTGAATGCATGGAGGTGAATCATGGGGTCTGTTTGTAAGACAGGTAAGGGCATGGAGGGCAGTCATAGGACCTGTTTGTAAGACTGGTGGGAGGATGGAGGGTTGTCATGGGGTCTGTTTGTGAGACAGGTGAATGCATGGAGGGCAATGATGGGACATGTTTGTATGACAGGTGGGTGCATGGAGGGCAATCATGTGGCCTGTTTCTAAGACAGGTGCGTGCATGGAGGATATTCATGGGGCATGTTTGTAAGACAGGAGAGTTTTTGTAGGGTAGTCATGGGTGCTGTTTATAAGACTTTAGCCCAAAGCATGGGGGGCAGTCATTGAACCTGTTTGTAAAACTGGTGAGTCGATGGAGGGTTGTATTGGGGTCTGTTTATGAGACGGGTGAGTGGATGGAGGGCTTCATGGCGCCTGTTTGTTAGACAGGTGAGTGCATGGAGAGCATTCATGGGGCCTGTTTGTAAGACAGGTGAGGACATGGAGGGTAGTAATGGGCTCTTTATAAGACAGGTGTGTGCATGGAGGGCAATCATTTGGCCTGTTTATAAGACACGTGTGTACATGGAGGGAAGTCATGGGGCCTGTTTGTAAGACAGGTGTGTGCATGGAGGATATTTATGAGTTATGTTTGTAAGACAGGTGAGTGTAATAAGGGCATTCATGGGGTCTGTTTGTAAGACAGATGTGTGCATGGAGGATATTCATGGGCATGTTTGTAAAACAAGTGAGTGCATGGAGGGCAGTCATGGGGCCTGTTTATAAGACAGGTGAGTGCATGGAGGGCAGTCATGGGGGCTTGTTTTGATAAAACGCTTTGAGCTAAAGTCAAAAACTTCTAATCTTGAAGCAGCAAACTGCGGATGGTCGTGTGCTTCCCCCGGTTTCCTCTCCTTCCCGGCCTGCTCGGTTTCCTCTCACCATAATGCTGGCCACCGTCGGAGTATGGCGTAAAACACCAATCAAATAAATAAATAAATTCAATCTTGGATGAAGTGGTACGAGAGGAAGCCAGAGCTGGACCTCACAGCGATTGCATTGGTGAGAAGCTCCTGAGTCATTACGCAGCGCTATGTATTGTGTATTAGAACCAATGTTAAAGTGAATGTTAGGGATGGTGTCTCAGAGAGTATTGTACAGTAATGTATTGTATTACATACATATAAAGCACTATGACACTAGGGGTATGATCAATCGTCGATGCTCTGTGTGTATATTTATTATTGTAAATTATCAAATTCACGACTTTGAACTAAAGTTATGCATTTCTTCGCCTCGTACAGGCCAGCTCTTGGTAGCCTTGCTGCCAGATCTAAGTTTTTGAACATGAGTAAAGTTTGACTGTTTTCACAGATAGCGGTTGGCTATTCAACGCTGACAAGTCATTATTTCTATAAATTATATATTAGGCTATATGTCCAATAATACTGCTCTTACAGACATCATTTTTGGTACATTAACGGCACTTAATGCGGGCTATCACGTAATATCAATAATTCTCGATTTTAAGAGCAGAGAGCGCTTCTGTAAATAGCAGTCTGACCCACATTTCCATTAATGCTGCATCTACACACATCATAGTTGGTACATTAATGACTCTTGATATGGGCTATCACGTGATGCAGTCATTGCCGATTCTAATACCAGGAGGCGCTTTTGTGAATAGCAATGTGAATAGCAGTCTGGCCCATGTCTCCATTAATACTGCACGCACAGATATCATATGTGGCACTTCAACGGTACTTAATGTTAATGAAAGCTATCTCGTGATGCACCAATTCCTGATTTTAAGAACAGGGGACACTTTAAATTTTTGGTTAATTCGACAAGTCCATTGGCAAATGGCAAAACATATGTGAACTCAAGGCTATGCATGACGGTGAGCCGGCAAATGTCAGTCTTTTCTCAAAAAGACCCTGCGGCTTATGAATACTGGCGTCGAGTTTTCCCAACATTAGCGTTTGATGAATTCTTTACAGACGTATGTCCTTCAGGGAAAAAGTACAGATTGCATATAGTTAGACTGGAAAATAAAGCATGATGTTGTGTATACGAGAGAAAAAATGTATAGGTTCGGGTTAATACATGCTAACTGACGTGTATTTTGTAATGTATATGTAGAACATCTCCTGCATCACTTTGTGAACTGTGAGAAGCTGAAGGATTTTATTTCTTATATACCTGATATAGTTCAATCATGGTTCACCGATAATCTTAAAGACTACCCCTTATCAGTATTTTATGTTATTTGGGCTTTTGAAAGGTCCAAAGAGAGTTAACTTTTTGTTTGTCAACCGAGTTTGTAGCAGGGCGAGGCTGACAATTTACAAAGCCAGGAATTTCCTTGTTTTCGAAGATAATGTTTCACCAATGAAAACTATTTTCACATCAGTGTTGAAAAATGGTGTGAATCAGTCGGCTGTTTAGTGAGGTACCAACTTCATATCATTTCAACACACACGTACTTCTCAAAACCCCTATGTCAGCCTTCACAGCTCAGGTTCAGTTGTTATGTTGCTGCCGTAGACACAGACTTTTCTGTAATTCTGATGATTTGTGCACGACAATCTTAACCACGAATGATATTTTTATTTTTAAGAAGGTTTCTGTATGATATTGTCAACAAACTTTCTTTTCAAGAGACAAAAAAATCATAGACGTCAGGAAATTGACATCAGGCACTTCGCACTAGACTTTTATTGCTCACACCAGTCAGCCATGTCAGACCTCGTTTCAGTTGATGGGGCATTAACTGTCTTAGCAGATATTTTTTCTTCATATTTCTCCTCTTATGTTGAATAATTACAAGGAATCGGCACATGAAATACTTCCTTGAACCCTCGCCATAGCTGACAGCCCTGACAGCTACATTTGAACATGGTCCTGTAAACTTATCGGCGTTGGATTAGTTATATAATTGTAAACTGGACAAATAATACCAGTGATTTATTTATACGATCAGGCTGCAGCTCGTACAGATGGGGCCCTGACTGGGTATGTCCCACGGGGGATCCCCGCTGTGCCACCGGACATATAGGACTTCGCTGTACACGTGAGTAGACTTTTCTTTACTGCATTCACAGCTGTTCATCAGGTATTCACTGCTGTGCCACCGGACACACATAACTTCGGTGTACTCGTCGGTGCAATGTTCGCTACTGCTTTGAAAATATTCTTCTCAAATGAAGTTGGTGTGCAAAGGCCTTGTCTTAAGAGTAATTCAACTTAAAGGCCAATTCTGCAGATGCTGTGCTGTATTTATTTATTGATTTGATCGGTGTTTTACACCGTACTCAGGAATATTTCACTTGTACGTCGGCGGTCATCATTATGATGGGAGGAAGCCGAGAAACCCACGACCATCCGCAGGTTGCTGGAGGACCTTCCCGCGTACGGTTGGAGAGGAAGCCAGCATGAGGTGGACATGAACTCACAGCGACCGCATTGGTGAGAGGCTCCTGGATCATTACGCTGCGCTGGCGCGCTAACCAACTGAGCCACGAAGGCCCCTACTTGTGCTGTAAGATTGCTTGTAGTTTTTCCAAGACACACTGTTATGTGTTGACCTATGAACTCTACGAGCCAACTGCCGTGGTGAAAGATTTATTTGATTTATTTATTAGATTGGTCTTTTACGCCGTACTCAAGAATATATTTCATTTATACGACGGCGGCCAGTATTATGGTGGGAGGGAACCACGCAAAGCCCAGGGAAAATCTACGACCATCCGCAGGTTGCCGGCAGACCTTTTCACATACCGCCGTGGTGAAAGAGTTGAATTTTTTTTATAATAGTCGAATTGGAGGTATATAGTACGCAGAAGTAGAGTATTGACCATTGAAAGCAAAAAACAAAAGCTGTATCGATGGAGAGATACAGTGAGAAAGCTTCAAACACTGGACGGCTTTAGCCCGATCTACACCGACACTATATTACATTATGGGGGATTTCAGTTGGAGATAAGGGTATACCTCACGTGCAGCAGAAAACCTAGCAATATATGGAAGCTGTGGTAAATAACTAAACCTTGAACAGCTGCGCAAGACAAAACTTTATTGTAAACATGCGTTCATATTGAACAGTTGATCCTTCTTCCTTTCTGTAATGTAATATTTGTTTCGTGTTTAACCAGCTATATGTTCCCGCCCAATTTCCTGAGTTTTCTCACTGTAGTTCACAGTCTGTGAGTATATAAAACAGGAGGGATACAGTTCTGTATCTACTGATAGGCCGTCTTGTTTATGTTGTGTTAATACGAAGTTAAGCTTCGAGGACAAATGGCAGATTGATCTTTAGCTTGATTAGAGAGCTAAATCATTAGGACGTAAGAGTGAACATAGCCGGTATAATACACCTTAAGTACAAGTTAGACATTAAGTGTGTACTGGGATTAGGAAGTCATAGTTCTAAACATGTATGGACATAAATAAATAATCTGTTTATTTTCATTTCAGCATGTGACCCTGGCACGTGGGGAAATAACTGTGTACTTACCTGTAGTGAGAACTGTGTCAAGCTCACCTGTAACGTTACCACTGGTGTCTGTGATGGAGGATGTAATTCTGGTTACACAGGGGGGCGCTGTGGGACAGGTAACATAATCAGGGTCACGAGGAAATAACTGTGTACTTACCTGTAGTGAGAACTGTGTCAAGCTCACCTGTAACGTTACCACTGGTGTCTGTGATGGAGGATGTAATTCTGGTTACACAGGGGGGCGCTGTGGGACAGGTAACATAATCAGGGTCACGAGGAAATAACTGTGTACTTACCTGTAGTGAGAACTGTGTCAAGCTCACCTGTAACGTTACCACTGGTGTCTGTGATGGAGGATGTAATTCTGGTTACACAGGGGGGCGCTGTGGGACAGGTAACATAATCAGGGCCACGAGGAAATAACTGTGTACTTACCTGTAGTGAGAACTGTGTCAAGCTCACCTGTAACGTTACAACTGGTGTCTGTGATGGAGAATGTAACTCTGGTTACACAGGGGGGGGGGGGGGGGGGGGCGCTGTGGGACAGGTAACATAATCAGGGTCACGGGGAGATAACTGTGTAAACACCTGTAGTGAGAACTGCATCAGTCCCACGTGTAATGTTACCTTTGGTGCTTTGAAGCACGCCATGCCTTCCACGAAACATTCAATGAATTACACAAAACATCTTATGCTTTTCTGGAAGCACCCATGTCTTCCACGAGCCATCTCATGTCCTCCACCAAGCTCCCCATGTCTTTTGCGAAACACCCCATATCTTCCGCGAAGCTCCACGTCTTCCGCAAAGCTCCACATGTTCTCCGCGAAGCTCCACGTCTTCCGCAAAGCTCCACATGTTCTCCTCGAAGCTCCACATATCTTCCGTGAAGCCCCCAATGTCTTCCACAAAGCAGGCTGTTTTTCACGAAACATTCCCATGTCTTTCAGGAAGAACTCGTTGTCTTCCGCGAAGTACCCCATGTCTTCCACAAAATATCCCATGTCTTCCCCGAAACATGTCATGTCTTTCACGAAACATACCATGTCTTTCACAAACCACCCCTTTTCTTTCACGACGCTCCCATGTCTTCCGCGATGCACCCCATATCTTCCGAGAAGCACCTCGTTTCTTCCACGAAGCAAGCTATGTCTTCCAGAAAACACCCCATGTCTTCCGCGAATTTTCACATGTCCTCCACAAGCACCCCATTTTTTTCGCGAAGCTCCACAAGTCTTCCTGGAAGCACCACATGTCTTCAACGAAGCTCCACGTCTTCCGCAAAGCTCCCTATGTCTACAAATACAATCACCATCGGGAAATTGATCTGTCGTGGGATGCCTTTCTTTCCACTGCAAAGATTAGAGCTTTCCTTCACCGAATGCTTTATCATTTCAGTAGATCTGACATCAACTATGCCTAGTTGTAACAGTTTCTGCTTCTTAATTGACATGATGGGCCTCCGTGACCGAGGGGGTCTATACACCAGCACGGCGCAATGGCACAGGAGCCTGTGCGGTTCCTGTGAGTTCAGGTAGAGCTCATACTGGCTTTCTCTGCGGCCGTACGTGAGAAGGTTTGTCTGTAACCTGCCGATGGTAGTGGGTTTTCCCCGCACTCTGTCCGGTTTCCTCCTACAACAATGCTTGCCGCCTTCGTCTAAGTGACATGTTCCTGAGTACACCAATCAAATAAATGAAATAAATAACTGAAATGAGCTAAATTATTGTCTCCAGACGCCGATTAATATAATGTTGAATTGTAATAATACGTTAATTCTTTCATCCAACACATTTATACTTTGACCCGAAAATCTCCACATGAGATGCGTTTTGTTTATTGATAGCAACGCTAGTCTCATTCAAGGAGCTTGTGTGAAATAAGTAAAAAATACACAGACCTGTTTAATGACGATTGTCTTGCTATCATTTCAGTACTAGTCATCGACTACACTGGTGTGATTATCGGCTCTGTGATGAGTGTCATTGTGGCAGCAGCTATCATTACCGCTTTGGTCCTCGTCGTGTAAGTGTCGAACGATTTTCAAATTCCTATTTGTCATTCTGATCTGTATACAGCCACGTGAAACATCTGTCCTTCGCTGGCTTAAGTATGTCCCATCAAGGTGGAGCTCAATTCTTGTGCGTAATGACCCAGGAGTCTCTCACCAATGCGGTCGCTGTGAGTTCAAGTCCAGCTCATGCTGGCTTTCTCTCCGGCCGTATGTGGGAAGGTCTGTCAGCTCCCTGCGGATGGTCGTGGGTTTCCCCCGGGCTCTGCCCGGTTTCCACCCACCATAATGCTGGCCGCCGTCGTATAAGTGAAATATTCTTGAGTACGGCGTAAAACACCAATCAAAAAAAAAAAAAAAAAAAATCAATTCTTGTGGGGTTACAGTCTAAAACATGATATTAGTGAGACCTTACCCCTGTTAAGGGCATAAGCAGGAACATTTTATTCATTCATAAAGTCATGAAAATTTTTCGCTTGTATAACGGGTTTAAGTCAAGGAATTCTGTGGTAGAGGTCACAGGACAACGACCTCTTGGGTCAAGATCAAGTGGATATAAATGTGAACAGGTCATTTTACCGCTCAGCCAGCGAGTGGTCCAGTAACATATTAAATGTGCGGTCTATAACAGATGTATACTTCGTTGTGTTGACATGTTTCGTTGATTTTTACCGCTATGAAATAAGCAGGAGGTACATGTCTTGTTTCAGAAGAAGACGTCAGTCTGGTTCCCCAGATGGAACAGAGAGCTCAACCAGGAACACTGGCGTCACACACGAGGTTCCCATCCCTGAGGTGCCAAATGCCGGACATGACTCCGACACGGTCACGTACTACAACATGGCGGTCGAGGAGGAGGGTCATTATGAAGCCGTCACCGAGAAGAAGTATGACAAGATCCGCTTATCCCTGCTGGAGGCGGACAAGGACACCAATTACACCAATTTGAGCTCAAGTGTTTACCCAAACACAACAGTGCCGTCAACCAAACAGTGAAGAATGTGTTCATTGAAACGCCATTAAATCATTTATTTCAGAGGCATTTGTTTGCAAAAACCAGGAGCAAATTCCACAAAGCCATTTGTGACTTAAGTCAAGATTTGAATACCATTTTAGAGCTTATTGTTTAACCCCAGTAATCCCAATAGTGACCACCACATTACTGTTATCAAATGTCTCAAACTTTCAGCACCAAAAAATAAACATTGTGATGAGGTTTTGAATTAAAGTTAAAAGTGGCTTTGTGAAATTGGCACCAGGATTTATTTCTTGAAATACATTTAAGTGCTGTTCGAAATTTAACCAAAACCCTTGTCAATTAACATCACATCCTAAAATATATTCGGGGTGTCTGTTTTAAATATTCAGGCAGGTTGATGGTGTAATGAAATGATCAGGTCAATTCCTTACAAAACAGTTAGATAGTTTGGCTCTGAGTACATGTATTATGACGTCACAATCACATTTACAAAATTGTCTTTTACCGTCATATATTGTAATATACTTGTCCAGCTTGGTCACCTTTACATGTTACTTATGCATTTCTTCACTTCCTTAATTGTCACAGAGGAGATAAAATTTACCTAGTTTGGCAAAATATACTGCTGAGATGCTCTGTCGCATATTAAATTGTTATATACTTGCTCAGCTCTGTTGCATATTGAATTGTTATATACTTGTTCAGCTGTGTCAGAGATTAAATTGGTGTACGCTTGTTCAGCTCTGTCGCATACTGAATTGTTATATACTTGTGCAGCTATGTCACATATTAGATTGTACACTTGTTCAGCTGTGTCACACATTAAATTGTTATATACTTGCTCAGCTCTGTTGCATATTGAATTGTTATATACTTGTTCAGCTGTGTCAGAGATTAAATTGGTGTAAGCTTGTTCAGCTCTGTCGCATACTGAATTGTTATATACTTGTGCAGCTATGTCACATATTAGATTGTACACTTGTTCAGCTGTGTCACACATTAAATTGTTATATACTTGCTCAGCTCTGTCGCATATTGAACTGTTATATACTTGCTCAGCTCTGTCGCATATTAAATTGTTATAAACTTGCTCAGCTCTATCGCATATTGAATTGTTATATACTTGTTCAGCTCTATTGCATATTGAATTGTAATATACTTGTCCAGCTTTGTCACCTTTACATATTACATATGTATTTCTTCATTTCCTTAATTGTCGCAGAGGAGATAAAATTTACCCAGTTTGATGAAATATTGTACCTTATGTTTTATTTATGTATTATGTATTTGTGTATGGTTTGAAGTAAAATGTTCCATATGTAATCCTGCCGTGAGCTGTTGGTGAGGAATGACATTGGACAGTACACCACAGCTGTATTTGCAAAAAAAGGTTAATTAACAGATTAAACCCGGCGCATGAATCAAAATACTCATTCTGAAAGTTACAGAAGAGAACTGCTTCAACATCAGTGAACCACATGTACATTTACACACATTTGGAATATAATTAAACTAACATGCAGGAAGCAAACTCGAATGCAAAAAAAACAGCGTAAATACAAAAATACAGTAAGAACGCAGTTTTATTGCTTTTGGGGGTAAAGTAAACATATAGACTGAGCCTGCGATAAAGCAGGGACCATAAGTGTACTATATGTGACGAGTCCAATGAGATATAAAATCATGAACGAGACGTCGAATATTATGGTGAACCAGTGAACAAATAGTGCCCAGTGATATATAGTGTATATCACACTATAATACTTTGCAGTGTATGTATGCGCATGACAACTGAATTCTTCACGTCAATAAATTAAACATTATGGCATGGCATGGCGTCAAAACTTATTTATCAGAGATGGCCGAACCAGAGCAGAAAACCGATGACTTATTTAGCATTTATTGTCTAACTACAACAGAAAAACAATGACTTATTTATCACATATGGTCTGACTACAACATAAATCAACGACCCATTACTCACGTTTAATTGTATATACTATTAACAAAGTTGTGACGGATATTTCATGACATAAGCGTAGCTGCAGAAAAGTTTATACAAAGAATAAGGTGAGCGTGAGAAGTAACACGTGTGTCTGGGACGCGGCGATGTATTTACAAGTTAAATCCGTTCCAGTTACCGGGTACATAGTTACCAGTAGGTCTACCAACAATATGAATATTGGCCTTTCCTCTGTGAAAATGTCGTCGAAAAATAGAAAATAAATACACATATACAGTGTACCAGTGTTTAGGGAGAAATTACCCAGTCATGCATGTTGAATATGAACAGTGTGTTAACCACCTCATGCCTAGAATAAAATCTTAACTGGGGTATAAATTGGCAATTTGACCAGATTTCATCGGTTTTGTATATGACCATTGTAAACTACGACAATGTCATCACTCGATGTCGTTCTCATTTAACTCCCCTGTATATTCCTATATATTCAATGTAAATGCGGTTTGTGTAATGTGTAGTCCTTCCTATTTAAGTCATGTTATACATGTGGAATATGAACAATGCTAACCCACGTGTATGTCCTGGAAACGAAGATTTTAACCCGCCTATGAACATTATTTACATTTATTTACATGTAATTTATGTTATCTTAATGCGTGACAATTTTCAAGAGAACTGAAACTGCAGATGTGCACGGTTTGTTTTAAAGAGACGTTTGAGGCGGTGCATTCGAGTTGGAGGCAGTTCCAGAAGAGATCTACGTAGTTACCATAAGTAGCTTGTGTAAAGGCACAACGATGTAATCTGTTAAAGAAGTTATATGTTGTTTAATTTTCTGGTTCTAGTCTGGTAGGCCTATACTTTCTGTGTCAGGGAATGTCCAAATACGCGTGTTTTCCTGATTTGCTTATTTGCGATCTTCTCGTCTTCCGACGAGAACCACTATTCAAACCACTGTCAAAGGTCACTGTCAATGGTCACTGTCAAAATGGACGCACCATAGACAACAGAATTACTGAAGTAGAAAAATGTACGGGAGCTTATTTAGTGCTCAGCAATTTCATCTGATATTTGGTACGACATCTACATATACTCTGTATACTTGTTAGAAAAGCTACTTATCGAAGAGTTTTATCATGCAGCAAAGTTTGTCCATAAAGTTTTCAGAGTAAACTACATAAACTACATCCCTTGTTTATAGGGAAAATGATTTAAAAATTTAGATAACATTTTGCCGACTGAGACGTTTTAAAGCTATATACATAATACCATTAAGTAATGTTTAACCTGTGGAACCAGGTACCAGGTATGTCGAAGCTGCCGCGTTCCCTGAAGGGTACCAACTAATTCATTCCTGGAGGTGTGACACGAGACGCAAGGCGAAGTGGGACGGAGGACTTTTTTGTTCTCAGAGGACTGGAGGTTACTGTGATGATCGGGGGGGGGGGGGGGTGTCTTGGAGGACACCGTGAAAATTATTGGCTGGAGAAAGAGAATCTTTCCTTCACTGTGAAGAGAGATTCGTGTTGTGGTGAAACAAAGCAGTACTTGGCTCTTTATTCATGGCGATAATTTATCTATTTATTTATTTCATTGGTTTTTTTACGCCGTACTCAAGAATATTTCATGTATACGACGGCGGCCAGCATTATGGTGGGTAGAAATAGGGCAGAGCCCAGGGGAGAGGAAGCCAGTTTGAGCTGGACTTGAACTCACATTGACCGCATTGGTGAGAGACTCTTGGGTCATTGCGCTGTGCTGGCGCGCTAACCAACAGAGCCCTCGCAATAATGAGTTCACCTTTGTTCAGAATTTGATATGAAGTTCACCTTTGTTCACAGCTTTGGATGTGGAGTTCACCTTTGTTCAAAATTTTATATGGAAATCACCTGTGTTCAAAACTTGTGATATGGACTTAACTTGTATTCAGAATTTGTGGCATTGCCTGACAATTATACTGCGTTGGTTGCACATTGGAAATTTGACGGTTGATTTCAGTTAGGCCTACAGTGTGGCTCGCACGGTGCGTATCAGCAGGGGATGTGGTCCCGGACTTTCATGCAGTATAAAGGCTAGATTTAAAACACTGAAACTCTGGTACCGTGGTAACGCATGAGACAACTGAACTACCCCATTATTTTACTTATACTAGCGTAGTGGACAAATTCAGAAAGCACGTTGTTCAGTACTCACGAAGCACACTGATTTCTTATCCATGACTTCTCTATAATTACACAACAGATTTTGAAAGTTACTCGTGTGTGATCTTGGGTGCATTCGTGGTTCAAGCTGTACAAGGAAATACAACCAAAACCCGAAGTACCATATCAAATTACCATTACCAACTCCAATTACCATTACCAACTTCAATTACCATGTCTATCATTTAACCATTGAAAGATAAATGACTTTACATTTACATATCAACCTACAATAATTTCTATATCCTGTTTTTACGTTTACGTACCTGTTATCTGGATGACCATTTGCATGTATAAATTTTGTTTACATATGGAACAACAACATCATCATAACTCGTGGCTGAACGTGACCGAATTATTCACTTTGACTCGAAATAACGACTCGAAAGATATACTACCAATAGACACGAAACTCACAACAATTCTGGGCCTATTCTGAAGGTCCACAACCCATCCCCTTGAACTTTAGTCTCAAAGAAGTCAGCAGCATACTCTGCCCATTTGCAATACAACCACTACTCACTCTAGTCTCGGTCCTACCAAGCCAAGGGTTGGCTAACATAAAACCTGAACTAGCCCTGTGTATCATAAAACACGAACTATGAAAACAATATCTCCTACAACTAGCTAGTGGCTAGCACTATTGACAATTGTCATAGTCTGTCTTATTGTATTTCACGGGTGGGGCTGTGTTCTGCTGTCCCTATTGTTCATTTCTTTTTCAAAATAGTTTTAACCTTGCCGCTATTTACATCGTTGGTAAAATGAGGGTCACTGGTTTATTTGTTTGCTTTTGTTACTGTTGACAGTATCCAGATTTGGATTAAAGTTGAACGTTTTTTTTTCTTTTTACCCTTTGTTCTGTTGAATACCCGTGTCAGTCTACAGTTTATTCAACGTTTACATTATCTGAGTCATACGATCTTTACGTCGTGACATTCCACTATGACCTTGTGTGACCATATCAGCATGGGTCACCTCAGGTTTTGTCACTTATAATACACAGACTGCCAGACTTTTGAATTCAAATTGCATACACATAAAGAGCTATAATTACATTCACCAAAAGAACCATGGCACGTACTGAATTGAAAAATCTTTAAACAAAATATCGACATAACCCCCTGAACAGTGTAAAATTGTCTTCGAAGTGCTTAATACTGGAATTAAATGTTGATTACGACATTAAACCCCAAGCATACATACGTAACACTGGAATTTGCCCAGAAGTTCAAAATAGTTTTTATTTATAACTTCCATCTTTGCCCGTATTTATTAAGCGTATAAAGACTTACGTCAAAACTTCAAACACAGCTACAACAAAAATATTTGAAAGTTTAGACTGTGTACACAGATTCCTTACAATGGATTACCCACAATTTCAGTATTTTCCTCTTCTGACTTTGGCTTTTTAATAACCTCATTTATGACATAAGTCTTGAGTTGCTTGATGAATACGGGCCCTGATTCACAACGGAAGATTAAAGGGGGCCGAGGTGCTTATACCGTGCAAGCAGAGCGTAATTACCGAGAGCCTTTTACCAATGGAGTCACTGTAAGTTCAAGTAAGGCTCATGTTGACTTCCCCTACGGTCGTATGAAAGAAGGTCTGTCAGCAGACCGCTGATGGTCTCAGATAAACGAGACAGCTAATTTTGTTCAGTAAATGATTTAATAACGCCCACTATACCTGGAAAATTATTTTTGCATTTTTCGAAACCCAGCCCTTGACCAGACATCACACAGACACAGAATAACACAGCCCTTGACCACACATCACAATGACACAGGATAACCCAGCCCTTGGCCATACATCACTCTGACACAGAATAACCCAGCCCTTGATCACACATCACAATGATACAGGATAACCCAGCCCTTGACCAGACATCACACTGACACAGAATAACCCAGCCCTTGATCACACATCACAATGACACAGGATAACCCAGCCCTTGATCACACATCACACTAAAACAGGATAACCCAGCCCTTTATAACACATCACAATGACACAGAATAACCCAGCCCTTAACCACACATCACAATGACACAGGATAACCCAGCCCTTGATCACACATCACACTGAAACAGGATAACCCAACCTTTGACCACACATCACAATGACACAGGATGACCCAGCCCTTGATCACACATCACACAGACACAGGATAACCCAGACGTTGATCACACATCACAATGACACAGAATAACCCAGCCCTAGACCACACATCTCTTGTATTGTACACATGAAGTATACGTAAACTAAAAAGATTGTCTAATTGATATTAAAGACTATTGTTACTAGATTTTCATATGGTGTCAATTATATATTTTATATTTGTATTAATGTAAAGAATTATTGTATGGCTTTATGTTTATATCCATATGTGAATGAATTATGCATGTACATATGTTATTAAATTTCATATGGGTGTCTACTATGTATTTTATATTGTATTAAGGTAAAGAATTATTGTATGTTCATATGTGGGTATACACATACGAGTTAATTTTGTATTTTATATACTAATATGGTCTTATTTTTAACAAAGATGTAGGAATAAGTGTGTATTACTTGTCATGCTAGATGCGGAAGATTTATTAGTTACATTGTGGAAACCAGTGCAAACTGCAGGCTTCACCTTAACTTGAGTTTTGAGTTTTGTAACAATCAGTAGTCCTATGGTTACCATGTCCAGTCAGACGCTGATTGGGGATTAGGTCACCATAGGGAACACAACACAAGTGTAACTTGAAGGGACACGTGGTGGTTGACAACAGTTTCTGTATCTTTATAAGGACAGCCAGCAGTGAGCACTTCACTCACAAACTGGACTGTTGAATAAAGTAGAACTAACGGTCAACAATTGGTGGATTGTTGTGTTCTGTATAAGGACAGCCAGCAGTGAGCACTTCACTCACAAACTGGACTGTTGAATAAAGTAGAACTAACGGTCAACACGGTGTTTTCCCTTCAGATTATTATACAGAACACAACAATTGGTGGAGAACTCAAGATACCGACCTCTCATGTCAAAGCGAGGAGTAACACCGTTTAACTTCAGTCCAAAAGTGCTCAGGAACGCAAAGGTAATTTTACAGAGTCAGAAAGTGCTATCACAAGTGACAAACACAGAAGATCAACCATCCACATCAGAAGATAGAAGTGTCAGGTCATCAGTCGGACAAAGACAAATCAACATGCCTGGTGCTCTGATCTCCCTAGAGAAATTCCGCGGAGATGCTTCACAGAATGCACAGAGCTGGTTGGGAATGTTCCAGCGATTTTGCACATTCCATAGCATAGACGACAGTCAAAAGGTGGCAATATTTCCGTTCCATCTCTCGACTTATGCCACCCAGTGGTATGAAAGCCAAACAGAAGGCACAAAGAGTGATTGGACTGTATTAGTAAGAGCATTCAAGACTGCCTTTCCAGAAGACAGCAACTTAGTGGATATACCGGCTACAGCAACGGTACAAGGGCCGCACGAAACCGTGATGGACTATTTTTCACGTGTCCGACATCTTACGGTGAACAAGCACATGCCGGAGGCAACGATGTTTTTCCTCCTGAGCCAAGGAATACAGCCTCATTTAAAAAGCTATGTGATCCAGAGTAATCCACAAACAGTGGAGGATCTAAGGAAATGTGCCCTCGTGGCAGAAAGATCACATTTAGCCGCTGTACAAACTCCCGGTACGGACGTTAGTATGCTGAGAGCCGAAATAGCGGACCTAAGAACAGCGCTAAAAGAGAAAACAGAAGCAGTGAATGCCATAAATACAACGGCACTTAAGGATACTGCACAGAATTATCAACAGCAACAATACACCCCGAGGCAAGGTTAAAGACAGTACAACGACAGCAGGCAACCCCGACCACCTGAGCAGAATGCAGTGTGTTCCAAGTGTGGCTGGCAGTGTTGGAAGCGAAGCGGTAGGTGTCCAGCAGAGGGAAAAAATGTAACAAGTGTAACACATTTAATCATTTCGCAAGGTGCTGTTCACTTAATAGTAACCAATAGGGGTGTGAGTCTGTTCAAAGGTACACACCTGTGAACAGGCATAGACATAGACAAGCACTAGAATTTCAATCCCTAACAGAAAACTCACATGTAGCCTTTGTAACTCCAATGGAAAAAAATACTGTTAGAGTGAATGTTCTGAATGCATATACACTAATGCCTTAGTGGATACAGGAGCAGGTATATCATGTGTTTCGGTAACATTTCTGACTAAAGCTGGTATTAACCACACTAAATGTGAGGAAGCGGAAATAGTACAAGTTACTGGGGTTGGATGAGAGATTCATGCTGTGCTGGGCACTATGCTCCTCCCTGTTCGCATAGGTAGGGAAGAATTTATCTTTAAATTCCACGTATTTGAACATTTGCACCATTCACTGATATTAGGAATGGATTTTCTGGAGAAAAATGAGGTAAAACTAGATTTAACAACAAAAACAATGTACATAAAGGACACGACATGTGTGACTATAAATCAGTGCTCCTCAAGCTTAGCGAGAACAGTATCGACCGTCACAATTTCTCCAAACTCACAGCAAACAATTCCAGTGCGTATTTCCAACCCTCAACCGAACACTGTTGCATTGTTAGAACCAGTTAAATCACTGTTACCAAAATTTAATTTGGCAGGCGGAAGAAGTCTTGTTAAAATGCAGAATGGCAAGGCATGGTTTACTCTTCTTAACCATACGGATCAAGCAATCCGAATCCCAGTTGATAAGGTCATTGCACAAGCCTGGGAAGTAGATGAGAGCACAATACAACCGATTACAGAAAGCAATGAAAATCCTTCTAAATCCAAACCTGTAATCTCATCCATTGATGCAAAAGATGATACTGACAAAGAAACATTATTTGACCTGTCAAAAACAGATTTAAATTGGGAACAAAAGCAAAAGCTGTTAGACTTGTTAAAACACAATGCAGACATGTTCTCCAGATATATGAGTGAAACTGGAGAAACTCCCCTTCACCACCATCACATTGAAACTGGAACTGCTCGTCCAGTACGACTACCACCATATAGGCAAGGCCCAGTTATTAAAGCCGAAATTGACAAACAAATAGATGAAATGCGAACAAATAACATTATTGTTCCATCCACTTCACAATGGCATAGCCCTGTAGTTATGGCCAAGAAGAAATGTGGAAAATACAGGTTTGCAGTTGATTATAGGAAACTTAATGCCGTCACACAACCAATGTCATTCCCAATACCCCGATTGAACGATGTGTTTGATGCAATAGGTCAACCTAAGGCAAATTATTTTAGTTCTCTTGACCTAGCCAGTGGATTTTGGCAGATACCGATGGATCATACAACGAGACACAAAGCAGCTTTTATCGTTCATTCCGGGATTTATGAATGGACAAGAATGCCATGAATTCCCCCATGACCTTCCAACTAGTTATGAGTCAGGTACTTAAAGGCATAAACTGGAAATACGCCCTAGTTTACATCGACGACATTTTGATTTTTAGCCGAACTTTTGAGATGCACCTGTCCCACTTGAACAATGTTTTTCAGCGACTAAGGCAAGCTAACCTTACCCTTAAACCAAGTAAGTGCAGATTTGCTTTAGACAAAGTATTATACTTAGGACATGTAATAACTAAAGACGGTGTCAGAGTTGATACCACTAAAACAGATGCTATCGATTCATTCCCCGTCCCACAAAACGTAACCCAAGTACGCAGTTTCTTAGGTTTAACAAACTACTACCGAAAGTTTGTTAAAGACTATGCACAAATGACCCTCCCACTGAACAAGCTGTTACAGAAAGATGTAGAATACAAATGGACGAACGAATGTGAAAGCGCATTCAATAGCTTAAAACGAGCCCTCACGACAGCGCCTATTCTTGCATATCCCAGAATGGATAGACCATTCATATTAACCACTGATGCTTCTACATCTGCTATAGGGTACATCTTAGGCCAATTAGACGAAGAAGGAAAAGAGCATGTAATTGCCTATGGAGGCAGAGCCCTTCGGAGACACGAAGTTCCATGGCACATTACTGAACTTGAATGCTTAGCAATTGTAGAAGGCATCAGAAATTACCATGAGTATTTGTCCCACACCAAATTTACAGTTATCACTGACCACAAGGCCCTAGAATATTTAAAAACTATTAAGCTATCCAATAGTAGGTTACATCGGTGGTCACTGACCTTGCAGTCATACCAGTATGAGGTAAAGCATAGGGCGGGAAAATCACATGGCAACGCAGACCTTGAGATACAAAGGAATAATAATTCCAGAAATAGAGAAAGCATTGAGATACAGCTCAGTTATCATCTAGATAACAATCCCACTGTAGCAGCAATAAATCCATCTGAAGGACATCCATTGGAATACCCTTTAACCGATGTCTCCAGCAGAGAAAACCTGAAACGCCTGCAAAGGGAGTGTCCTGATTTCAAAGACATGATAGTATACTTAGAAAATGACACACTACCGGACGATGAACGGAAAATCAAGACCATTGTACATACATCTTTTCAGTTTGATCTACTTGACGACATATTGTATCACTTCTTCCAGCCACGATCTAAAAACGTAATTAAAGCAGAACGCTTAATTCCACAAGTAGCCCTACCTAAAACACTCAGATCAAACGTACTTGCGTGCTACCATAATGCCAAAGCAGGAGGTTGCCACAAATATACTCCAGCTGGGTACAGGAGTATCATTAACGTTTGCATCCATAAGAGATAAGTATTTCTGGCCAAGAATGTACCAAGAAGTCAAAGAATACATCTTAAGCTGTAATGTCTGCCAGGAAACCAAAAACCACCCTCATGCTCGTAATGCACCTCTGACTTCTATGCCAGTCACGTCGGCATTCAGCCGATGGCACATAGACTTCATTGGACCTTTGACAACAACACCAGATGGGTTTAAACACATAATTTTAGTTACTGACAGCTTTACACGATGACCAGAGGCTTTTGCCTTAAAAACGCAAGAAGCCACCGAAGTAGCGAAGGTACTGTATGAGCAAATCTTTACTCGTTATGGTGCACCACATGCCCTCCTTTCAGACAGAGGTAGAAATTTCATGTCAACGTTAGTCAGTGCTGTGTGTGAACTTTTTGAAGTAAAACCAATCCACACAAGTTCTTACCATCCCCAAACTAATTCTACTTGCGAACGACAGAATAGAACCATCATGGAAATGATGCGTGCTTACATTACACCAGCCCATGACAACTGGTCGTCTCTGCTGCCAGGAATAATGATGGCTCTTCGCATGTCTCCCGGTGTCAATTCAACAGGACACTCACCGTTAGAATTTACATTTGGCAAACGAATGAACATGAATTTTGACACTGACAAGGTTCCCAAAGAAACATTAGGAAAAGACGCTAAACAGCATCTCGAAAACTTAATAGAGCATTTAAAGCACATAGAGAAGGTCACAACTGAAAATATTCAGAGAGCACAGGTAAAAAGTAAAACTTATTTTGATAAAACATCCAGAGCAACCTCATTTAAGGTGGATCAAAAGGTTTGGTAGTTTGATCCTAAAGTTAAATTAGGGAAGTCGAGTAAACTAGCCAATAAATGGGTGGGACAATTTTACATCACAGTGGCGCATCCTAATCACACGTACAAACTAAGGAGGTGTTCGGACGACTCTCCCATAAAGTCACTGATAAACGCCCAACGGCTTAAAACATACATTGATAAGCCGGGTGTTGAACAAACACCCACAACAAAGGATACAGATATTGATGCCCAGAAGAGCGAAGTCGTAAAGGGCAACGATATAGAAAAGATACATAAGATGAAATACTTTGGAAAAGTTAAAAAGTATCTAATAACGAAAAAAGGTCAGGTAGAGAATTCGTGGGAGCGCGCTGAAAACATTCCACAAGAACTAAGACAGACTTTTCATGTGTCCAGAACGGCATCCGGCCGACAGCGAA
The DNA here is from genome assembly GCF_032854445.1 of Liolophura sinensis. NCBI lineage: Eukaryota > Metazoa > Mollusca > Polyplacophora > Chitonida > Chitonidae > Liolophura > Liolophura sinensis. The sequence goes on along the minus strand of NC_088301.1, from coordinate 30,030,720 downwards.
GGAAACCTGATAGGCTAAAATACTTTGTTTAGTGAGAAATTTGAAAGTGGTACCGGTCACAGATGACACGGGTTGAGTTGACTTTCAGATATCCTTACCACTATTTTTTCCGACACTCGGTATAACACACCAACTGACACATAGTGTCATAGTGCTAACAGGATTGATCACCATGTATGGTGTAGTTTGCCACCCCCATGTCCCATTCTCTAATCTTTACCCTCTCTTCTTTCTCTTTGAAAGGAATATCTGGAGGTATTCACAAGCTTATGATCATCCTGACTTTAATGCTAACCAAATTTGGCCTATCCATCGCTACGACACAAGTGCAACGTCCAAATTACGGCATTGTGTTCCAAGATTTAGGAACTATTGGCTTTGCACATGATTATTGGATACATACTTATGAATTTAAAATGCCACAGAAGGCACCGATACAAAATTTTAAACTGTGTAGTCAAAAACACCACACTGTTGCTGTTTGCTCCACCTTGAACCAAGTCATTTCCTACATAAATGCTCTACGGTTATCTAGCAGTCATCTGGTTAACCGAACAGTTGATCAAATTATGGAGCTCATTCCCGAAAAGCCCCAGTCGAAAAGGATTAGAACAAGACGATCCTTATTACCGTTTATTGGATCTATATCTAAACACTTTTCGGCACAGCGACTGTCAGTGATATGAAGGTACTAGAGCAACATATTGAATCAATCAGAAAACAAAACTTAAGAATGGTCAGCTCAACCTCTTAACATTCCAAAGCAATTAAATCTTACATGGTTCCAGGCATATTCCATAAGGAAAATCCTGCTAAATACCCAACATCTGGTGTGTGCCCATCGTGTGGTCACACACGGAGGTTTTACATATCCACTTGGGACAAGGATGTTCCCAAATAGTTACACTGTATTACCAGAAACTGACTCCGACCGCAAACCCCTGTACCCAGCTGGGGCATATTTAGACGATTGACACTTACACTTGGATAAACGGCCTAGTATCACATTAACAATATAAGACATTTTTTCTTTATGCTCCTATTGAGTGCCTTGTTAATTTGACGGAGCAAATTACTTAAGCAGAGGAGGTAATGTTGTATTGTACACATGAAGTATACGTAAACTAAAAAGATTGTCTAATTGATATTAAAGACTATTGTTACTAGATTTTCATATGGTGTCAATTATGTATTTTATATTTGTATTAATGTAAAGAATTATTGTATGGCTTTATGTTTATATCCATATGTGAATGAAGTATGCATGTACATATGTTATCAAATTTCACATGGGTGTCTACTATGTATTTTATATTGTATTAAGGTAAAGAATTATTGTATGTTCATATGTGGGTATACACATACGAGTTAATTTTGTATTTTATATACTAATATGGTCTTATTTTTAACAAAGATGTAGGAATAAGTGTGTATTACTTGTCATGCTAGATGCGGAAGATTTATTAGTTACATTGTGGAAACCAGTGCAAACTGCAGGCTTCACCTTAACTTGAGTTTTGTCTAACAATCAGTAGTCCTATGGTTACCATGTCCAGTCAGACGCTGATTGGGGATTAGGTCACCATAGGGAACACAACACAAGTGTAACTTGAAGGGACACGTGGTGGTTGACAACAGTTTCTGTGTCTTTATGAGGGCAGCCAGCAGTGAGCACTTCACTCACAAACTGGACTGTTGAATAATGTAGAACTAACGGTCAACAATTGGTGGATTGTTGTGTTCTGTATAAGGACAGCCAGCAGTGAGCACTTCACTCACAAACTGGACTGTTGAATAAAGTAGAACTAACGGTCAACAATTGGTGGATTGTTGTGTTCTGTATAATAATCTGAAGGGAAAGCACCGTGTTGACCGTTAGTCATAAGACCATATATATTAGTATATAAAAATACAAAATTAACTCTTATGTGTATACCCACATATGAACATACAATAATTCTTTACCTTAATACAATATAAAATACATAGTAGACCCCCATATGAAATTTAATAACATATGTACATGCATAAATCATTCACATATGGATATAAACATAAAGCCATACAATAATTCTTTACATTAATACAAATATAAAATACATAATTGACACCATATGAAAATCTAGTAACAATAGTCTTTAATATCAATTAGACAATCTTTTTAGTTTACGTATACTTCATGTGTACAATACAACACTATTATAAAAAATGAAATGAAACCCAGCAAAGGGAAGTAAAGAAAGCAGATATTAATGTATAATGTGTCATCTCCTCGTAAATAGCTGGGGTGAGTTAACACAGCAGAAGTCCTGTGATGGGCTTTTCCTGCTGTAACGCCTCTCTAAGAGATTGCGGAAATCTGGCTGAGGGTAGAATAAACTGTGTTGGCCATTGTTGCACTGATGCAGTGAAATTTATGATCTGACTGAAAAGAGAATACACTGTTCATAAGTACTCAGCGTACATGAGAATTGTATAGACATTTTTTTATTTACTTGTTCATTTGACTGTTGTTTTATGCCATATAGGTGTTTTTTTTCACGTATGCAATGACTGTCAGTGAATGACTGTCAGTGAATATTGTTCATGTAAGACCCTGAACCAAAATGCCCAGGGAAAACCACTGACCTTTAGATGCAAACTTACAAACTTTATTATATGTGACACACAGGCTACCTTGCACACTATAATGATGGAAGACAAGTTATTTTCAACGAGCTTCAGTTAAATACACAAACGGCCACACAATCACCACTGACAGCTTATTGTTGAGGCCCTATAAATAGCGAAAATGTGGGAATCTACAAATTCCTAGTTCCATGTCGGGTTTGAACCTGCACTTTAGTGTGTCAGACTAAAGGTTAGGATTGAGTCGCACAGCTTACCCACTGACCTACATCCCATTGAAGCACATTTTAAGCAATATAATTTACTGGAAATCAACAGGAAACATTAAATTTAGGGGTAATATGTTTAAGGACTATACCCTAATAACCAATTACTAAAATATAGGGTGCAGGTATATTTTCTATACAAGTCATATTCATAACAAACCCACTTAATGGTTGTGAGAAAAATAAGATCTCTGTTTCTGACCTGAACTGCAGGCCAGTTGGAACTGGCTAGAAAAGTGTGTCACTATGTTGGAATTCATTGATTCTTTAGTTAACTGCAGGGTCTGTTGTGTCGCCATCAGCTTGAGAATTCTCAAGTTTCACTCTGATACATTCGGGATTATTGCTGGCCTTGTCAGTTTGCTGACAGTGTTTCAGTTGGTGCTGTTGAGTCACTCTCAATGAAACACAGTTTTGCCTTGTCTGGCAGGGAGTGGAAAATCTGAAAAATAGTATTTACATAAGCATTTTGTTCATTTAAACAGTTATATGGACTTTCATTTACAAACGTTTGTTGGTGCATGAAATTGAATTCACTGATAACACATATATTACATGTACTTGCAGAGCTCATTCCCCATGGATTATCTAGGTTAATAAATACCTTGGCATGCAGGATATAGGATATTTGTATACAAATAATCCAACCAGTTCTGTAAATACCCAATTGGTGATGTGAAAGCAGCGCATCTGTTGATTCAAGGCAAAACCTATCTGTTTCAGAGACACTAGTATGGAGATGAGAACGAAACTCCTCAGTGTACAATGACATCAACAAAAAGTGAACAGGTCCACCAATCACAAAACGGCTTTCTATCTTAACAAACTGATAGTAATCGTGATCAAAAGAAGTGATTACAGCGCAACCAGATTCATATAATAAACCGTCAACCTTCACTGATTTCGAAAAGGAGAAAGCAAGCAAAATGTCGCTGAAAATCAAAATTTTCGGCTTGTTGACTGATATTCCCCACATCACTTCCTGCTGTATGATTAATGTCAAGTGATGCACTCAGACCCTCCCTAAACTCACCAGTCTGCAAATCAGAAAAAGATGGTAATACTTGTACGTCAGTGTTTCTGTGGTCTTGTAGATATGTTTTCAGAATGCTGGATGCTTCCTCAGTGAGACTGGTATGATCTGATGATAAAGACTTTCGCCAGCTTTCGTTTGGTAAATACATCCAGTTTATCATCAGAATTAACCGTACGCTGCAGTTGTCAGAAACAGGACGGAAAAACCCATCGATAACTTATCAGTATACTTTTACACAAACGTAACCATGAGCCCAGTCGAAAAGTCGTCAGCTTGTTGTTGTTGTTAATCGAAACGAAAATGTATAAGAGTTCGCTGAAATTTAATGATCGGTTGAGATTTTTACATTAATTAAATTTAGATGGAAGCATTAGATCAGTGGACTATTCAGAATAAAAAAAACATGACTGCTTGGGTAGCAGATTGCGTCTGATTAACCCTTTACCTTCACCACAAAATGCAGAACCAATCCCTCTTTGTGAGTAGAAATTCTGATTATCTACCCTGAATTTATGAACAGCCAGACACTCTGATATATGACTGATAATATAAAGATTTATGTTGATCAATCAGTGAATTGATTAGTGAATCCATACAATCAAACTACTAAACTGATAAATCAACCAGCATTGTACTCAAAATCACACAGCTAACTCACCTATTCTGAAAATTCACGCTAAACTGCTGTTCAACTGGTATATAGGTCTACATGCAGTACTACCCGTATTCAAAATGACAAACCAACAATAGGCAGAATATATTTTCCACGCCAATGGAACTAAAAACAAATACCGTGTTCATACTTTTACATGCTGATAGCAAGAGAGTAAGAATGTAGTCAGCGCTAACGATACATATACGATCTGCTTTTATTAATTAGATTGGTACCAGCACAGAAACAAAATTACAATACCGGCGCCAAAGCTGAATCCATTCATTGAATGAATGAATGATTGGTGTTTATAACGCCACATTAGCAGTATTTAAACCATATCGTGGCGAAATCCACTGAGACTATCATATAATGATAATTAAATATTTCACATGGTAACCAAAGTAAAGAGTTTGTCCCCATTGGTTTGCCTTCGAGTTCCCCACAGCCAGACGTTCGTATCTATCCGGACGAAAAATGCAAGTTATCTGCTTTTCCGTGAGTTAAGTTGACTACTGCAGTTAAATTATGTTAGTCACACTAGGTGAATAATTATATGTTAGTCGAAATGATGAACTCCTGAATTCACCCTTAGTCAACACAACGTATCACATTGTGGCATATAAGCTTAAATTCGTCAGTATGACACAACGTGACGAGGTTATCTTAGTCACTACAGAGTGACTAATCTTACTTTAATCGCACTGACCAACGAAAGTTTTTCTGTGAAGTGTTTGAAAAACAAGCGTATTTAAACAAGCTTTTCCTCTTTTCTACAGGTCTCTTAATCTCAGGTAGACTGTAATAAAATAATAATAATAAAATACAAAAAACAAAAACAAAAAACAAAACAAAACAAAAAACAAATAAATAAAGTCGTCGCATACGCATAAGTGTTGAATCGTTTTGATATTTCTTCTCTTAGTAGGCTTGAATTAAAACAGGCACCGGTAATATGCCTGGGACTAAAGCGCCCAATTTTAGTAAATTCTGTCACATCGTTCTCATCAGTTCTTTATCTACCTCTTGGATCACATAGCATAGAATCTAAATCTAGGTCTGAAACATATATATAAAAAAAAGAAAACAAAAAGAAAAAATGACTTTTAATAATGAAACATTATCACGTCTGAAACCACCCATAATTTCCTGGTTGAGTCACGTGACTAGACTTTACCCGGACGTTGATAATTTACAAACGAAGTGACATTATCTTGCGCTGTTCGACGCTGACAACTCAGAAATCAGAACCCACAGCCTGCTACGAATCCCTAGAAATATGATTTCAGAACGATTCATCTGTGTTGTGATCGCAGCTTTGTGGTGTCTAGAAGCGGGTAAGTTTGACATGTTGATTGTTCTGGCATGTTAATTGTTCTGGCATGTTGATTGTTCTGGCGTGTTGATTGTTCTGGCATGTTGATTGTTCTCGTATGTTGATTGTTTTGGCGTGTCGATTGTTCATGTGCTAAACTATACGTGTGTAAATACTGGGGCTGTGTTGTGCCGTACTGTGCTGAGTAATAAGTAAAGGTCCTAGTGTGATAACGGCTTAACTGGCTGTCAATTCTGTCACATCGTTCTGTACTTCAGTAATACTCTCATCAGTGCTTTATCGTCCTCTTGGATTACATCGCATAGAATGTAAGTTTTGGTCTGAACAATACATAAAAAAGCAAAAAAAATGACTTAAGCTGAAGCATTGCCACACATGCATCCTGCATATACCCATGACTTCCTGGTCGAGTCACGTGTGACTAACTTTACCCGGACCTTGATAATTTACAAACGAAGTGACGTTATGTTGCGCAGTTCGAGGCTGACAGCTCAGAAATCAGAACTCAGCCTGCTACGAATCCCTAGAAATATGATTTCACAACGATTCATCTGTGTTGTGATCGCAGCTTTGTGGTGTCTAGAAGCCGGTAAGTTTGACATGTTGATTGTTCTGGCATGTTAATTGTTCTGGCATTTTGATTGTTCGGGCATATTGACTGTTCATGTGCTAAAACTGTACGTGTGTAAATACTGGGGCTGTGTTGTGCCGCACTGTACTGAGTAATAAGTAAAGGTTCAATGATGACTTAATTGGCTGTTTTTTTTTAAATACCCTCCACATAGCAAAATCTAAATTTAGGCTTGAAATATATATAAAAAAGAAAACAAAAAGCAATGAAAAACTTATGTTTTTGCAGGAAGCATTCCTTGTCGAGTCACGTGACTAAACTTTTTCCGGAACATGATCAAGTTCAAGTTTGACATGTTGGCTGTTCTGACATGTTGGCTGTTCTGGCATGTTGATTGTTCTGGCATATTGATTGTTCATGTGCTAAAGTGTATGTATGTAAATACTGGGGCTGTGTTCTGCCGTACTGTACATAGTAACTAGTGAAATGTCCAAGTCTGGTGACGGCTTAACTGGCTGTTTATTCGAATACGCTCCGCCATTTCACGTATATAAGAGGTCTAAGAAGAAGTTTTGAAATGGGACCGGCATAAAGAATGGAATAACGGACCAGGACAGGTACAAAGGCCGGAATTGAGAGGGCTCTGTTTCCCCAATAATACGGCTTAAAAGCCATTGACATCTATTACACGAGGGGTAATATTCCATCGTTGATTCGTTGTGTACATATTAAATACAATAAGATACTTAATTCCTCACTTAGTTAGTGCATTGTGTATTAAACTTAATGTTAAACAAAATGTTAGGAGTGGCATCTCAAAAAGTACTGCATTAATTGAGCTTAGGGTTTGCACATCTTTAGAGCACAGTAACACGAGGGGATATTCCATCGGCATATTAAACACCGTAAATTCTTAACTTAGTGTATTGTTCCTTAGAAAGTCAAAATGTTAGGGGTGGGGGTATCTCCCTAACAGGATGTATTGAAGTTTTGCATTCATGCGTTGCTACGTTATATTCTGTGAAATAAAAGATAGCCCCTGATTTATTTTTCTCCTATACATCAATCATGTTAAGTGTTATCTTTTCACTGTATAGCCTACACACCATGAACCCCATTACCTTTTTAATTTTTGCATCACCTCGTTGGTGCAAAAATATTAATGTTTTTTTTTCGTCTGAATTTGACATGATTTGTCAGAAAAATGTGCAGATCTGTTGGCCGACGTAGCTCTATCTCTGTAGCTGTTTTACGCAAAAACCTAGTCCTATAAATATATCTGTGCTTTATATTTCCGACTAGACAGTCATATTTTGCATGTTACACATAAAAAATGTCTATAACTCTCAACAACTACAGCACATGCCCAGGACATGGTCCAAAAAAGCAAACATTTGTTACTGAGGATCGATCCCATTCAGCCTTTTCTTCCATCATGGCAGAAAACCACTATTTTAAGCCGATGTTTCTTCCATCATGGCAGACAACCACTGTTTTAATCCGATGTTTCTTCCATCATGGCAGACAACCACTGTTTTAATCCGATGTTTCTTCCATCATGACAGACAACCACTGTTTTAAGCCGATGTTTCTTTCGTCATGACAGACAACCACTGTTTTAAGCCGATATTTCTTCCGTCATGACAGACAACCACTTTTTTAAGCCGATGTTTCTTCCATCATGGCAGACAACCACTGTTTTAAGCCCATGTTTCTTCCATCATGACAGAAAACCACTGTTTCAAGCCGATGTTTCTTCCATCATGGCAGACAACCACTGTTTTAAGCCGATATTTCTTCCATCATGGCAGACAACCACTGTTTTAAGCCGATATTTTTTTGAAAAAGCCAAATGTGCGACTAGCTCCTGATCGGACACCATTTTGGTTGTTTAAGGTAAATATAATTGTCCATATACATACCCACTTTCATGACCCGACAATTCCCTGTAACTGAGCATGAGTTTAATGAAGTCAGTGACTGCTGACAGATAAGGTGCTTCGGATAATTTTTGGGAAGTATATAGGATTAATACAACCACGCTCTGTCTCTCATCAGGGGTCTACCTCATGACTATATCTTTTAATACAAGGCCAGTCTTATATTGAAACAGCCGGGTCCTGCATGGTATATATTCTTATATTCTTATTATCTGAACTGTTTCCAGGTAATTATACAGAATAGAACATTACCATAAATTGATGAAACAAAGTACATTTCTGGAATTATTTCTCTCGCATAATCAAAAAAATAAAAAAAAAGGTGGGGGGGGGGGGGGGGGGCAACTCTAAATATACAAGTCTAAATTATTACCGTAAATATCAGTAAGTCACATTCTCACCGGGTACAAAAATGTCGTCCCGACGTTACAAGATATAAACTCTAGAGTATCATGCAATAAAGAGAATCTCTGTTACAATGTCTAATTTCTGTTACTTCACATGGTCCACATATACCTCCCAGCGGGTACCTCTCCACTAGGTGTGACAGCCAAAGTGGCATAGTGCTGGCATGACGTGGATAAGAAGGCAACTGTCTGTACACTTGGTGAACTGCTAAAGGAACATATGACGGGTGGCCCATGTCAGAATAAGTGAAATGAAGAGGTGGTCTTCTTTCGCGCAATGGTCTCTTCCCTGGCTATGGCTTCAGCTGGGGTTCAGGCACAGGCATCGGACTAGCTCGTTCTGTTTTAGGAACAAACACTTTTGCATTTAGTCTAAGTTCACCAGGTTTCTACTCTAGGTGACGCGGAGGAATGGACATGTACCATTCATCGTCACTATTTTCGTCTGACGAATCAGATGGCTTAGGGGGAGTGGGTGGGGCTCGGTGCCTGGGATGTTTGGGGATTTCCTTGACTGGGGAAAGTGGTTCCAAACAGTCGCATTGTAGCAGCATATTCCTGTGCAAGGTTCAAAACCTGCCTCCACTACTTTCACGCTTAACCACATACACCGGTCCATCAGTTTCCTTGGTGTTCTTTCGCCATATGTATAATATCCTCCTATTGTTGCCTGAGTTTGCCCGGCCTCCACTTTCGGACAGGTTCCGTATGAGGACGCGGTTTGAGTATGGATGTCCCTGCTCTCTTGTTATATCCTGCCTTGGATCTAACCGATGCTTGATTTCCTCTGTTCTGCACTAATCGCTGCACCTTTTTCATGCGTTCCTGCCACTGATTGGCATACTCAGTATGACCAACCACACGACTGATACTGTCCAGTCCGAAAACTAATTCCACTGGCAAACGGGGTGATCGTCCAAAGAGCAGAAAGAAAGGCGAGAATCCCGTAACATCATGTTTTGTGCAATTATAGGCATGGGTCACTTTGTTTAAGTGGCATTTCCAGTCCCTTTTTTCATTAACGCCGAAAGTCCGCACCATCCCTAATAGCGTCTGCCTGAATTGTTCGAGCTGTCCGTTGCTTTGAGGATGGTAGGATGTCGTGCGAGATCACTTGGCGGAGTCGCTCCAGCTCCTTAAACAACTATTCTCAGATTCAGTTCCCTGGTCGTGATGTATCTTTCCTGGTAACCCGAACCTCAAAATAAAGTCATTAAATATCTTCTCTGCTACTGTCTTAGCCGATTTATTTCTGGTAGCATAGACCTGGGCGTATTGTGTAAAATGACCCATGATCACAAGGGTATATTCATACCCTCCACTGCACTTCTCTAAATGAACAAAATCAACTGAGATGAACTCAAATGGAGCATAGCTGACCATGGGCTACATGAAAAACGTTTGGGGCTTTACTTTTGATGCAGCTACACCTTTTGCTCATGTAGTGATGAATATCGCGCTTCATGCTTGGCCAATAAAATCCCTGTCTGACTAGATCTCCTCTCTCAACACCCAAACTTCTTCATGAAGCTCTTTGAAAATTTTGTCACAGTAGCATTGGGGGAAGCACATGTTGGCTACGAACATTCCCATCTGGTAGGACCGTATGCCGCTTTAGCATCTGTGTGCAGAACGTACGGTTTAGAGTAATCCGGGTAAGCAATGACTCCTGATGTTGCTAAAGTATCCAGTAAACTGTTCAAAGCCTTTTGATTTTGACTAGTCCATGTTACCGTGTGTTGTGATGGTCTCTGGCCACTGCTTCTTTGCCCGATCCTTTTCGGAGAAGTGTTCTTCTTAGGGATCTTGAGAAGATCATACAAACTTTAGCCTTCCTGTAGAAGACGACAATGTATCGTCTGAAGTAGTCTAAGAGCCCAAATAGTTTCCGCACACCGCCGACTGTTTCTGGTGTCTTTTCACTCAGAGCAAGAACAGCCTGTTTGTCCTTAGGGTCAATTCTGTACCCTTCACTTGACATAATGTTCCAGAGATATCGCACTTCCCGGCGGAACAGATCACATTTGCTTGGCTTTAATTTCACAACAGCACCGATGAGTTTATCTAAAACACATTCCACATCCTAAAGATGTTCTTCAAAGGACTTGCTGTAGGCCAAGGCATCATCCATGTAAAGAACACACATCTCATCCCTAATGTCTACCAAAAATCATCCATGTAACGTTGAAAGACAGCGGGCGCGTTTGTTAAGCAGAACGGAATTCTCCGCCACTGATAAAGCCCCCAAGGCGAGATGAAAGCTGTTAATGGTTTACTTGATTCTACCACAAATCCCACAAAGCCCCAGAGAATATGCTTTCCCTTGATTAAGAACATCTTGGATTCGAGGAAGTGATTGTCTCTGGCGAAGTGTTTTGCGGTTTAGCTCACGGTGATCAATGCACAGTCAGAGACTGCCATCTTTTTTTTCTTACCCAAACCACTGGGGAAGAGTAGTTGGATGTTGACTTCGTCATCCACCCTTTTTGCATTAGGTCCGACAAGTACTCTTTGACTTCCTTGTACAAAGGTCTTGGAATCGAAATATAGTTTTTCTGGTGTATTATCAGTCAATTTAATGTGCATTGTTATCTTAGGCGCACAACCATTGTCTGAGTCATCTCTTGAGAATGCCGCACATTTCTGCCTCAACATTTGTCTGATGGCAGACTGCTGTGTTGAAGTCAATACCTTCTCGCCGAGACTTACGGGAGGGTCCCATAAACTCTGCCTCAACATTTGTCTGATGGCAGACTGTTGTGTTGAAGTCAATACCTTCTCGCCGAGACTTACGGGAGGGCCCCATAAACTTTACCTCAACATTTGTCTGATGGCAGACTGTTGTCTTGAAGTCAATACCTTCTCGCCGAGACTTACGGGAGGGCCCCATAAACTCTGCCTCAACATTTGTCTGATGGCAGACTGTTGTGTTGAAGTCAATACCTTCTCGCCGAGACTTACAGGAGGGCCCCATAAACTCTGCCTCAACATTTGTCTGATGGCAGACTGCTGTGTTGAAGTCAATACCTTCTCGCCGAGACTTACGGGAGGGTCCCATAAACTCTGCTGATACATTTGTCTGATGGCAGACTGTTTTGTTGAAGTCAATACCTTCTCGCCGAGACTTACGGGAGGGCCCCATAAACTCTGTTGATACATTTGCAACTTTGACGGTACGGCCTGGTTGATTACTTTCACCTAGATCAGATTGTCGTCTCCGTAGTGGGAAAACAGCATTAACGGGCTGCAAATTACCAAGGACCGTTCTTCCCGGTAGTTCGACGTCATGCTGACTGTTGTTTGTTACCACAACTTCAACTCAATGGCTTGAACACGACGGTAATTCCACTAATGTCTCCGGCACATTTTCTCCCTCTGGCCGTGCTGCTTCTAGGTCAGGTTCAAAAGCAGCTAACTTCCCCTCCACATCCCTGTCATACCGTAACCAGCAACGTACTTTCACACAGGATTTCTTAGGAACTTTTAGTCTTCTCTACCCCGTAATGATAACACCAAAATCCTGGTTGTCCGCATCATGGAAAAATGATTCTAGAGCGTTCACTTTCCTATTTGGGAGGTCAGGAAACGCTAACTGTGGATTTCTGGTGGGTAGAATGCCAATCTCTTAACGTGTTCTTGAATGATGTTATAACCGATGAATGGCTTCTTCATTTGTTTATCGTCCACCACCAGAAATGGCACCATCATTACCAGTTCGTCCAGCCCTGGCAAGGAAAACTGTAAACTGGGTTGAGTGTCACAGTCGAGCATCTATTAGCATCTCTTTATCGTGGTCAGTGTAACATACAATGGAATGATGATCACAAAGACACGTCTACAGGTGGGAGTACTCTAACATCTAACATACAGAAGAAGAAGCACACCCCTGAACGGGGCTGTTCAATTTATCAAACCTACCCAATAAACTATTAACACATTTATGGTAATGTATACTCATTGGAGAACAATGTTGGGGTGCGTAACAACACTTTTCTATTATACTATCCAAAAAAAGAAACGCATAGGTGTTTTGTTTTATTTTGAAATGAAATAAATACATTTTGTCTTCATTTCATGAGCAAAATGTGTTTTAATATTGTTAATAGTCACAGTTAGCACACATTTTATTCCTCAAAACATTTCTTGGTTGAAAATGTTGAGTTTGGAGGCCGTTTTTGGAAGAAGTAAAAAATACATCACCACACTGCATCACGTGCAGTCTTACACGCCGAACTTACGCATGGAAAGCATGCAGTGTGTGACTATAAAACCGCAACTTCGGGCCGGAAATCGGCGTCTTTCAAGTGGTGTTTTCAAGCTGATTCAACGTGCCACGTCTTGACACTGTCACAAGAAATATTGCCATTGGAAGACTTAAAGCTGGAGAGTCCCAATCGTCCATTTCTAGGCGTCTACACGTCAGCCAGAGCACGATTTCACGGCTTGCTGCCCGCTACAACAATACTGGGACAACAAATGACCGTCGGCGTTCAAGTCGACCACGTGTCACTACAGCAGCCCAAGATCGCTACATAAGGGTCCTCCATTTGCGTGACCGTTGTGCTACAGCTGAAAGCACAGCAGCCAGCATACCGGGACTGAGGAGAATATCAGGTCAGACAGTGCGGAACAGGCTGAGGGAACATGGACTGAGAGCCAGGAGGGCCTATGTTGGGATCGTGCTGCGTCATCACCATCGCGCAAATCGCCTCCGATGGTGTAACAACGTGACTGCATGGAATCTACGCAACTGGCGACGCATTTGGTTCAGTGATGAGTCCAGATTCCTATTGCAGAGACGTGATGGTAGAAACCGGGTTTACAGACGTGCTCACGAACGTTATGCCCCTAACTGCGTACGCCAAGTGGACAGATTTGGTGGAGGGAGTGTGATGATGTGGGCAGCAATATCGTATACAGGTCGTACAAAGCTTGTCCACGTTCAGGGAAATCTTACGGCCGTACGCTACCGAGACACCATCCTGCAGCCACACCTCTTACCTGTCATTGACGTTCAGCGGGAGTTGTTCCAGCAGGACAACGCCAGACCGCACACGGCACGTGTCACAAGGGACTTCCTCGCCGAAAACAATGTAAATGTGCTACCCTGGCCGTCCCGTTCCCCGGATCTTAACCCAATTGAGCATCTGTGGGATGAACTTGACCGATGTCTACGCCAACGTCAACCTCAACCCCAAACGCTTCAAGAGCAAGTTGCATGTTTGCAGGAGGAGTGGCAGAACATTCCCCAGGCCTCTATCCAGCGTCTCATCCAGTCCATGACAAGGCGTGTCAGAACTGTTATTCGTGCCCGTGGTGGTCACAACAGATACTGACATTCCACTCAAGTGGGGGACTCATTGTGAGTGTCTTACCTCAAGTTGATGGCCTTGTTGTCTAGATATGGACCCTTCCTTAATCTGTGTAAAAAAATATTTGCAGAATAGCAATTCTTATTTAGTTATGCATAATTGAAAAGACTGCATCACCTCCGCAAAAAACTGGGTTATGCGTTTCTTTTTTTGGATAGTATATCTTGTCACAGTTAACCTTGATATCTCTTGACAACTCTTGGCAACAATAACAAATGATGTTTTTCGGTATTTTACGGTAATACAGCTTTCGACGATTACTGTGTAACTCAGGCGTACACAAGTCAGCATTAGATATCGTTATGAATAAAACTTCTCTGACATAACCGCTATTGTCATTTCTTAACTGACTTAGAACCTTCTATAGCGTACTACTTGAAAACACAGATTATCAGAAATACACATACTGAGCATTATTGCATTAACATACGCTTAACGCAAATGAGCATACAAAGTATCTAACATTACTAACTGAACAATTCTAACACTGCAATCAACTGGAAACTTCGTACAATATCCTGTTAGTCCTTCCGTTAATATTCATAATTTCTCTAAAATGTGTGGGCCGGCGTTCCCTCACTAATGATGAACTACGCCTAGAACCTGTGACAAAACGTTATTGTTTACATATGTGGAGTTAATTTAAGTATAGTTATAAAAACTAATGCAGCAAAATTATCTCTCCGACATTGGTGTTTACTCCAAAGAAACCTATTACCAGTTACATTTCCTTCCTTTTCATACAACTATATACTTCACATCTGTCTATCATAGAACAGCAGAAGACTGAGCACATCCGCTCTGCTCTCGATCCTACGTACAACGAAGGCTGTTCACGTTATCGTTATTTATAAAAGTCTACTTATCTCATAAATCGATCAGCGTAACTCTTACGTGTTTACCTACGCATGGGTTAAGCCAGAGCAGATATATTTGTGGTAAATTTTCACCAAACCTCAGTCTCTTGCTGAGGTCAGAGTTTTTACCTTTCCTTCAGTAGGGTCCATCCCTTTACTCGATATCCTATGATCCATGAATTCCAGTTGTGGTAGTCCAAATAGATATTTGTCCTTATTCAATGTTATACCCATTTCACAGATTGAATCCACTGCTTTCTTCAAGCGACGATCACGTTCCTGCCTATGTTTACCGTGAATCATTAAACTGTCAGAACTTTTGGCTGTCACTTCAGTATTTTTGGAGCAAACGCATAGCCATTAGTGACAAATTGAAATGGGGTGCCTACTTTGAGATATTAAAGTTTCAGCAATCCATGCCGATATTCACGATATTGTTTTCTACAATTGCATATAAGTTATAAAAAAAAACATAAGTAAACGACGAGACAGTATTTCAGTTTTACTGGAAATAGATGTTAGACAAGAATGGGACATTGTGATGGAAGGGTATGCGGTGTTCGATCAGAAATGGATATCCGCCATGGTCAAAATAAATAACAGGTAGCAAGGCATAACCAATTTCGTATTAAATAGTATTACCCTACCAGACAGGTTTTGCTTTTCCAATGAACATTTTTATGGACGGGTGCAAATTTCAAAGAAAATGCCAATTGGGAGTTCAGACACACCTCGTCACAAGATTAACTGCAAGAACAAAGACGAATGCCTACTTACCGTTTTGACGTCTGATGTCCATGAGTAACAAGTTGTTTTGGGTCACGCATGTCAGTTCACGAGGAATCGAAAGAATTTGCAAGCTTCAACGCCTCCCAACGAAAAATTTGTACACTTTTAGCCCTTACTGCCGCGGAAGTGGAAATATATGACCATCACGTTTAGATCTATGGATTTCAGAATAACAAGGTAGTTTTTAGTGTTGGAAAAAAAAAACCGTGGGTCAAGCAAAAACGTGAAGGAACAGAACACCACCGGTAGCAAGCCTCTTTAAGTTCGACAGAGTGACTTAACTGTGTACATGTATCACGCAACAGTAGACTACATGCATTCTAGAAATACATCGCTTTTTGTTTATGTATCAGTACGTAGTCATTTATGGTTATTGCAACGTGCCTTCACCCTGTTTCCACACAAAGAATTAATACCATTCTCAGATTTTTGGGACCTACATTTCGGTAAACAGGAGCATTACAGTGCCCTGAGAGAGAACAAGTATGGCCTAGGCTATAAGTCTGTGATCAGATGGGAGCGTCAGACAGGATGTCCTACGACCACGTGACTCAGGGCTAGGGTCAGTTTAGTAGTTACCATCTGTGTTGTAGTTTCAGGTTAATGTTCTTAGAACACGTATGGACCAGATTGTAGGTATGACTGTCACTGTGGTCCGGGTGTGAGCTGTGAGATTCAGACAGGATTTCCTAAGACCACGTGACTCAAGGTCAGACTGGTTTAGTAATTACCGTCTGTGTTATAGTTTCAGGTCAGTGTCCCCAGAACAAGTGTGGACCAGACAGTACGTATGACTGTCACTGTGGTCAGGTGTGAGCTGTGAGCTTCAGACAGTGTGTCCTAAGACAATGTGACTCAAGGTCAGACTGGTTTAGTAATTACCGTCTGTGTTTTAGTTTCAGGTCAGTGCCCTCAGAACAAGTATGGACCAGACTGTAAATATGACTGTCACTGTGGTCCAGGTGTGGACTGTAATCCTCAGACAGGCTGTGGTGGAAACTGTGCTGACGGATGGGATGGGTCGACTTGCCAGAGGCGTGAGTATATTTTTTTCAGTCTTTCAGGTGCATATTTAGATGTCAGAACTTATCTGCACAATTCATGAACTCATGAGTTCTTTTTAGATGAAAGCTTCGTATTTTCATAATTATGATTCATTTGGAATTCTTTTTAATTCTTCTCTTATAGCTTTCGGTAGTAAAATGACAAGAACAGCTACAACTCTCCTTGTTTGGCACAAAACACGATCCTCCCGTTCAGTACTGTGAATCCATGCCTTCCTGAGTGCCAATTATTATAAAGTCATCTGCAGACATGAAACAACTAACTGCAGGGTTCCTCAGGGATATGTTTTACAACCTAATGAGGAGCACCGATCAGTATACATTTTAATGTAGCACATTTAATGTCTTTGTCAAATATCTTCAAACCTTGTTAGAAAACTCTCACAATTTCATAGCTGCTTATGTATCAGTTGAAATTGAAGACACAATTGATAATGATAACTTGCCTTAATTGTTGAGTTTACACGTTATTTAATACTGAGAGAAAACAATATACATTAAATTGCTTCGTGCGTTGATATTTTTTGTTGAGTATATATCCTGTAATCGAAGCGAAACATCACCTGAATTATTGTGGGCATACACGAACATCAGCCAAACGCCTGTGTGCTGAGCATGATGAAAGATACATCTCTGATAGAAGGCACTGTGTCATATAGAACCCAGTACATTGGCTCTATAGATCGACCATACCAGCCTTTACAACAGCTAAAAACGAAGAGAGATGGGTATATTATGAATCAGGTGTTTTACTTCCTTCTGTGGTTTGCATCAGCTTACCTTGTCTACATTTAACTCTGTGTCCTCCTGTAGGCTCTGTTTTGTTTACAAGCACTTGACTCTTTCAGCGGGCAGATGTGATTCATTGCATGTATAACTGTAATTTTAAGTGACTCCAGTCCAAAGTATGAAAGCTCAGAATATTAAAACTTCTACCAGGTCAACTTTTTACACATCAAACTCCTATAATTTTGATTTATTTATGGTTTTATTTGTGTGCATTATGTGCTACTTGTGCTACTTGTTAACTGCATTGTTAGATTGTGTATTCAGTAAAGCTGCAGTGTGCATTTAGCATTCTGGTCATAAGCCACACTGTAACAGCACAGTCAGACACAGAAATTTTGCTGATAACTATTGCCCAAACTGCTCATCTACACATACAATAATGATAAACAGGTGTAGCTAATTAGAATAAATCATCAATGTGGACACAAATCCTGTTTTATTTGATAGCTAGTATGTACAATTTTCAACTTCATCATTAACTATTTTGCAAATAAAACAATGATGTTCCTTTACAGTCAGTTTTTGTTATTACTTAATTTTAATCCCTTCTCTTCATCATGAGAACCAGGTTGTATGAAATTTAGACAGTATCTATATCTTCAAATAAGTATGTGTTTGAGGGTTTGAATGTAGGCTTACATGTACGTGTACTTGTATTAGGGTAACTGCATAATGATTTTCAGCAAACATGTATATTACATGGACTGC